>NC_054485.1:6039268-6339268 GCF_017639515.1 Carcharodon carcharias
ACACCTACACCACACACACACACACCACACACACACGCACACACACATACAGCATACACACACGTACACTACACACACACACGTCACACACACACACACACACACACACACATACACCATACACACACACACATACACCACACACACACATACACACACACCACACACACACACATACACACACACAACACACGCACACACACGCACTCAGACATACGCCACACACATACACCACACACACACACCACACACACACACACACACACCACACACACACACACCACACACACACCACACACTCACACAAGCACCCACACACACACACACCACACACACAAACACCACACACACATACACCATACACATTCACACCCACACACCACACACATACACATTTACACACATACACTCACACACACACACCACACACACATACGCCACGCACACACATACCACACACACACACGCGCACACACACACCACACACACACACATACACCACACACACACATACACACACACACACCACACACACACCACACACACACATACACACACACAGACACACATACACCACCACACACACACACCACACACACACACACACGCACACGCACACACACACGCACACACACCCACACAACACACAAACACATACACCACACACCACACACACACGCACACACACACACACACACCACACACACGCACACACACATACACCACACACACACACACCACACACACACACATACACACACACACACACACACACCACACACACGCACACACACATACACCACACACACACACATATACACCACACACACATATACACCACACACATACACCACACACACGCACACACCACACACACCACACGCACATACACATACACCACACACATACACCACACACACACACACACACACACACTCCACACACACTCATACACCACATGCCACACACACACGCACACACACACACACACACACACATACACCACACACACATATGCACACACACACGCACACACACACCTGCAATGCTGCAGGTTAAATTTCTCCCAATCATATCTGCACATGGCCCTGAACACTTTTAAAAGAATACTTCTTCTGTTTGTCAACTCCTGTACATCTGGATTTAACTTGCAGGTATGATGGTGGAGACTGAAATCTTGAAATGATTGAAGTGTTGAATGCTGTGATGTGGGGACTGTTGGTTTTTTTTGGCTGAGCAGTTTTCCTCATCCATATTTATCCTGTTCCCTGGGTGGAATTTTTTATGAAGTGCTTCCCCTTTCAGTGTTTGGTTTCCCAACTGGAGCCTTTGATTTGAGTGCTCCATTTTTGTAGACCTGTAAAATTGTGTCTTTGCATCAAGTTTCCTACAGAACGAGTTGGTGAAGATATTGCAGATGCAAAGTTAATCACAAGTTGTGTTTGATTTTTCTCGGCTGAGTACTGGTTCTCAGTGTTCAAATGGAGACGTGCCCAGTAAATTAATATTCCAGTCCTGATGCTGCAGAGCTGCAAGTTGCTGTGTTTTTGATATAGAGGGTTACATTGCAAAGGTTTTAAAATGTTATCTGCCGATTAAAGCCAACAAATGCATTGCTGTTGTCTTATTTCTTGCAGAAGTATTTATCTTTTTTGAATATTTATGTGGTAGCAAGGTACGAGTCTTTGACAACCACAACCTATAGGAGAAAGGTTAATTAGGAAGGAAAATGCTTGGCTTTTATTACAAAGGGATTGGAATATAAGAGTAAAGAAATCTTACTACAATTATATAGAGCATTGAAGGAGGCCACATAGAAAACTGTAAACTTTTGTTCTCCTTACCTAAGGAAGGCACACGTGTTCTAGACAGAGTGCAACAAAGGTTCACTAGACTAGTTCCTGGCATGAGGGGATTGCTCTGAGATTTCGTAGACCTATATTTCCTGAAGTTTAGAAGAATGAGGGGTGATCTCATTGAAACCATAAACTTCTTAAGGGGCTTGACAAGGTAGGTGCTGAGAAATTGTGTCGCCCCCTGGCTGGGGAGCCTAGAACAAGGGGACACAGCCTTAAAATAAATGTTGGCCATTTAGGACTGAGATGTAGAGACATTTCTTCACTCAAAGGGAATTGTGAGTCTTTGGAATTGAGGAGCTGTGGATGTTCAACGTTTGAATATATTCAAGCCAGAGATTGATAGATGTTTGGGTGCTGAGGGAAGTAAGGGATTTGGGGATAGTGCAGGAAGTTGGACTTGATGTAGAAGATCAGCCAAAATCTTACTGAATGGCATGGCAGGCTTGAAGGGATAAATGGCTTCTCCTGCTCCTATTTCTTAAGTTCTATCCTGGACTGTTTGACTGGCGCAATCTTTTTATTCATTGTTTAAGTCCTGATTTGTGCAAGAGATTCTTTTGTAAGCAAAATCCCTGAGGTCTTTTTAGCTTTTCCTTCATAATCATGTGGCTAAAGAAAAGGCAACAAGCAATCAGGATGTTTCAGTTCATAACTTGTTACGACTCTCTCACAACATGGGAGGAATCTTTTTGAGGTGGCAGGGTTCTTGCCTATTGGCTAGTGAGAGACCTGTGCTGCATCTTTTTGGGAAGACCCACTGAACCACAAGCCAATCAGGCAGTGGCAAGGCCAGCTGTGGGCCTTCCCCTGGAATCAAGACCCTGGGGCTGGAAACCTTGCCCAGCGAAAGCTGCCGGCCAATCAGAGGTTGGCAGCTCTTGTGCTCAGCAGTGGCGGAGGTCGTACAAGTTCAAAAACTACAATCTTTCGTGTGTAGTGTTTTTGTGAACTGAGTGTCCCCAGACATTCCCTCATGGCAGAGGTCACATGACTATGGCAAGTCAGGTAGGACATGTAGTAGTGATTGCATTTCAAAACCCAAACATCCCCCTTTTCTATAACGAACAACAGATAACTTTGCATGCAGTTCTATGTGTAACTGTGAGTTACCCATGTTACCCACTATACCACAACTGTTCTCATGCATTAACAAACTGTTCATTATTATCGTTAGTTTCTGCAACTATTTTGCATACACAGTCATTAAATCCTGCTGGTTTCTTAATGGAATGTGTGCACATTGTCATTGGCTGTTCATCTGGATGATGTTCCTTCTCCAGGGAGTATCATTCCCATGGCATTTGTTGTTGCTGTGTTGTTGTTAATCTATTTCCATCGTTGAGGATTGGTGGACCTCTGGAAGTGATGGTCATTCTGAACTCTCTGCAGCTGCTCAGATCCCATCTTCCTGATTGGCCACCTGCAGTGAAGGAACAGCCTCTCTAGTTGTTCGTATATGCCTGCAATTGCGCCGGTATATTTGATCATTCATTTCGCTGTGTACAATTGAGATGATAACTGCTTTACACATGTCCCAAGTTGCTATGTGGGTTAACCCCAGTTGGGAACATTCAAAGTTTGTACCCTGACTGGTTCCCCAATGCTCAGCTTTGGTAATGGTTTGACAGTCTTGTCAAAATGAAATTTGGCTTTCTGACATTTCACTTTGACTTTTTCACACACGCCTGTTACTACTTCCGGCCTCAGTAGCTTTTTTTTATTGGAAGAGCAGTTTGGGTCTGGCGTGACATTAGTCTTTGGATTGGACTACTTTCCATGCCTTCAATTGGTGTGTTTCTCCACTTAAGGATTGCTTTGTAGACATCTGTGTTAGATTGGCTCAATTTCTGGCGGTTTTCACTGCTGCCTCAGCTTTTCCATTCGACTGGAGATAGTACAGGGATGATGTATGGTGTTGAATTTTCCAATCCTTTGTGAAGTGGCTGAATTCTTCACTCATGAACTGAAGGCCATTGTCACTCATCACAATGCCTGGAATGCAATAACTACTGAATTGTGCTTTCATGCATTCTCCTATCTCTCCTGTCGTTGTTGAAATCAGCTGGTCTACCTCCCAGTAATCAGAACAGTGGTCTATAGTGACAAGATAATCAGTTCCTGTTATAGTGAAGAGGTCTACTCTCAGCTTCCTCCATTGTCTTTCTGGGATGTCATCCGTCATTATAGCCATTTTTGTCTCACCCACTATTTTATTTGCAGCCTTCGGTTTGCATTAGCTTTTCCTTGTTTGTGTTTTTGTTTTCTTCAATTATGACAGCCACCTTAAACTTTTTGTTGACTATACATTCGTTGGCTCCAATTTAATCAACTTATATTGTGACAGCAAAAGCGCGCGCGCACACACACACACACACACACACACACACACACACACACACACTGGGCAAAATCTTGTGCGGGTTTTTAGCGGGTTGGAACATTTCATTGTTCGTCCTTCGGTAGCTGTGGCTTCTCTTCCAGCTTTTCAAAGCTCAATCTCAGCTCTACTCCTGACACCATGTTACAAACTGAGGTCTTTCTAGTGTAGTGTCTTTATTGAACTCTATGTATCATGGCTGCCCCAGGCGTTCCCGTGTGGCAGAGGTCACATGACTTTGGCAAGCCCGAGTAGAAGAACTGGGGCGGCTGTGGCTGCTGCGGAAGGGCTGGTGCTGGAGTCCCAGGATTGTGGAGTGATCCAGGCCACAGCTAAATAATTGCGGGGTGGGGGATCACGAGATGAGGGGAGTGGGGCGGGGTTGGGGGGGTGGGTGGTGGTCAACAGCAAGGGCTTGGGGGGATGATTCTCAGCAGGCTCCACCTTTCCAATGTCCAATCCCTAGATCAGGTACTGGGTGCCTTTGATTGAGGGATTCCTCCCCCCCACCCCCCCCCCCAATCCCCCCAGAGGTGACAAGCTGGTAGTATAGTTTCTCCTGTCTGGCGTACTGCATGGCGACAAGTCCGCCTGCAGCTGGGTTAATACTAGCAACATAGACATTAATTGGCCACTTAAAGGCCTAAGACCTCAACTGGTGGTGGGGCATGCAGTCAACCATGGGCCTTCCCGCCCACAACTTAATCCTGGTGGGAGCAGGAAGGCAGCGGAGTTCTGGTACACCACCATCCTGCCTAATTACACTCCCTTCTGTCCTCCAAGATCACTACCAGCAAGAGCACAAGATTTTGCCCAGTGTGTGTGTGTGTGTGTGTGTGTGTGCTTTGGGCAGAGGAGCGCTATGTACCTGCACAGTGTCAGTGAACAGGACCAGATCAGCATCCTACTTGCTTTCGCTGTTGCAAAGCAAGTTGATAGGTTGCAGCCAACAAATGCATCATCATCAAAAAGTTTAAACTGGCAGTCATAATTGAAAGCAGCTCCCGCATTTTCAACCAGTTTTGGATTTAAATGGGCAAGTTGGAATCTACTCAGATTGTGTTTCCAAAGCCACTTTGTCTAATTGGGTTTAATAAATCTTCACGTTTGTGGGGCCCAAGTCTGGAAGTAACTAAAAATCCAAAACTGAAGAAAATGGACTGGATTCCTGATTCAGAGATTAAACACAAATTGGAAATGTAGCTTTCAATTGTCCTGCAGCCTCGACACAGACAGGTTCTAACTAACTCTGTCTCAGAGCCTCATGACTTCCCTCAGTCTTGGATTCAATTTACAGTCATCAGGATTTTCCAAACCCAGCGGACTATTGAGTCACAACTTCCTGATTTACTTCAACTTTTCTCAATCTTGGAGGTGTTGTTGGTCTTTCTCTTGCTTTCATAATTAAAGAAGAGTGATTAGTCTAAAGGAACTTTGCGGTGAATTTTTATGAACAGGTAAGAGCTCCCCCTGCTAAGCGAGACCCGGCCCTCTGCAGATGAGCAGTAGGACCCAGCTGGTATGTTACTGGTGGCAGCCAATTAAGGGGCTGTGGCCAGGACTGCCAATCTCTTGAGGATGGTGGCTCACCTCCCAGCCCAATCAGAGAGCTGAGCGCACTGTCGGGCTTGGCCGCACCACCAGGAGAGTTGGCCACTGCTGAGGCTTCAGGTTGAAGGAGAGATTGCCTCCCATGGTGATTGTGGGGAGGAGGACATTCCATTGATGCCTGTGTAACCACAGGGTGGCAACCATTGCTGCAGAGAGCGGGGGCCCCCCCGCCATGGGTAAAGGTGGGTCTCTGTCCTGGAAATCTGCTGGGAGGCAGCAGGGTTTACCTAGCGGTTTCCCCACAGGGCAATGACCCCTCTCAACGCCAGTAAAACTGCAGCAGGGGCAGGTGTGTATATAATCGCCACATTTAGCTGCTTGATGTGTGACTGTGCCACAGATTCCCAGCTCAGGTATTATGTTGTGGTGGTGGGAAGGCTTTGGGATCCCCTCCTGACAATTTCTGACACTATTTGACCAGCCCTCCCACCTCCCAGCGTGTAAAATCCAGCCCTTAATTCCAGTTATTGTAACGTAAAACATCCTTAAATTGGAAATGTTTTCTAACCATTGGATATAAGTTGATAGGAAGATACAGCCTTCACAACTAAAAAGAATTAAATGGACACATTAACTGCAGAGGGTTTGCTAACAAGTCCCATGTATGCGTACAAAACATATATCTTAATCTTGCCACCTTACTAGGTGGGACATATGAAGCAGTGAGATAAATGCACTGCACTTCTCTCCGACAATGCTGACATTGAGACTGGGATTCCTGAGAAGAGATGTGCTTTCATTTGCATTGGCCCCCAACTCGAAGGATCAGCGATAGCTGAAAGGGTTGTGGGCAATGCGGGTAGGGGAGGGGGAGTAGGACACTGCTTTATTTTACAGCTGAGGTTCGCATTCCTAATTAATTATGTAAAATCATAATGATTTGACAAGGATTCAAGAAGCCTGGTGTACTCCCAGTGTGGTGAACAAAGCAGAAAAAGAAAGATGTTTCTGGGTAACTTAAGTTTGGCTAGTTCAGTTTCACTCAGACCTTCCTTCACTTTAGCTTTGGATGATTGCTTAGGATTTATGCCTAGGCCAGTGGGACAGGGAACTGTGGCTTCTCGAGAATCAATAACGTTAATGAACTTAATCCCACCCAACCAGAGTTCAGAGACATCTTCATTATCGACAAGGTTTCCTGACTCACCGTAGACAGTAAATGGGAAATAACCAAGTTCCTCGGGAAATTTTGAAAGGATTGACAATCAAGGAAAAAAATCACATCTTAAAGTAAAAATTGTAGCATTCAGGCAAATTCATGAGCCTGCCCAGCTCTTAAAATCCTTTCATTTAATTTAAATCTAAGACACGTTAATTAGAAAGCTAATTTTCTGATCTGCCTTTTACTGTTGTTCAGCTAACAAGCTTTTGAAATACTAACAAATTTTAAGGATTGTAGATAATTTTCCAGAAAAAACTTGTACTTCAAATGTCATAAAGAACATGTAGTGAAAAGCAAAACAAATTTGGAAAGAATTGAACACTGAGGGCAAACGGAAGTGGGTGGGGGAGAGGATATTAAAATCAGGATCTAAGAGAAAGCACTCTTTAAAGCAGGTTTTTAAAGGGAATGAGCCACCATTAAGGAAGGGTTGGGGGGTCAGGTAAACAAGATAACAGGGCCTTTGGGTTCTAAGTGGCTCCTGGTGATGGAAGCTAGGAACCAGATTTCATGCTCTCTGGTAGACTCAGTAACTCAATAACTAAAACAATGGCAGTATTTCAGTGCTGATTGACAAGGCAGCCTGGGTCACTAGTGAATTCTGGGGGTTGGGATTCTCCTTGGTTGACCTCAGATACCTGCAAGCTAATACCTTAACAGGTAGAGTGGTCCAACCTGAGTAAACAGTGGGAGTCTTCCCAGTGCTTTCTGTTAATAGACTGCAGTTTGTCCAGCACTGCCTCTGTATTGAACTGGAAGCCACAAACGTTGTCACTGCTAGCTGCAATGTAAATTCTCGGATCTTGAGTAAGTGAGGTCTGTGAGGAGAGGGTATTCACCGCAGACTGGATGAACAGACATTCTAACAGCACAGTTTAGAGATTCTCAGGCGTGGCAATCAATCTCCATACATTTAGATACCTGGTCAGTCAAAAAATAAAAGCATTTTTAAAGGTAGCAAAGGGAGGTCACAGGGTGAAGATACTGAGGGTGAGAATTTCAGATAGCAGAGGTGTGGTGGTTAAAAGATTGGCCATTGATAGAGAGCCAGAACATGGAATCATTTGCTGCTAGAAGACTGGTTAATACATCCAAGAATGTTCAACTGGAGTAGGTCATTCAAATGGAGTGAAATTAGAGAGACCAACTTGCATTTATTATAGCACGCTGGTTAGGCCACAGCTAGAGTATTGCGTGCAGTTCTGGAATCCGCATTATAGGAAGGATGTGATTGCATTAGAGAGAGAGCAGAGGAGATTTACCAGGATGTTGCCTGGACTGGAGAGTTTTAGTTATGAGGAGAGATTGGATAGACTGGGGTTACTTTCCCTGGAGCAGAGGAGATTGAGGGGACATGATTGAGGTGTATAAAATTATGAGGGGCATAGATAGGGTAGACAGGAAGGAACTTTTCCCCTTGGTGGAGGGATCAATAACCAGGAGGCATAGGTTTAAGGTAAGGGGCAGGTGGTTTAGAGGGGATGTGAGGAAGAATTTTTTCACCCAGAGGGTGGTGGGAATCTGGGATTCACTGCCTGAAAGGGTGGAAGAGGCAGAAACCCTCATAACATTTAAGAAGTATTTGGATGTGCACTTGCAATGCCATGGCATACAAGGCTATGGGCCTAGTGCTGGAAAATGGGATTAGGTTAGGTACTTATTTGACTGGCACAGACTCGATGGGCCAAAGGGCCTTTTCCTGTGCTATAGACCTCTATGAATCTTTTCATGGCTACCAGATATCTCAACATGCTTTACAGCCAATGAACAGGAGTTACTAGTGTAATGTAGGAAACATGGCAGCTAATTCATGCACAGCAAGATCCCACAAGCAGCAATGATATCTAACTGATAATCTGTTTCTGTGATGTTGATTGAGGAGTTATATTGACCACGACACTGGACATAACTCCCCCGCTCATCTTCAGAATAATGCCATAGCTTTATATGCGTCCACATGGTATCTCAGTTTAACACTTCATCTGAAAGACAGCACCTCTGACAGTGTAACAGTCCCTCAGTACTCCATTTGAGTATCAGCCCTGATTTTTATGCACAAGCCCTGGAGTGGGAATTGAACCCAAAACCTTGTAACTCAGAGGCAAGAGTGCTACCAATTGAACCATTATAGAAGTACTTAAAATGAGGCCAAAAGTATTGAAGTCAATTTAATAGGGTACAGGGCATGTTTGTCAAAGTGTTAAGGACAAGCTGAAGATGTGCAGAATGTCATGAGCAAGGACGTGGGCAATGGAGTTGTCGATAAATCCGGGCCTCTATGTTATTAAAAGGAAATAGAACCAATGGAGAAGGTTCAAAAAGTGTTTAATAGAATGTTGCCAGAACTTAGAAGTTATAGTTATCAAAAACAATTGAACACGTTTGGCCTCATTTCTCTAGAAAAGAGAAGACTGGAGACTGTCTTGATAGAGGACATTAACATTACGAAAGGGTTTGATAGGGTAGGTGAAGAGTGGACATTCCCACTGGCATGCAGACCAGGATCAGGGGCCATAAATGTAAGTTGGTTACTGACAAATCCAATGGGGAATTCAGGAGGAACTTCTTTACACAGCGAGTGGTGAGGGTGTGGAACTCCCTACCATGGAGTGTAATTGAAGTGAATAGTAAAGATGTATTTAAGGGGAAGCTAGATAAGCACATGAGGGAGAAAGAATAGATGGGTATGTAGATGAGGTTACATGAAGGAGGGCAGGAGGAGGCATTTGTGAATCATAAACACAGGCTCAGAACTGTTGGATTGAATGGCCTGTTTCAGGGATCTAAAGACTATGACCCAAATCTTCCAATCGGGATTGGAAACGCTATTTCCGACCTTGATCAGACAAAAAATAATACCCACTTGCCTTCCTCCGATTTTTCTGGGCAATCTTCCGCTGGAGGATCCTGCAGAACTCAGTCAACATGGGAAACCTCTGAGGGAGCAGTGAAGGAAATCTACACAGAAGGCACTCCCCCTTTTACAGCACTAGCTGCTAAGTAAAGACTTTAATTGCCCCAAAGCTACTTTGGAAAGCTACGGAGAGGCGGTAAGCATGTAAGAGCACAGGGTGGGTTAGGTAGTTGGCCAAGGAGTAGGGTGGCAGGTGGGTGAGGTGGGTGAAGTGGGTGAGGTGCCTCAGGTTGCAGGGGGGTGAGCGAGTTAGTGGGTCAAGGGGTAGTTGGGTCGGGTTTGGAGGGGTTGTCAGGTCTGTTCAGGGTGGAGTCGGGTGGTGGGGTCTAGTCGGGTCAGGTTGAGAGGCCGGGGTAATTGGAGGGGTTGGGAGGACGGTGGGTGGTGGGGTTAGTCAGGTCTGGTTATGGGGGAGTCGGGGGTCAGAGAGGGAGACAGGAGATTGGGGAGACAGATGGTTGGGTGAGTCAGAAGTTGGGGTGTAGTTGGCGATTCGGTGAGCGGCATGTTGGGGGGCGGGAGTCAGTGTGAGTGACTGGGAAGGTCAGTCCTGCAGTTACCCAGGGGTTAGACTAGGGTTTTTCTGTCTAACATTTCCTGAGTAGCTATCTGGGTAACAAAGTCGGAACTGTACAAAGTCTCTGACCCTAACTCAGAGTTGGAGACTTTTGTGGAGGGTCCTGGGGAGGAGAGGAATTTCTCATCGGAAGTTCAAACTTCCTGGTCAATTCCCACAGAGTCAGTGCGTTGGGACTTCTAAGGGGTCTCGTAGCACATCTTCCAGGGTTTGTCCAGTCTCCAACTGTCCGGAGATCAAAGATCTGGGCCTGTGTATGTTGGAGTTTGAGGAGATAGAGAGGTAAGCAATGACAGAATGGGAGACGTCCACGCTTGCGGTAATGAATGAATGCCCTGTTTTCCAAGTAATGCTTTGGTGCTTTGGGCTGATTATTCCCTGTTATTTCCTATAATTTTTTGGAATCATCTTTCCTCTCTTGGAGGAAAGAATGTCGCATGTGGTTTATAGTTCCAGACACTGGTTGTTTTTTTTAGACCTTTGTCAAATAGCAGTTCATGTGGAAGTCTGGTCAATGTGTAGGAGTCATCATTATCAAACTCAGTTTCACATGATATTCAGAAACTTTCTCCCAAAAATCACAAATGATTGTGCTTCAGGGTTTTTTTTTCTGTCCAGTAGGAAGACTTTCATTTCTGTAGCACCTTTCATGATCTCAGGACATCTCAGGTGCTTTTACAGCCAATTAAATGTAGTTGCAGTTGTAATGTAGGAAATGTGGCAGCCAATCTGTGCACAGCAAGATTCCAGAAATAGTAATGCAATAATGAGCAGATATTCTGCTTTTTAATGATGTTGGGCTGAGGGATAAATATTTGTCAGCACGTTGGGGGGGATCCCTTCTCTTCAAAATAGTGACCATGGGATCTTTTCCATCCACCTGAGAGGGGAGATGGAGCCTTAGTTTAACATCTCATGTGAAAGTTGGTACCTCTGACAGTGCAGCACTGGAATATTAGCTTAGATTCTTGCGCTTAAGCATCTGGAATGGGACTTGGACCCATATCCTCTGACTCAGGGTTGAGAGTGATCCTGACTGAGCCACAGTTGATGCTGAAACTGATCAGTTCTGTCATGACTGTCAAGACTGTCCCGTTCTGTTGAACTTTTTAAAAAATAAATGTGACCATCGACTGCACTCATTGTGCACCTTCTGTGAAAATTCATTAGCTGAAGAATCTAGAGGGAAACCTCACCAAGTGCCAATTACCAAGTATGACTGAGGTCCGTGAGTATTTTAATTCAGGTAAAGGAATAATCATGTAGCCATTTGAAATGGATAAATTATACATGTTGAATAAAGTTCACCAATGGATCCATGTATACAATTCATGTCTGGCCTTAACCATCCTTATGCCAGTTGATGGAATGGTTCTTTCTGTGTGTGGGAAGGACTTTTGGGTTCCCACAACTTCAACGATCCCACTCCAGGTCAACTCAAAATTCCAGGCCAGACCTTTGGCCTCCATTTTCAGACACTGTCTGGAGTGGGATTTGAATGCTGCTCTTCCCCATTTCAGAGGTGGGAATTCCAGCACTCAGCCAAAGGCTCACTCCTGTCATAAACAATAAAGTTGTGCTCTGAAAAGGTAATTTTGGTGAAGCACAATGGATTAATAATTTTAACCATTACTGCAGCATTTAGCCTTGTGTGAGTGGTATAGAAATGTTAGGCTTGAAATGCCTGAAAGATAGAATGAAAGATTAACATGTTCAGTGTAATCTAAATTAAGTCCATCTCTTGTTTCAAAATGGTTAATGTTTGTCATACAGCTATCACTTACGCCTAAATCAAGCCTTATACTTTCCAGCAATTAAAAGGATGCTTTAAGCTGAGATCACATGCAGAATTATTAGTGCTCAATGAGAGCAATGGTCCAATTTCAATTGAATTTACTTTAATCTATTGCAGATAGGATGCTTATGGACTAGAGACCATATGTATTGCCAGATGTCATCAACAAGGTTGCTGTTAAAGTCTAACTCCCAGATGGATTTCGAAGAGCTATTTTTGAAATCTGTATGAAGGGAGTATCCAGATGAAACTAATTTTCTGTTGGAACCTTGTCTTATTTGAAATCCATTAATGGAGTTTTGAAGCTGACTTTTCCCCATATCTGTTAACGAATAGTTCAAAGTAGAAAGTCTTCAAATATTCACATTTTAAAAAAAAAAGTTGTGGTACATCTAAATTTATTCCTAAGGGCTGTTGAGATTTATTTTTCAATTGCATTCTGAGCCCTGTTGGATGTTGAGGGTCTTTCACTGTGGATATTTGCAGTCTGCTGCTGTCGCTATTCTCACTATCTAGCTATGAATGAATCAAAAACATTATGGATTCCTATGAATAGTGATACATCCATGATGATGGGTGTACAGCATCTCAGTACATGGAGTTTAGTTTGAAAACTCTGTACTCAAAAGTAACCAAAGCTGACTCGCCAGAGCTATGGTATTGAGATACACACATTGCAAACAGTCTTCCTGAACTGGAGAAGTATCTATACTCGGAATCTTTTTGAAAAAAAAAACTGCATTAACTACCTATTGATTTTGATAGCTGCCGTTTAAGACTTTCACCTCTCACCATACAAAGATGTTTTGTTGTTGTGGTGGTTTTTGTCATGCCATATCAATTCCATTTTGCACAAGTATTATAACTTTTAGTGACTGGTACCTTCACAGTTTTTGACTGGCAAACTGAAACCAACAATAATAATAAGCTACTGGCAGCTCTGTCACTGAAATATTTCCTGTTATGCAATTTTTACATTGGCGCCATTCAGCAATTTGACTAATTATTGCTCTAAGCCATTTTGATACATGTGCGACTCAGTATGAAATGCAGTTGTTCCAGTCTGGTTGGAGAGCAAACCCACTTAATCTGATGTAAAAGATAAGTAAAGCAGTGTGTTTCTTTATAACAGGTTTATAGGATGGTGGCAGAGCCAAAAGAGTTTTGCTTGAAGTACTTAATGATCCCATTCAAGGCTGAGTGAGATAATATCTTTCACCAACCAATTGGGGCTCGTTTTCTGCAATTTTTGCTGAATTTGCTTTCTGGACAGAGAGGAGCATTGCGGCACCAACCCTGAGGAGGTTAAATGGGTTCGGTAAAGTTCATAATAGAGCAGGTCATTCATGATATGTGGGAGGAATAAGATTAGCGGGGCCAGTGGCCTTTTCTCAACCCATGCTGTCTATGTCTCCACCTAGACTGCATGTAGGATTACATTTTGGTGTTGATGCAAAGTGGTTTTGGATGTGTGTCAATGCAAGACTGTCAATGTAACTCCGAAAACTACTAAGTACACTGAAACCTTGGAGAGTGAGAAACCTCTAGGGGTCAAATCACACTGGTCTGAGTTTCTGATGTCTGCTGTGTAAATTCAGCTGTGTAGCTGCGAATCTGACCAAGTTGGACATGGAACAGGGAATTACATCACAAATCTTTTATAGCAGAAAATACTTGCAATTGAGTGGTATGATTGACGCAGATTTTTTTTAAAAATTCGTTCATGAGATGTGAGCATCACTGTCTCAGCCAGCATTTATTGCCCATCACTAATTGCCCTTGGCATTTTAAGAGTCAACTACATTGTTGTGGGTCTGGAGTCACATGTAGGCCAGACCAGGTAAAGGTGGCAGATTTCCTTCCCTAAAGAACATCAGTGAACCAAATGAGTTTTTGCGACAATCGTCAATGGTTTCATGGTCATCATTAGACTTTTAATTCCAGATTACTGTGTCAGATTTTCAAATGCCTGCAGGGTTGGGACTTGCGCTGCAGGCCCAATTTGGGGACTGGGGTCCAGGGATTGTCTAAATATCCTGACGCCTCCAGGAGAGTTTCAGATTTTGAAAGCGCCGGTGGGATCAGGGAATGGGGAAGCCACTCGCAGTCAAATAATGATCCATTAAGCTCCTTTTGGAATTTGTTACGGGGCAGGAGAGGTTAGAAGGGCAATTTTTAAAATGTGATTTTGATCAACATGAACAGTCTGGTACACATTAGTGCACAGCTGTCATGTTCAATGCAGGGCCAAACAAAAGTCCTTCATGAGATGGTAAAAGTCATCGGGCCCTCAGGTATTTTGTGCTGGAATGCATGCAATACCTTAGTTTGGCCCGGTTGCCCTCTTGGGCATCCATATATTCCCCATGGCTCTCTGATGAGCTGCCTTATTTGTCAAGGCATCAGCAGGCTCCAACATGGCTGCTGCCTGTCTTTGCTGCTGGTGCCAGACAGGCAGCTTCCACCTCCTGGAGACATTTGGCAGCATTAATTGGGCTAAAAGCAGAAACTGCTGGAAAAGCTCAGCAGGTCTGGCAGCACATGTGGAGAGAGAAACAGAGTTAATGTTTCGAGTCCTGTGAAAGTGAGTTTTGGCAAACACCTTGTCAAACACCAGGAGAGAAATGGGAAGCGATGAAGGTGAAAAGGGTGAAAGACACAAACGGAAATCCTGATGGATAGAAGAATAGTATATCTTCAAGGTAGGCATCCCTGGAAGAGGAGTGGCAGTGAATTAAACATGAAGATAAAAGCAAAATACTGCGGATGCTGGAAGTCTGAAGTAAAAACAGAAAATGCTGGAAAAAGTCAGAAGGCCCTGGCAGCATCTGTGGAGAGAGAAAACCAGAGTTAACATTTTGAGTCTGTATGGCTCTTCTGCAGACCATTAACTGGATGATGAGCTCACTTCCTGAATAATTAGAGCACTAGCGTTCAAAAATAGTACAGGAAGGGCGACCTAGTTCAGACACGAGGTTGTGACCTGGAATTTATCTGGACTTCGGGTTCCCAGCCTCAGTTTGCGAATCCAGCCCATTTTTGTGGATTAGCAGCTCGGAAGCCGGGTTCTGCACCACTTCTCTCAAGTACCATCATTTTGAGATGCTGTTTCTGTGAACACTTTATATCTGCGCTTTGGCTTGGAATGGAGTTAGGAAATCCTTTGTCAGCCACAGATGCTTTTTGGGTATAAGAATCAATGAGTCTGGCAGAGTGTAACGCAGTCGTTCCATCGATTGCTTTCATAAAGGTAAACTTGGAGCACAGGCTAGAACCTTGTTTCGAAATTCCTAGCCAACTTCTCTTTCTGGTGTCAGAAAGACCAGTTATCACATTTGAAGGTGGGTGGGGAAGAGGGAAGGAGTGAAGATCTTGAGTAATGGATAAAGAGAAAGTGATAAAATATCGCACTGATGGGGCTGATATTAGAAGTGATCAAAAATATGTTGTCATACAGGAGCTAAGGGAAATTATATCCCAGTGCATGCTGAGTCATTTCAGTAGCTCTACCGACAATGTATTACAGCTTGAGGATCGCGCTTGAAATTGCTGTATTACCTGTAGTGTGACGTGAACAAGCAATCATTTATTTTCCTCAAAGTTCTGGTATCATTGACAGAAGAATGGTGAGGCTTGAGTGCTGGGCCCATTCTTCAGGGGGAAATAGTTTAATCCTCAGCAGGTACAAGTAGTGAATGGAGGTCTGTACCTGCGTGTTCCAGTCTATCTTTTAGCCTCATAAGGGCCAATGGGAACAGACGGTTAAAATGACGGTCACACACTTTCCACAAGTCCCAAGTCCCAGCTGCCACCATTTTTCCACGCAATTGTTGGTTTCGGAAAAGGTGCCTGCCCCAGGTTTGGGGGTACTCTTTAATACGTTAAAGCTGGGATCCTTTTTGGACCCGACATGATTTTAACTCCAAGTCGCGCAAGCTTCTCAACCTCTGGAACCACCTGTGAAATCCAGTGACAGGACTGGAGGGAGATGAAGCCCAGGGGCATATTTAATTTAATTCGTGCTTCCCCAGGCTCCACGAGGAAACTCTGGGTCCTCCCCGGTCAGAGCTTCCCTCTCCCTCCCCTCCTCAACCCTCTCTGAATACCCTCATGTGCTGTGAACAATTCCCCAGGGACCTCCTGCCAATGGCTTCCTGTTGCCCAAAACCCCCACTCCCACCGAGGTGGACAGATTTTCCATCTCTCAGGCAATCAGGAGAGATGGGGAGTGGGCAGTGGAGTAGAGCTGAAGCTGCAGATCATCCATGGTCCTGTTAATTGGCCGAGCAGCCGTGATGGGCCTCATGGTCCATTCCTGCTCCCATTTCTTATGTTCATCCACAGGCCAGGCAATAACTCCCAATGGATTCGAGCAGGAGTTGTGCCATCATGGAACAGAGGCCCATGATTATCGTCTGGGTCTCACGCAGACAAAGCCATGGCAGCCTCCCGCCTTCCCAATGCATGCTCCAAGTTAAAATCAGAACCGTAATACGCGGGACCTTGAGATTTCTCTATGTCAGTATAGATGTAAACAGTTATCTCAAAAATGCAGTTCAATAAGTTTATCAAAAACCTAGCCTCACCTCAGCAAATAGTAATCAAAAAAGAATCAAGATGATCCAAGTGAAATGATTTATCCGGTGCTGCACTTTTCAGACTGAAACTAGCTGGTTCTTCATGTATTAGGCCTGAAGAATTCAAGCATGAATTAGTTAGATCCCCTCATTTTGTCAGATTTGCATTAATGTTTTAAGCTGGTGAAAATTAATTTGAATAATAGTTGGCATCAAATTATTTCCCTTTCATAATCTCTGGAGCTATCACCAAGTCAGCTACTGTTGTTTATGTAGGTATTCTTCTTGGCTGCATTTGATCTGAATTTTGTTAATATTTTACTTGTTTGTACTTCTTGTCCCAAGCGATACAGTAAATCTGAACATTCAAAAAGATGATTAACAAGGCTGTTCATTACAAAGTTCACTCCTGAATTTGAATTTGTGTGTAGCGAAAGAGACTAAAACATTCTTCACGTATTGTTTGCTTTGTATATTGCTGAACTACCCTGAGCAGGAGACATACAGAATATAGCCATGTGCTGGGGAGAAATGGTCTGTTGTCCGTGGCTGGGAGTTGTCACAACTACCAACACGGTCAACGGCATTCCAGGTGAAGAAACACATGTTTGGAAATGGTTTAAAGCAACAGATAAATCGCTGACTGGCATTAGTGAAGAATTTAGCAATGCCACTGCCAATAGGTTCCTAGCAACAAAAAGACTATGGGATGCACTGCTTTGCATCAACTTTCATGAGCTGAAGATGGGCAATAGCGTTTCTACTTGGCCTGTTTAATCTCTGCTGCTATGTCTTGTAGTTCAAATATTATTGTTTATTGATCTTTGACTTCAGTTTTAGAATGCAAATGGACCCACTCAATAGAACTGGGATGAAAAGCATAATTTACTAAATTCACTTATTCCAGAATCTTCCAGCAGTGATAAAAAATCATTTCCTTTTAAGGTGATGGCTATCAGGGTGTTTCATGTGGGAAATTGAAATATTCACATGGGTACAATTAAAGTTCCTCTTCCAAGAAAGGTTTTGTGGCACTTTATTGAGTCAAAGTGGAAGGAACTTATCTCTACATCTTGGGCAG
This sequence comes from Carcharodon carcharias, assembly GCF_017639515.1. Taxonomy (NCBI): domain Eukaryota; kingdom Metazoa; phylum Chordata; class Chondrichthyes; order Lamniformes; family Lamnidae; genus Carcharodon; species Carcharodon carcharias. The sequence goes on from NC_054485.1 coordinate 6,057,222, forward strand.
AATTTTACGTCCAGTGGGCGGGTGCACGCCTGACCTGACTGGACGTAAAATAGCGCGCGATGATGTGGGGTGAGCGTCCTGACATCATCGCGCACTCGCGGGGTATTTCGGTTGGTGGGCAGGAGTGGGTGCCGGAGCCGCGACCACCATAAATTAAGAGGACACTTACGGCCACTAAGAAGCCAGTTGCCGGTGATTTTTCATTGCCCCTGTGATTTCGGTGCTTGTCACACAGGTATAGTGGCAGGTGGCTCCTCCAACTGCCGGCTCCCTGGGCACTCTTTGCCTCCACCTGCACCTCAAGGGAGCGTGAAGCACCCTCATCAATGTGCACCGACATTCTAGCTGCCGATTTAATGCCCACTGAGGTGCTGGTATCTGCACTTGTGCCTGCTTCAGAGAGTGGGTGTGACACAGGTGCAAGTGAAGCCCAGTGGTCTTCCGGTGTCAGGGGTGGCCCTTCGGGGTCCAGAGAGCAAGTGCGAGCTGGTGAACCTAAGGGAGAGCAAGGACATGTCATTAGTTAAACTCATCACACTGTCACTGTGCATGCCAGGCACCCTGGTGAGACAATGGAGATCTGCATCATGGTGCCATCATCTTTCAATGATCAATGGGGACTCCAGGTTCAAGGCTCCCATCAATGAAGAGACTGCACTAGACTGGCTGCACACTCTGAAACTCTCACCTCTGTGCACTGCACTCTCTACCTTCACCTGGCAGCCCTGCCTCTCCACACCTGGTTGCTCATGAAGTGTGCCAGCTCTCCAGCCTAAGGCGTCCTCCTCAAATCTGGTGAGTAGTAGCAGGTTGGACGGCTTCTGCCTGTATGTGTCCTCTCTGATTGGTTATGGATTGTCTTCTCCTGAAAGGACAGAGGAGCATTGATGAGTCCACTCTCTAGCTGCAGCCCCATTGCAGCCTGGACAACCCCAGCTGAGGAACATCTTGTGGGGCACATCCGAGTCGTGGCCCTCGAGCCGCGAGGTGCTCAGTCCAAGCAGCCAGGGCTCACCCCTTTGGCCAGCTCCGACGTCACTGACAGTTGGCACTCAGACTCTAACACCCCTGAGGTCTGTGGGGGGGTGACAGCCACACCTTAACACTTCTGCACACTGACCCATTCCAACATGGTGCTCACCCTTCCTGATCACAGCAGGTCATTGAACCTCTTTATGGCACTGCACCCACATGTGCGCTGTACCGCGTCCTGGCTGCTGACCTGCGCTGCAACCTCCTCGCATGCCCTCTTTGTGACCTCCTCCTCCCATCTCTGGGGACAAGGGTGCCCCTTCTCGCAGCCACCTCCTCCAGCAGGACCACGCGGCAGTCCTCCGAAAAGTGAGGGGCCGAGTGCCCTCCCGCCGGCCACATCCAGCTCCCCTCCCGCCGGCCGCGTCCAGCTCCCCTCCCGCCGGCCGCGTCCAGCTGCCCTCCCGCCGGCCGCGTCCAGCTCCGCTCCCGCCGGCTGCGTCCAGCTGCCCTCCCGCCGGCCGCGTCCAGCTGCCCTCCCGCCGGCCACGTCCAGCTCCCCTCCCGCCGGCCGCGTCCAGCTGCCCTCCAGCCGGCCGCGTCCAGCTCCCCTCCCGCCGGCCGCGTCCAGCTCCCCTCCCGCCGGCCGCGTCCAGCTGCCCTCCCGCCGGCCGCGTCCAGCTCCCCTCCCGCCGGCCGCGTCCAGCTGCCCTCGACTCCATCAAGACAATGCAGAACACACTGCCTCCCACGACAGCCTATCTGGGGCTGCCTGGGCTGTTTTTAAACCAGCCACCGGGTCGACATTGGACCCGGTGGCTGACAGGCTCCTGCCCCAGCTCAGCCCTCCCCAGCCAGTGCAGAGCTGCATTGCACACTGGGCAGGCCCTAATTGGCCCACCAGCCGAAAATCGTGGTCAGGGGTCGATTGCAGGTGGCTGGCCTTTTCCCTGCCGCTCCCAGTCCCACCGATTGCGCCTGTCCACCGACCTCAAAATTCCACCCCTTGTCTTTGATTGCCCCCCCCCACCCCCCGACCTCAGTGTTTGTTGATGCTGGGTGCCTTCAGTGTCCCATGCTCTGATTAATTTACAAAGTTATCGTTGGACACGGTGCTTTAATTTTAGATGTATTTAAAATCCCCTCCTCATTCTTTATTTTCTTATTCATTTATGATAGAGGCATCAAATATCTTTCAGGTTAAACCAATTAAACCAAATCAACAAAATGAGGACAAATCAAGCACAGCCCCTAATTCAGGTCAGCTGTAACACTAAAGACAAAATTTAAAGGAAACTTACAACATCACACCAAAATGTGATTAAAGGGGTCAATAAAGCACCCCAGTCCCTGCGGTGCCCACCGAGCACAAAAGGCCTCAAGAGTGCCAGCAGACACCGCGTGCTCCCTCTCCAGGGACATCCGGCCGCGAACGTAGCCACGGAAGAGGGACAAACAATCGAGCGGGGCTTCCCCGTCGATCGCCCTCTGCCTGGACCTGTTAATGGCCAACTTGGCCACCAGATTGCCCAGCCCTAATTGCCCTTGTTCAGAGGGCATTTTTAAGAGTCTGTGGATCTGGAGTCACATGCAGGCCAGACCAGGTCAGTACAACAGATTTCCTTCCCTAAAGGGCATTAGTGAACCAGGTCAGTTTTTAATGACAATCAACTCATGATCATCATTAGATTTTTAATTTCAGATATTTATTGAATTCCACCATAAGCTGTGGTGGGATTTGAACCCAAGCCCCCAGAGTATTACTATGGGACTCTAGGTTACCAGTCCAGTGCTAAACCATTACAAGACCACTTCCCCATCGTTTTATTCTTGACTCAATGCCCAACAACCTCCTACTCCACTTCTAGTCAAAGTCACTGGACAGCAACCAGCAGAGACAGAACCTTGTCTGCTGTTTCTTTTTGCCTCCTTTTCATTCCACAGTATGATGACCAGCTATCACTCCTAACCCCAAGTCTGAGATCAACTAACATACAAAAGAAAAAAGAAAGGCTTGAATTTGTATGGCACTTTTCATGACCACCAGATGTCTCAAAGCACTTTTCAGTTTAAAGTACTTTTGAAGTGTATTCACTGCTGTAATGTGGGAAACATGGCAGCCTGTCTGTCAAGAACAGGGCCTTGTGTATTAGTATATGTAGCTTCCAGTACTCACAAATGTGCCACACGGGGCCCTGTTCTTTGTAGACAGAAAGAACATGCACACACATTGCACCTGTTTCAGCTAAACAAAATAACTGATAGTCAGTCGCTGGTTCATTCCTCAGAGCAATGTCTTAACCAATCAGAGTCAAGTTGCCTGGTTTAAAATTTCAAACAATGCTTGGCAGTTAACTGTCAGTCACCATTATCTGGTGCATTCTCCATAGCAACGCCTTTGCCAGACTCTACTTTCCAACCAATCAGCACCCTCCTTCTCATACAGTATAAAATTGTTTCTTCCCCTGACTTTGGTATTCTTGCAATTGTCCTGATGATTGCAAGATGAAAAGCTTCAACAAAATGTCCTTTTTCAGCAATACTGGTACTGATCCTTGTCTTTACTAACTGAGACCTCAGGTGAGCTAGGAAATTCTGATTGGCCATTGACATGCAGCATCCTGGCTGCCGGTGCAGATGAAATGTTCTGGGAACTTGCTAATTCTGCCAATGTGACAGGCTACAAAATTAGGAGCATGTGACGCCTGGAGACACTCGTTTATTTTCTCTCTTCCCATATTTGAAAATATGTGATCTGGCACTCACAATGGCGCAGGCGGTTATCATTACTCAGCACATGGGGAATTAAGCACAAAACTTGTGGAGCATTCCATGCTGCTGTGTTTATACGTGTGTCCTGGGAAAGGATTCTCGTACCTTAGGTCCATGATTCAAAAAGTGGAATTATCAAGGGGCTCCTTAGGTTATGGGATTCCTCAGCATAATTTTAAACACCAGGCTTTTAATTGGAGTTATATTTTAGTCCTGTAGATCCTTACAGAGATTATGGTAAATCTTTATAAGTCACTGGCCAGGCCTCAGTTAGAGTATTGTGTCCAATTCTGGGCACCGTACTTTAAGGATGTCAAAGCCTTGGAGAGGGTGCAAAAGACCAAATTTACCAGAACATTATCAGAGATGAAGGACTGTATTATAAGGGTCTGGCACATGATGGGTTAATGTGGGATTAAGTACAGTACCGCCCACACAGTGATGTAGGGGAATACCTGACCCACCGCTAGGAGACAGTGCATAGTTGGACAGAGCCGTGTGTAGAAGCAAGCATGGAGACAGCTCCTAGTTTGAACGTATACTGTATCTATGTATATAGTTTCTAGTCGTTAATAAAGTTACTGCTGAACTACTTAAGACTATTAATACCTGAACAAGGCCTACTGAACTGTGCCCAACACCTTACAACACTTAGAGAGTGAGACTAGAGAAGGTAGGATTTTTCCCTTTAGAGCAGAGACGTTAAAAGCAGATTTAATAGTGGTGTTCAAAATTATGAAGGATACTGACACTGCAGATAGGGAGAAATTGTTTCCATTGGCAGGAAGCTCTGTAACCAGAGCATGCAGAATTATGATAATTAATGCAAGAAGCAGAGAAAGATCAGTATAAGTTTTTAATACAGTGAGTTATTATGATCTGTAATGCACTACCTGGTGAAAGTAGATTCAATAGTAACTCACAGAGAAAATTGGATACAGAATTGAAAAAAAAATTAAAGGACTTTGGAGGAAGAACAGGGAGTGCAACTGATTGGATAGCTTTATAAAGAGCTAGCATAGACATGATGGGCCAAATGACCTTCTTTTCTGTATGGTTCCATGATTCTATGAGCAGAATTTTACGAGTCGGCGAGTGGGGGGGTGGGGCCTGCTCGCCAATGTGTAAAATGACGCGTGGTGACACCGGGCAGAACTCCCGCTGTCACCGCGCCCCATTTAAATTTTCAGGAAGGCGGGGGTGCAGCAAAATCAGCTGTGGGCCCGCCGACCTGTCAATGACCAATTGTGGCCATTGACAGATCAATTAAAGTAATTAGTGGACCTGCCCGTCCAACATTAAGGTTGGCAGCAGGCCAGGAGCCCTGGCGGGCATTAGAAAAAACATGAAACCTCATCCACGGGTGGGATGAGGTTTCCTGTAGGCTTTAAAAAATTTTATTAAAGATTTTGTAAAAGTTATGGACACGTCGCAACTCATTGTCACATGAGGGGACATGTTCTATTTTTCTATTTTTGTCCTTTTTACATGTACAGCCAATCACCCTGAGGCAGCACTTAGCCTCAGGGAGATGAGAGCGCTCTTTCATGCACATGCGTGAAAGAACACGCTCTCGATTTTGGGATTCCCCCCTCGCCCGCACAGGGAGCGCATAGCGCTTCTGTGCAGACGTCACGCTGGGTGGGCCTTAATTGGCCCGCCCGCGTAAAATGGCGACATGCCTCTGATCGGGGGCGGCCATCGGAAACGTGCCTGCATGCGCCCGCCCATCAAATTCCTCCCCGACAGGGGTAAAAATTCAGCCCGATGAGTTTGCCGGTGCTCCAGTGTTTTATTGTCAAGAGAGGTGCGGGGGCAGCAGATGGAGTCAGCATATCACCCTGAATCTCTCCCCTACAGCCTGAGAATTTTATTCTCTTGTTCCAGGAAGGAGAGAGAACTGCAGAACCTGTAAGGAGGTCTCGTGCATTTCGCATGATAACCTTACAAATAGCTCAGCAGGTACAGATCGAACATGTATTTAAGCAAAGAGGAATGCTCAACGCTCCCATGCTGCTCAAAATGATTCCTCCAACTCCCATGGTGCTAAGAAATGGTTTCCTCGAACTCCTAGCCTTTTCCTGCTCAATTATGTGATTCTTTCAGCTTGCTGTGAAAATAATTTTCTCAGCTGGCCCTGAATAAAATGCCCCCTTTCAGGTTCTGCAGTTTCCATCAGTAAGGCTAGCGTTACTTCTGTTTTTATGAGTGGAACAGAGTTGTGAAAGCTTCTCTATTCCAACATGACATGGTAGTAAAGCTTGCATTGGCTTTTTTTTTCAAAAGTACTATCCATTCCATGAAGTGGATTTAAGATTGGAACTGGAGCTTGGGCACACATAGAAGATGCTTCACTTTGCTACATAACCATCCTGCGTCACCTTGGTGGACTCGATGGGTTCAGTTTCTCAACACAAACATCCCTCACTGTAGCAAAAAGAACCTTCTCAATGTCAACATGAGTTGGACTTAAATGAGATTGACTTTATAATGTTTGGCATGTCCGTTGCACGCAGTGTTAGCTGTGGCGCAGTGTGTAGCAGTGTTCCTGTTGAGCCAGAGTTGGATTCAAGTACTACTTTTGAGCCCAAAACATTAAGGCACACTTTCCAATGCAGCACGGAGGGAGTGCAGTATTTTTCAATGTTGTGTTTAACACAGGCTTCATCTGCCCTCACAGGTGGATGTATAAGGTCCCACAGTATTGTTTCAGCAGGGGAAGAGCGGGGCTGTGGTTGTGGAGCGAGAGTGGGCGGGAGGGTGGTTACCCCCGGTGTCCTGACCAATATTTATCTCTCAATCAATATCACGAAAACAGATTTATTTGATTGTCTTCATATTGTATTTTGTGGGAGCTTGCTGTGCAGTAATTGGCAGCCTTTCCTACATTACAAGTGACTACACGTCAAAGCATTGCGTTAATGTAAAGTACTTTGGGGCGCCCTGTGGATATGAAAGGTGGATGTATTTCTCTTTTGATGGCAGCGGCAGAGCAACATACATTGACCATGCTGAGTTAGGTCAACCTAATATCTTGCTTGACAATTCAGAGGGAATTAAGGATTAACTGTGCCGTTTGGATTGGAGTTATACGTGCGCCAGGTAGGGGTGCCAGATTTTTCTTCCTGGAAGGACATTCATGAACTGAGTTGAACTTCATGTCAAGCTAGTCAAGTCTTAATAATCATCTTACTGAAGCCAACCCACAAATTATCAGATTTATTCAATCCACTTTCTCAACTTGCCATGGTGACATTTGAACTCTGGTTTGTCAGTCCAATAACATAACCGTTGTATCACCTGATCTGAACTACATTGATGAAAATTATCATTATGCCACTTAAATTAGTCCTTTATAGTATTGTTGAGAGCACAGATGTAAAGTCAGTTATAACTGGTGAAGACTGGTAGAGTTGGCACTCTTGCCATGCTCTCCATTCGCATATAGAACACTCACTCAAGGGCATTAAAAAGTCCAGTTACATAAGTGAAATCCAGTTTCATAAAAGAAAGAACGTGCAAGGTTATAGGGATAAGGCAGGGGAGTGGGAATAGGTAGAATGCTCTTTCAGAGATACAGTACAGACTTGAAGGGCCAAATGGCCTCCTTCTGCCCTGTAAAGCTGTTGTGACTCTTTGATAAATCACGTTAATAAGTGAAATCACGTAATCCATGATAGTGAAATCATTTTTTTGTCTTATTCAACAGTGAACTGCACAGGCTTGATGTTAATTAAGAACAGATCCGTATATTAGAACAGCGCCTGCATGTTATTATATACTGTATTACATTTCAAACCATTTGATTTTAGTACAAAATGATTCTAGAATAAATGCGCCCCTGTACATAAAGAAATCCTTTTAATCAATCCTTTATTGACGCAGCTTCAAAACTGCCCCAATAAAATAAATATACACCAAGAGATGAAGGATTGGAATATGTCCAGCTTCAGATTCAAATTCAATCAGAAAGTCGAATGGAGAACATTTGGAATGGAAGGAGAGCTGGAGATTGAGTGTGAAGAGCTCTTAGCAGGACCACTCACTCAGGAAAATTCCCAGCACATAAAGGCACATAATTTTTAAGTGCATCTTCACACTCACTTTTCATCCCTTTGAAGAATACTGATGGAAGGATTCCTGGACTGATTATCAGCCATTGAACTGCATCATGCGCATTCCTTCCACATCCAGCAAGTCTTGGTATGGAACTTCAACATTCTGACCCAGAAGTAGGAATGCTGCCACTGGACCACAAGAGCTCCTGGTAAAGGCACTGACTGGCGTGATGTTATGCCACATATATTGGAAGATCCCAGGTCCAGTGCTAAGGATATTATAGTGAGATGCAGCCTTCTTGGGCTGGAGAGATAAAAGTAAACACAGCGTGGGTTCCTGACTGCTGTCCAGTGATTCCTGCTGAATAGGGCATTTGAGTGGTGTTGGGTGGGTAGGTGATCAACCTAGAGTTGCTATTCTTCTGAGCACCCAATGCAAGGAGAGTTTTTTTCATTCATTCATAGGGTGTGGGTGTCACTGACTAGGCCAGCTTTTATTGCCCATCCCTACTTGCCCTTGAGAAGGTGGTGGAGAGCTGTGTCCTTGAACTGCTGCAGTCCATGTGGTGTAGGTACACCCACAGTGCTGTTAGGGAGGGAGTTCCAGGATTTTGACCCAGTGACAGTGAAGGAATGATGATATATTTCCAAGTCAGGATGGTGAGTGGCTTGGAGGGGAAACATGCAGGTGGTGGTGTTCCCATCTATCTGCTGCCTTGTCCTCATGGGTTTGGAAAGTGCGGGCTAAGGAGCCTCGGTGAATTGCTGCAATGCATCTTGTAGATGATACACACTGCTGCCACTTTGTGTCGGTGGCGGAGGGAGTGAATGTTTGTGGATGGGGTGCCAATCAAGCAAGCTGATTTGGCCTGGATGGTGTAAAGCTTCTTGAGTGTTGTTGGAGCTGCACTCATCCAGGCAAGTGGAGAGTATTCCATCACACTCCTGACTTGTGCTTTGTAGATGAGTCGGGAGGTCAGCTACTCATCGCACGATTCCTAGCCTCTCACCTGCTCTTGGATAGTCCAATTCAGTTTCTGGTCAATGATAACCCCCCAGGACGTTGATAGTGGGGGCTTCAGCAATGGTAATGCCTCCGAATTTCAAAGACCACTGGTTAGATTCTCTCTTTTTGGAGACATTCATTGCCCGGCACTTGTGTGGCGAGAATGTTACTTGCAACTTGTCAGCCCAAGCCTGAATGTTGTCCAGGTCTTTCTGCATTTGGACATGGACTGCTTCACTATCTGAGGAGTTGTGAATGGTGCTGAACATTGTGCAATCATCAGCGAACATCCCCACTTCTGACCTTATGATGGAAGGAAGGTCATTGATGAAGCAGCTGAAGATGGTTGAGCCAAGGACACTACCCTGAGGAACTCCTGCAGTGATGCCCTGGAACAGAGATGATTGACCTCCAACAACCACAACCATCTTCCTTTATGTTAGGTATGACTCCAACCAGTAGAGAGTTTTCCCACTGATTCCCATTGACTCCAGTTTTGCTAGGGCTCCTTGATGCCACACTCGGTCAAATGCTGCCTTGATTTCAAGGGCAGTCACTCTCACGTCACCTTAACAAAGGGAGAAGTTGGGAGAGTCTTTATTTTAAAGCATCAGCGACAGTGATACATACCGATCTTTAATGGATGGAATAGATGGAAATCAAATACACATCTCTACATTGCCAGTGTATTTGCTGCACAAAATCCCATAACTGCTGATGAATAAAGCAAGACTGCAATATGATATAAATTTCTATGTGGAAATTGGGCTTCCAACATGTGAATAATGAAAGTGTTGAGTGAGTTAATACAGCAAACAGGTGAATTCAAGTATCATGGGTCTCATGATCTTAGATCTTAAATTTAGGATAATGAAATGGAGTTTAAAGCATTCAAAAACATGCAAAATCATGCAGACAACCAGAGGTACAGCAATAGTCTGTACTTTCTGCAAATCTATGTGTTCATAGAGGCATTTGGTCACCAACTTCATCACGACTTTGTATTTGCCGTCTGAAAGCTGGAAAACAACAATTTGTATTGTTTTTCATTCCGAAGCACTAATTAAAAATTTATAATGGAAATTGGGTAGATCCAGTGCAGGGTTTCATGAAAAAAATGAACCCACAGAAACTAATAAATCCTCATTAATGGTGGCATCAAGTGTAGCCACAAACATTGTCATGTATTTGAGGGGCTACTCAATAGTTTGATGGGGCTGAATTTCCTGGCTGGCGGGGGAGGGGCAGGGTGGGCGGTGGGGTGTTGGGGGGTTGGTGTGGGTGTGTGGTGGGTTGGGGGGAGCAGGATCGGGCGCAGACCCGATCGCCACCCTTGATCGGGTCCGCGTCGCCATTTTGAGGTCAATTGAGGCCCATCCACCATGAATCGTAGCTCCTGAGGACAGTAGGAGTGGGCGGGCGGCAGGGGGTCTGCAATGACCGGCGGGTCCAATGGCGACCCGGGGGCCTGTTTAAAAAAGTTGCTGCAGCCTTTCCGAGGCTTTGAATCACGGCCAGTGGAAGGGCTCCCCAGGGCGCTGCTGGTGAGCAGGCCAGGCAGGGGGGGTAGGGCAGGGGGGTGCCCCTTGTTTTTCCAATGATCGCCTTGCTGCCCTCCTCGGGAGGAGGTGGCAACACGACAGGAGGTCCTGGTACCCAGGAAGGGAACAAGAGGCCCCCCGCTGCCACTGCACATGACGAAGTGTGCCTGGGAGGAGGTGGCGGAGGGGGTGAGCTCCTGTGATGTGGTGTGGTGCACCTGGGTCCATATCCGCAAGCGCTTCAACAACTTGTTGCGCTTAGGAAGGGTGAGGACCTTGTTGGCATTCGTCACTTAACCCAACAGGTAGGCTTTCTCCCTGGTGCCCCCCACCACCCCCAAGTCTGAGTGTAGTGACTGCATTGAATTATTGATGGCATGTTCCTTCGCTGGTTGGGCCAGCAGATATTGCCCATGCCTAGGTCACCCTGAGAGGGTGGTGAAGAGCTGGGTTCTGCCCCCGCAGCATGTGGTACACTGAGACCCACATGACTGTTTTGGGGGCAACCTGGAGGAGCTGCACCCAGGGGCAGTGCTGGAACTCCAGGACATGTCAAAGTCAGGGTGATGAGATGCTGGGAGGGGAGCTTCAAGGTGGCGTTGGCAACGAACCATTTGCTGCCCTCTGTGCTCCACCTGCTTGGGCCTCCTTGCTATGGAAGGTTAGACCGTGTGGTGCCTGTGTTATGTAGGCAGCATTTGGCCAAGAGGGTGGAGGGTTGGGGGATAGGCCTGGCATCTTTGTGTGAGTGTCTGGCAGCAGCGGGGTGAGGAGACACGGGAGCCCTGATATTTCCCACTCTGGTTGGGGTGGGCCATCCGCAAAGTGATTCCAGGTACAATTAGCACTAATCAACGCTCTTCTCTCCTTTTCAGGAGAAGAATGCACATAATGTCACTGAGTGGTTGAGGACTGGTGGAGGGCTGGCACAGTTAGTGATTCTCAGCCACTTCGAGCAGGAGGCCCTAGATTTGGAGAGATGCCATGCGCCCAGGTCTACCGGTGTCGGTGAGGCTGGGGTGCCATGGCCAGGTATGTTTGCCCAGCACTGAGGTCACCATTGTTCTCCCAACAGCCATGGCAGTGCTGAATGTTCAGTGATTGAAGTTTGCAACATGGCTTGACCATTGCTTATGGAAGGATGAGCGCATAATGATCCAGGGGACAGGGATGCACTTTGACATTGTCTCCACGTTAACTAATCCACTGTCCTTGTTCTTCCTTTCAGCATCAATGGAGCAGGGCCGGGAGGAGGAGCAGCAGAGGCCCCCTCTCATACCTGAGGGCCCTGAAGTCTCACCAGCGTCACACCATCTCTGCCAGGCAGGTACCAGCGCAGATACTAACAACTTGACGGAAATTAGAACATCGGCTAATGTCCCTGGGCACAGCGGTGAGGGCACTTCACAGTCGCTGGAGGAGCTGGCAGAGACAGAGAGTGCCCATTTAACAAAACCATAATTACTACAGTCACGTGCCTTCTTTCATTAACATTTGGACATTACTGTACTCAATCCCATGTTAACCTTATAGATGCCAGGTCCTTCCACCACAGGGACCTCCACCTTTTCATCTCATTCCTTCCTCTCAAAAGCCTCCTAAATCCCCCTTTCTTTTTGATAAGCTGTTGGCCCCTTCCAACTTCTCTCTGTGCCTCCTTTGTCCTGCTGGGGATTGGCTTGTCCATCCCAGTAGAGCTCCGTGCCCTGCCATGTATTTCTGTATCCGAGGGGGACTGTAGAGTTGCTACTTCCTACACATTTTCTATTTTTGTTGGAGCAGTTCTTTGAAGTATTCTTCTATAATCAGGGGAAACTAAATTATAGAGGGTATGTGGAGGGTGAAGGTGACAGAGGATCTCCAGGGCCAGTTTGAGCGAAATTTAAACCGACTTTTCCGTTGGTGACAGGATGCTTTCCACAATGTGTCTGCACAAACCTGACTACTTCTTCCTCGTGACTGCCTGAACTTTCATACATAATTACGTGTGCTCCCAGGTGTTGTATTTAGACCTTTTGTGCGCTAGCTCTGATGTAGAACACAGCATTGCACAGGGCAGAAGGCCATTCAACCCAACATGCCTGTGCCAGCTCTTTGAAACAGCTGCTCAGCTTGTCCCACTCCTCTAGCCTCTCCTCAGAGCCTCGTTCCCTTCAGGTAGTTATCCGATTCCCTTTTGAACGTTACCATAGAATCTGCTTCCACTGTCCTTTCAGACAGTGAATTCCAGATATTAACCCGCTGTGTAAAAACAAGTTCCTGGTGTCACCTCAGGTTCTTTTGCCAATGATCGGAAACTTGTGTCCTCCGGTTACTGACCCTCCTGCCGCCTGGAAATAGTTTCTCCTCACATACTCTGCTCAAAATCGTTCATGATCTTTCCAGCTGCTCAAACCCACAGACAGCAGGGGTAGAATTGCAAACTCAGGCGTGAGGGGATTAGGCTGTTGAAATAAAAGAATCATTTATCCAGTGCTTTTCACAATCATCAGACATCTCAAAGCACATCCCAGCCAATGAAGAGTAGTCATTGTTGTAATGCAAGAAATGGGGCGGTCAGTTTTGCGCACAGTAAGCTCCCACGAACAGCAATGTAATCATGTCCAGATAACCTTTCTTGTGATGTTGATTGAGGTATAAGTGTTGTCCAGGACACAAGGCCTAACTCAATTGGTCTTCTTTGAAATAGTACCAAGAGGTCTTTTATACCCGCCAGAGCAGGCAGAAGGGTGACTCAGTTTATCGTTTCTTCTGAAAGCCAGCACTTCTGAAGCTGCAGCACTCCCTCAGCTTTGTCTTGCATCCTCACAACTCAAAAGAGATGACACTGTAGAGGCTGGCCCAGCTATTTAAACATTGTGAGGAAAGAATTACTCTGGTCACTAAATCACGGGATTTTCAGTGTCCACCATGGTCTCTACCTACCAGATCAGCCACATTTGGGTGGCCTTTTCAGTGGCTGCAGTTGGTCAGGCGTGTTCGATGGCGTGAACGGACAATATGGCGAGAAGTCCAAGAATTGGTTTCACGATATTGTGAAACCAGTTTGCGATCGTCCGCTCAGCCCACCGATGGCGAGCTGCACTTCCCACCATCGGACATCGGGAACTTCATTGTAATACACCAGTGCATCATTATAAGGCCAGCCCGCCGGACTCATCCACCCTCCCTCTGGATCGTCTGCCCACATCGGTGGGAAAGCACACCGACATGTTTCACAACAGCACAAATAAGGTGTGCACTGGGCAAGCTGCACTTCATTCAGGACTTCAAGGTTTGTTTGCCTATCTTGCTTCAGTCAGCACTCATAGACATCAGCGCCAGGGTTCACAGGCAGCACCACATCACTGTTAGGGGGGGCTCACGGGCAGGTCTCTACCTACCAGACCAGCCATAAAGCAGGGGCGTCTTTTCAATGACTCCGGGGCTAGGGCTTGCTTGGGGAAGTGGGAGAAGTGGCCTCAGGCAAGGGAAGAGGCTGCAGGGTGAGGGTTGTACTGGAGAAGGAGGGTAGCCCAGGGTGTTTGTGGGGGACACATGTTGATCTGTGCAAGTGACCTGAAGATGGTGAGGGCTGAGGAAGCCAGATGGAGATGTGAGGGTGTGTGTGAGAGAGTGAGTGATGATGTCCCTTGAGCTGGCAGTGAGTGAGATGCCAGTGAATGTGTGATGGCCTTGAGTGTATGAGTTTAGAGTGATGAGATGGTTGGCTTACCCTGGCAGCACAATGAGATCATTCATCCTCTTCCTGCACTGGATAGCCAACCTCTTCTGTGCAGCATTGGCACTGACCACCACTGTCATCGCCTACCATGCCGAAGTGATAATTTAGCTGCCCCTCCTGTGGTCAGAGCGGGGGGTAGAGGACATCACTGTGAGCCTCCATGGCATCCAAAAGGCGCTCAAGGGCTGCAGTATTCTTGCCTTCTGGGGCCATGTCTTCCTTGCTGCAGTCCTGGGCTGGAAGCACTGAGCACGGCTGTACTTTAAATGTGGTGCCTGGCGTGATGAAGCAGCAATGTGACAGAGTGGCCAGCGAATCAGAGCCTGCCCGCCATGGAAACTGCCTGTAACCCAGGAATGCATAATTAATGTGGCAGGTTTGGGATGACACACCGTGAAAAGCCGCCATTGCGATGTTGTTTTACCTGCCTGCTACCGCACTTAGTGCAAATCTGGGATGATTCTGCCCAATGATTGCAATTATGCTCAAAAAGGAAAATGTATTTATTTTATTACATACAACAAATGGATGGGCGCAGATTTATTTTACTAATTTTATACTTTCAGAATATGAAACCTAAGAAAGAATCTGAAATGTAATACTGTATAATGCTAAGACCATTGTGGTTCTGGTAGGAAATATTGCTTTTATTAACAAAACAGAGGATTATAAGGATCAGTTGGTAAGGAGGAAGATAACTGGTAGCTTTTCTGTTCCTGGTATCAGTGCAGGTTGGAGACAATAGGCAAGGTTTCATAAGTGGCAACAAGAAATGATGAGGTCCCTCCAGCGACCAGCTTGTTGGGATATAATGGAACAAAGCAACTTTACTGAGAGCTCATTCGCTGCTTCTCAGAAATGACACACAGTCTGAATCAAACCTACCGTACGAGCTGAAATGTTAACCTTTTAAGACGCACACAGCACTGGGTAAAGATTAAATTGTTGTGTTTTAGAAAAGCAGTTTGAATTATGACATGAGTTTGCATACTATTAAACTGCTTGGTTGCTCCCACTCTCCAGCACGTAATACAAAACTAGAGAAAGGATTTTACTAAGCATGAATGTTAAATCGAGTAAATTTTCAATACATTATAGGGAATGTGAAGTTTTAGTAAAATAAATACAGATTGAACAAGTTTAAATCCTGGATTTTCCCCTGTCTGTACTACTATTCTAAGCTAGTCAGGAGGTAATGGAGTTAAAATGTACTGGGTGGGAATGGGGAGGTATTTGTGATTTAGTTCACCCTCTTTAGATTTTCTAATTTCTGCACCCCCTGCCCCACCGATCCCCATCGCCCCATCTCCACCCCCCCATCACTCCACAGCTGCTTCTTCTCAACTCTTGTTTCAGTGATGAACGCAGGGCTGTCTGTACATGAACTGCTATCGGCCGGAGGTAGACGAGTAAAGCGTTCCTTGCTTTTAACAAGAGAATGAATACAAGATTATTTGACCAGCCTGAGATAATGAGTCCTGTTAAGCAAGGTGAAAAAATAGAAGCAAAACTACCTTGCAACTAAAAAAAACCTAAGAAAGAAGCTAAGTAGCGTTGAGTAAAACTTCTGCTTTCTCTCTGTCCACTGCTACACACACCTCTATGTTAAATGGCAATACAAGTCAGCCTATTACCAATCATGTAAAAACGGCCTTAAAAAATTGGCTGCCTGATCAACAATGGATGAGGGGGCATATGGTTTGAGGAACCAAACAAGTAGAAAGAATGCAAAGTGGCCGTATTACACTCTTGTTTTTGAAGGCTCATCTCCCACTGAGGTCTAGATGCTTTCATCTAGATGTTGCGTTGCACTGTGCGTTTCTAGTGGGAACAGGAACAGTAATTGGAGAAAAATGGACACTGGCAACCATAAAGATTATTCTCTTTGAATTTCTTGTTCATTTTAAATACTTCAATCTGTTTTACTTTGTAAATTGGGCAGTCCTAAATGTAACCACATGTTGGTACATTTTCCTAGGCTTTCTGTGAATAAATGCAACACTCAACATTTTCACAGAAGTCTTTACTTGAAATGCTTCATTGTTTTACAACTCCCCAAACTCTCCAGAAGAGGTTGATTAGGTAACAGTGAATTTGACAGTGTGAGATTCTAGTGGGTTTTCCAAACACTCCATCACTACCTTCAGTTAAATGTTTCCATAGCCTCTTTTCTGCTAATGTCTAAATACAGCAAAGTGCACGTCTCATTTGTTGTCTTATGAATGTGTGGGATCTTTTGCTTATTGAAATGTAGTTGCCTGAAAACAGCAATGCTGATACAAAGCCCAGTCACCATTCACTGTCACACTGTCTCATGGGCACTTATTGACACCAGAGAAAACATCCTTTCTACTGCGCGTTGCTTGTGTGACTTTCAAGGCTACAATTTTGTATACCTACCTTGCGTGACATTGCCTAAATAGCGGTAGGAATGGAGTTATTTAAAAGAGAAATCATAAGGATTATGGCTCTTTCTCTGTGGGTGATTGTCTGCTCCAAGTGCCTGCCAAAAGGTTTTGTAGCCTAGGTCCCAAGATGGTAAATGAGCCTATTCAGTCTCTCAGCTGCTGCGCACTGTGGCAAAGTCATAAAATACTTCAACAACTCTTTGGCCACTTGGAGATAATGAGCAAGCTGGTGCTAACAGTCTACAGCAACAAAACCCTTGGCTTTTCACAAATACTGTTTAGTAGCCTGAGTGATATTTAATAACACGGGGGTTCCTGCAGTAGCGTGCATTTCAACATCCCATTTTAATACGGTTTTCAGAATTATATTTTCTGTTTACCCAAAATTGCTGTTAGAAATTCTATGACTTGATACTTCAGAATGCAGCATAAATCCAAAAAACCAGATTTCTGACCTTATATCGCAGCTTCCCTGTTCAAATCATGGTTCTGCCAATTTTATAGGAATTTTTAAAGAGAAAGATGAAATTTAAAAAAAAAATCAAGAAGGACAGCAGGATAGGGCTCTTTGTTAAAGGGGGTTTCTTTTAAAATGGAATGTTCAGCACTCACATTTTGATTTTAATTTAAAATGCTTTCATTCCGGAGGTGCTCATCAAGTCAAACAATATTTTTTCAAGATCCTTCCCTCTCACTGGTCAGTAAGTTCAATGTGTTAAAATAAGCAAACACTTGATACCTGTTTGACTTGACAAATTTAACAGATTCTACTAGTTGGTCGATGGAATCATTCTAGGCTTTGACTATTCACCTGCCCTATTATAATTTCAAGCATCTCTTTAGCGTGCTGAGATTAATATTCCGAGAGCAAACGCCTGCCCCCTCTCTGCAAAGGGGCAGGAATGTCAAATTTGGCGTGTTGGGATGAAGGCAGTCAAACATTCCAGTGAGAATTAAAGCAGCAGCTGCAAGGCAGACAAGCTGTAATAGTTTTTTTTTGTGTGTGACTTTGGCTATACACATATTTGGCAGTCTATTAACTTTCCTAACTAGGTAGTTGGACTGGATAGTGGCCACCCATGGAAAAGATTTTCTGTGCCTGCACCAACTGATTGGTTTTGGAAGGTTGTAATTACTTTAGAAATTGCTCAGACCTTGCTCTTGGCACTGATGCTGTCCTTCACCTTATAATGTATCCCCTATTCTCACATCATCTAATATACTGCATTCCCCCCGCCCCCCATTCCGCCGGGCACCCCCATCTCGACCACCCAACCCACCCCAACTAATCAACTGTGGATTATCATTCAATAAACAGAGGGTGATTATGTTACAATCATTAATCCTTCAGTCAGGATGTCATCCTGCCTCAGCTGCAAGGAATACACTGGCTTCACTGTCATCTGCCAGTGGCAAAAAAAAAAAAATAATTGAACCTTATCCATCTGGACTGCAACACCTTCCTTCAAATCCTGGACTGTTTCATGGCTCCCAAAACTCATGCCTGCCACTTCAAGTGGCCTCTACGTCTCCATAATCCTCTTTCTCTTTTTTATATGTTTAACATCTCATTCCCTTCCACCATGCTGCTGTAAATTAATTCAGAGCGATGACATTTTTGCAAATATGCGTGTGATTTAAAGGGATGGATATCAATTGAGTATTTTTTAAAAGGGAATTTAAAGCAGAATTGTATCCATGGCAGCTCCCTAGTGAGGTTGCTTATGCTCACATGGGCTTTTAATGTAACAGAAGACACCAAGCGTTTCTTGATCAAGGAAGGCTGTAGTTTTTGCTGAAATAAGAGGGTACACTGGTGCTGGGATTTTCAATTCTATGTGTACTCCTGCATGAATAATTCTTATTATAGCAACTTATTATTAAAATGAGATGTCCTGCCCATTGCTACATCTTTTCCTCTGCAAAATAAAAGCATACCATCTCCAATCCACCCTTTAAAACAAGAGTGTCAGCATCCCTGGACTACAGAAGCTACTGTTGTAAGGTTGCATTTTGTCTCATGAAGAGGCTTGTATGGTTGAACAATAACTGTTTATTAATAACACATAACATATACATATATACAGGAAACAGTACTGGTGAGGTGCTATCTTCATGCCGACTCCTACGTTCTACTACTCCCATGTGACTCCCTACATCATAATGTGGGCAATACTGTTTCTCCAGTCCCACATTAACCCTTACAGTCCCAAATACTTCAGCTACAGGGCCTTTATGTTGCTTGTTAATATCTTGTGCACTCAGCTGGAGAGAGTGAGCATGCACGATGAGAATCAGATCACAAATAGTTCAACGATATAAGGAGAAAGGCTTACCCATGGGGAGTGTCCGCTTAGCTAAATAACTGGAGACTGCTGCTGTCTATGAAACTGACCTCTTCATGTCACTACTTCCAGGGGAGGTGACTTAAAGGGAGATGATGAAAGGGATGGTAAAATCTATGTGAGCTGACAGCACTAACCTAACCTCCCATCTTTCCTATGAAAGTTCAAACTAGTGGATAAACCCAGATAAAGTCTTTAAATACAAAAACTTGCATTTCACAACCACCTGATCTCCCAAAGCAGTTTACAGCCAGGTGAATGCTTTGGAAGTGTAGTCACTGTTGCAGTATAGGAAACGCAGTCCCCAATTTGTGCTCAGCAAAGACCCCAGAAAGGGCGATGTAATAATGAGCAGATAATCTGTTTCTCTGGTGTTGACTTAGGGATAAATATTGGCCAGGACGCGAGGAAAAACTCCTGTGATCTTCTTCGAAATACTGCCATTGGATCTTCTGCATCCACCCAAGAGGGCAGATAGGACCTTGGTTTAACACCGGGTTGTCCAACACGCAGCCTGCAGGCTGGATTGTGCCCCCCCATCCCCTCCACCTGAAGCCATTCTATGTGGCCCCCAGGAGACACTGCTCAAAATGCAGGTCAGACAGGTACATGAAGCTGAAGGTTCTGCAAAGGGGCTGCTCCTCCAATCACAGGCCACTCCTCTCCTGCAGTTGCTGCTGATAGGCTCACGACTGAGAAGCAAATGTGAAAGAGAAACAGGTTCCCAGAAGGAAAAAAACAGTTCGGACCAGTTTCGTCTTCCCCAGTTTTTACTGATTTTTTTTCGTTCCGGGCTGTGATTGGACGAGCAGCGAGCTCCAGTGGCGGCCGGAATGCCTGGAATAAAACAGAGCTTTTCGGGGTAGGGGTAGGGAAGGAGAGGCTGTCCGGGGCCACGGGGGAAGGAGAGAGGGAGGCTGAGGGGTGACAGGGGAAGGAGAGACTATGGGGGCCATGGGACGGAGAAACTGTGGGGACAAGGGGCTGGCTGCAAGGCCTGGCGGAGATACACAGCAGAGCCCGGGGTCAGGGGTGGGGGGGAAGGCTGGATGGTGTGTGAGAGAGTGAGTGTGTGTGTGAGAGTGTTGTGTGAGAGAGTGAGTGTGTGAGAGAGTGAGTGTGTGTGTGAGAGTGAGTGTGTGAGAGAGTGAGTGTGTGTGTGAGAGTGAGTGTGTGAGAGAGTGAGTGTGTGAGAGAGTGAGTGTGTGAGAGAGTGAGTGTGTGAGAGAGTGAGTGTGTGTGTGAGAGTGAGTGTGTGAGAGAGTGAGTGTGTGTGTGAGAGTGAGTGTGTGAGAGAGTGTGTGTGTGAGAGAGTGAGTGTGTGTGTGAGAGTGAGTGTGTGAGAGAGTGAGTGTGTGTGAGAGAGAATGGGTGTATGTGAGAGTGCGTGAAAGAGAGAGTAAGAGTGTGAGAGAGTGTGTGTGCAAGAGAGAGTGCATCTGTGTAAGAGAGATTGTGTATGTGAGAGAGAGAGGAAGTGTGGGAGAGAGAGAGTGCGAGGGTGTGAGAGAGAAAGTGAGAGTCAGAGAGAGAGAAAGTGTGAGTGTGAGAGAGAGAGTGTGAGTGTGAGTGTGAGAGAGTGTGAGAGTGACTGTGTGGGAAAGAGAGTGAGAGCCTGTGTGTATGAGAGAGGGGGAGTGAGTGTGTGCGAGAGTGTATGTGAGAGAGAGATTGTGTGTGCGAAAGAGAGAGAGACAGAGTGAGAGAGAGAGAGTGAGAGAATGTGTATGAGTGAGTGAGTGTGTGTCTGGCTCATTCCCAATCCCAGAATTCTCACTCACTCTTATCCCAGCACACCAACAGATATTCACACTCACTCACACAGTGGGTGAGGGTGAGTGAGTGAGCACCCTGAGACTGGGAGTGAGCCGGACACACATGCTCTGAACCTCTCACACTCTAATGGTCATCTTTATGAGTTATTCTCTTTTTAAATGTTTAAGTGGTCAATTTATTGCTTTATTTTTGCTCAGCAAGTTGTTTTTTTTTCTTCATACTCAACGTTTTATTTTTGAAATTCACGTATCTTTCCGAAATTTGCTCATTGGCCCTTTGAGTGAGAAAAAATGGAAATGTGCCCAGACCCCCACCCCCCACACAGAAAGGTTGGACAGGCCTGGTTTAACATCGGATCCAAAGAAAGAGCACCTTTCAATAATGCAGCACTCCCTCAGTAATGAACTTGAGTGTCAGCCTTGATTTTTGCCTTGGAGTGGGACCTGACCCTACAACCTTCTGACTCAGAGGCAAGTGCACTAACAACAAGGTGACAGCAACAGCAGCACCGAAATAGGGCACAGAAAATAAAGAGGTGCAGGGGGTTTTGTCTATTTATACATTCCCCTGATGGCGCAGACGTGTCCCAGACTCGAAGGAGCTCTTCTGCACTCTGCGATTCTGTGGTTCTGTGATGGTCAATCACAGGAGAAGCCATTTCATGCAATTTAAAAAAAAAACTGTAACTTTATTCTCAATCCCAGAAACTTTATTCTGGGGATTCAAACAACGAGTTAACAGTCGTTTACTTTGCCAAAACACTGGATTATGCATTAGACACAAAAAATCTCTCACTTGATTGCCAGCCAACAACAATTACTTCAAATCTTTCTGTGCTCCCAACAACTGCCAGGATAAAATTTGTTGCAGTTGTTTCTAACTGCACTCTGCCATAATATGATCTAATATGCTGAAAAGTGAGACTCATTAAAAGTTTTACCTGTAGGTTTACTCAAATGATTTTTATTGTTTTCCCTTATGAATCCAAACATGAAGGACAAACCTGGAGGACTTCTCAGGTTTGAATTAATTTAATTCCAAATATTTTTAAAAGCAGATTTTCAGAGAACATGGTGACCAACATCATCACAGAAATATATTGCTAATGTATGAGGATTATTTGAACAAGGTTCTGCTCCTCACATTTACCTACAGGCATTTGTGTGACCGATATTGTATCCTCTCATTGTTCATATTTTCATTCATGGTATTCTCACCAGAAAGAAAAACTTACATTTATAAAGTGCCTTTCAAAATCACTGGAAACCCCAAAGTGCTTTACAGCCAATGAGGTACTTTTGAAGTGAAGTCGCTGCTGGGATGCAGGAAACATGGAGGCCAATTGGCACACAGCAAGCTCCCACCGACAGTAATAATAATGACCAGCAGGGATAATGGGGATAATGACCATGAATACAATGGACGCCTACTCTTGTGTGGTCTTTTGTAGCCACATGAAAGTTAGATTACAGCATAAAAGTTGCTTGTTTATGGAATTACTGTTTGTTAGTGTTAGCTGTGGCCCAGTTGATTGCAGTCTCACCTTGGAGTTAGAAGGTTGTGGTTTTGTAGACCCACTTCAGGAATTGAGCACAAAAATCAAGACAGACACTCCAGTGTGGTACAACGTGTAAACGAGACCTTGGGCGGAGTTTTCTGTGCCCACTGGTGGCGGGCATGATGGGTGGCGTGAGTGGACAATACGGAGCAATCAGTTTCACGACGGCGGGGAGCCAGGTCGCCATTGTCCGCTTGCGTTTCCTGCCATCAGCTGTTGGCGGGCAGCATGCCGTTTTACCCGCCGCTTGATCGACCCTCTCAGGTGGATGTAAAAGAGGCCACAGCTCTATTTCGCAAAAGAACAGGGGAGTTCTCCATGGTGTCCTAATCAATATTTATCCCTCAATCAACTTGACAAAAACAGATTACCTGGTCATTATTATTACTGTCGGTGGGAGCTTGCTGTGTGCCAATTGGCTGCCACATTTCCTGCATCACAGCAGCGACTTCACTTCAAATGTACCTCATCGGCTGTAAAGCACTTTGGGGTTTCCAGTGATTTTGAAAGGCACTTTATAAATGTAAGTTTTTCTTTCTAGTGAGAATACCATGAATGAAAATATGAACAATGAGAGGATACAATATCGGTCACAAAAATGCCTGATGGTAAATGTGGGGATAGGTATTAGATATGAACTGAACCGTTTTCAAACAATTTTCGTACCAAAAGCAACATATTTCGTGCCATGAGGGCTGGTTGTAACATTCTCAGAAAATCTGCTTTTAAAAATATTTGGAATTAAAGTAATTCGAACATGAGAAGGTCCTTCAGGGTTGTTATTCACGTTGGGATTCTCCCCACATCTCTGTGTTGTGGAAATCGGAAGGCTGACACAGTTAAACAGCTGGCACGCACGCTGAGTGAATCTTCCCACATCACCAGGGAATTTGGGTAAAAATAAAAATGATGGCAAAAAAGAAGCAGGTACCCAACTGAGTGAACCCCTTCCAGTCACAGTCTTGTGCCTTAGCCAGCCATATGCAAACTCCAGGGAAGGCAGGAATTTCAAAAGCTTTTTATGTAAAAAAAAAACACAGAAAGAACCATAGGAAAGGAAATCATGCCTAACTTACCTCGATCTCTGACAATTATCCATTCGCTGTATGCCAATATAGGCTGCAGAGCATGCAACTGCATTATATAAGAATAATGGTGCCTCGCTTAGAATGAAGTCACTGTAAAAATGGCAGTGGTTCTTAATACCCTTCACTGAAGACAATTATAATTAAATATGTCTACTTCAATTTCTGAAGCAGTTAAAATAAACGTTAATATTTTTACCGTAGACTAATGTAGTTGTTCACCATGTTAAGGTAACATCAGGACAGACGATACAAAATGTTCAAACACGGAGCTAATTTACTTACCAATATGCTGGTCCTACGACTCATTAGTAACACTAATTACTACACAGACTAAGTTGAAACAATTTAATATGATTTTTATTCAATAAACTTGCTAGTGAGTATCTTGCATAGTTTGTTGACATAAAAATGGATTAGTTACTTCAGAATGTATTATTATTCCTAGGCTTGTTTTATTGGCATTACTTTTCACTAGTTTATTATTAAGCAGATTTTCTAACTGTTGCTGCAAACTCTAGGAAGAAATGAAGGGTTCCACAGGAAGTTTATCTGACAAGTTGATGTCAGGTAATGACCATTAATATCAAGATCAGAAAAGACCATGGAATTGGAAATTTTCATGGTGTTTATATTACACCGATTATATCTGCCTCCATAATGAATATTCAGGATTTACATGTGGCTCCACACCAGCCCATTCCATAGTAAAAATCAAAATCGATATTGTCTTAACCTTCGTTACTTTTCACTTTCTCTCGAAACTCAGATTATCCTGTTTTCAAAAGAGTATTCTAATGTATAAATCTGCTCATATCTTCACTGAGCACTAATACTGGATGTGGTTGGGCAGGACCGGCCTCTGTTTTGGGGGAGAGGGGAGAAGACTGAATGTTATGGCCTGGATTTTGCGGCCAGCAGTGAAGCAGTTGGGTGCTCACCACTGACATCGAAGGGAAACTCAATGGGGAGAACTTTCATGTTGGCGTGTGGGGAGCGGCCCTGCATGCCGATGCGTAAAATAACGCGTGGTGATGTTGGGGTGTGTGTCCCGATGTCACTGCGCATCATTCAGACCCTCTGCTTGGCGGGCGCTCGCACTAGAGGTGGCTGTGCACCCGCCGAACGGTCAAAGGCCTTTTAAGGTCGTGAATAAACCAATTAAACTAATTCTCAACGCTGCCCGTTCATCCTTAAGGTTGAGGCAGACGAAGAGCCCAAGCGGCCTTCACGTTTTTCATGAAACCTCATCCAGGGGCGGGATGAGGTTTCATGAAGGGTTTCTTAAAATAATAAATATTTTTCACACATTTCAGAAACGTGTCCCAGCTCATCACATGGGGGGCATGTCTAAATAATTTTAATCTGTCTTTGTTTTAAACTTTCAATTTGGACTCAATCCCCGAGGCAGCTCTGTGCTTCAGGGAGATTTCTGTGCTCTTTCGCACGCATGCTCGAGAAAGCGCAGGCCCTGACTCCCTCCTCCCACCCCCCCACCACCCCCCCCACCCCCCCCCCCCCCCCCCCCCCCCCCCACCCCTCCACTGCCTGCACAGGTACCGGACGCGTGTCACGCTGGGCAGGCCTTAATTGGCACGCCCAAGTAAAATGGTGGCGCTCAGCCAATCGCGGGCGGCGACCAGCTCCGCACCCGCTCTCGACTGGTCCATTCCCGACCAGTCCGCTCAACAGGCAGAAGGTTCTGCCCAGTGCCCAGTGAGTGATCTCGCGACCTCTATGGTGAGGACTTCACCTCTCTCACCAGGCAGTGGATTGCAGCATTCTTTAATGGCCAATCCCAGCATGGTGCTGCAGTGATGTCATCGAAATGTCCGAGTAACTGGTCATTTTAAAGAATTCTCACAGGCAGCCAGTCAGGAAATGAAAAGCAGTAAAAGCTAACAACTTTTTCAAAACATTACACAGAACAAAATAAGGATTGAGAAAACATGTTGGTTGAAGGTAGAAGCTGAATATTCTGAAAAAAAAACTTGAAGGAAAACATTATTTAAAAAAGATTTAATCAAACTGGAAACGTTTAACAACAGTCCACAAATACAAAGTTACTTTATCAGGGCCAGATCTTTTGTTCAGCAGTTGTTATTACTTAGATTGCAGTTAATAACCCAGTTGCACCTAAATGAACAACGTGGAACTTTTTATGGAGTTTCAAACAGCAATGTGAGAGCAGGAAAGAGGAGGATGTCACTGATTTCTGGCATGGGGGGCTCCACAGTGCAGCCTGTAGTGGAGTAGTGAGTGACGGACCACAACTTCAGGACTCCTCTGTTAACCTGCGCTCGCTCTAAGTCCTGAAATTGTGGTCAGTTTGAGAGGGTAACAAAGCTGACCACACAGGGAGCAAACTGGCTGTGTACAACAAATGTTCCCCTTAAGATGTGTGTGTGCACAGTCACACCGCAATCTGAAAGGGACTGCACAGTGCAACAAGAAGGCCACACGTGGTAAAGAAAAATAAGCAAGATCGTTGCCTATGAGCAATGTTATGTCAAAGAGACACAGAATTGAAACGGTGCAGAAGGAGGCCATTCAGCCCATCTTGTCTGCATCAGCTCTCCGAATGAGCGTTATTGCTCAGTGTCATTCTCCTACCTTTTCTCTGAAACCCTGCACCTTGTTTCTATTTAAATAATCATCTAATACCCTCTTGAATGCCTCGATTGAACCTGCCTCTACCACACTTCCAGGCAATGCATTTCAGACCCGAACCACTCGCATTTGCTTCTTTTCCAAGTCACTTGACACCTGTGGCCTCTCATTCTCGATCCTTTTACGAGTGGGAACACCTTCTCCCTATCTATTCTGTCCTCATGATTTTGAACATCTCTATCAAATTTCCTCTTAGCCTTCTTCTCTCCAAGGAGAACAGTCCCAACCTCTCCAATCTGTCTTCATAACTGAAGTTTCTCATCCCTGGAACCATTTTTGTAAACACATCCTGCACTCTCTCCAATGTATTTACATCCTTCCTAAAGTGTGGCACCCAGAACTGTACACAATACTCCAGTTGAGATCTAACGAGTGTCCTATACAAGTTCAGCATAACCTCCTTACTGTTGTACCCTATGTCCCTATTAATAAAGCCCAGGATACTGTATGCTTTATTAAT
Organism: Carcharodon carcharias; assembly: GCF_017639515.1. Taxonomy (NCBI): domain Eukaryota; kingdom Metazoa; phylum Chordata; class Chondrichthyes; order Lamniformes; family Lamnidae; genus Carcharodon; species Carcharodon carcharias. The sequence goes on from NC_054485.1 coordinate 6,083,597, forward strand.
TGCTCATGCCATGTGTCCTGCCACCTTTAATGATTTATGCACATATACACCCAGGTCCCAGTTGTACCCCTTATTTCTGTAAGCAATGCAACAGCCAATTTTTACACAGTGCAAATCCACAAACAGAAATGAGACAAATCGCCAAATATTCTGTTTTTGACATAATTGTTGAGAGGTAAAAGCCAGAACACTTGGCAAACATCTTACTTTTCTTTGCATAATGCCATTGGACGAAGAGGCAATGGGGATTTCAGTTACCAACATGACTGGGACGGGAAAAGGGATATTTATGCCCCTAGTTCCCAGTGGACAGTGTGTAATCTGAAGATTTTACTGCTGTTGGTAGCAACATCAGGTTGTGAGTTGCATTTCACAAATTCCCAAATGCCAGATGAACAGGAGATATCTGACACCGGAGTATGTGTCCACGTAATCACTCAATCCATTGTGGAATCTCTTCAGGATCCTTCAGTCATTAGTCCCCCACCATCTGGAACTGTCTCCTTCAGTATCTCTACGTTGCAAACTCCCTTCCTGCGTTCAAATACCTTCTCAAGACCTTTCTCTTTGCCCGTGCTTGTTGCCCTCCTTTGATTTCACTTCTATTCCTGTGTCCCACTCAGTTTCCACTCATTCCTCTCTACCTCTAAAGGTCTCTGAGGCGCCTCTTGTGTAGTGAGCAGTGTAGAAATGTAGACTTTTGTTAGACTGTTCTATGTCTTAGGTTAACATTTGTCCTGTCAGATTAATCCAGCATTCACCGGGCTCCACTGTGATGTATGGTTATGGAAATCAATCCACTCAACTTTATCTTCAGACACTGTGACTGCGATTAGTTCATTGCCGTTTACCTAAGAACAAAAATTAAAAAGATGAGCAGTGAAACCTCTGTGGTTTCTAACTAAATGGATTGTGGCTTATAATTTAATTGTCACACTCGATCTTTCCATGATGGTATCATTCTCTGTGTTTCCTAATTAGTGTCTGTTTTACATAACGCTTTGATAGCAATCAAACAGAGATAATTTAGATTTAATTCCCCATTTTGTCTGCTGCATTTCTCTGCCACCATCACCTGCACCTCTCCTTTATTCAATTAGAACAGCAGGCCTGACTGATTTTGTGACTACACTAACATGATATGTGCTTGATGCATGGAGCGATATTATGGCCCCAGATTTTGCTGTATTAATAACTGTGAGGCTGTCGTGGTCATCGTAATTACTGTCAAAAACTGGCAGTAACTTACAGTGTTCGCACACCCACAGCAACCTGGAAATCTGGAAGCTGTTCTTCGAGATACTCTACTCCTTCACAGGGTGCACTGCAGCAGTCACTGTTTAAAAATAAGGAGTCACCCATTTAAAACAGAGATGAGGCAAATTTTTTTTCACTCAGGGAGCCATGAGTTTTTGGAACTCTCTTCCTGAAATGACAGTGGAAACAGAGTCTTTGAATATTTTTAGGGTAGGAGTGGATAGTTTCTTGGTAAGTAAGGGGGTGATAGACCCTCGGGGGTAAGCAGGATGCACATTTCAGGGTCCTATCAGATCAGCCATGATCTTATTAAATGGTGGATCAGGCTCAGGGGTCTGATTGGCCCACTCCTGCTCCTTGATCATATGTTCGTAAGATTCTTCGATAATTGAATCTACAGAGAAATCACTTATGAGGCAGGAAAATAATCTAATCGCTATTATCACAGTAAGGACTGATATAGAACCTAATCCTTGTTCAATCAAGAATAACTAGTTCCTTCACCGTGCAGTAAGTCATAATTACTTTTGAACAACATCTCTGGCTCTGAAAAGCAATTCCGTGTGCCTGGAGTCTCATTCCCTCAGAAGGAAATAAATGCAGATTTAAAAAAGAAATTTACAAAAAGATTTTTTTCGTTTTCTATTAAGTTCCTCTCTTAATTCCATGTATGTGTCTCAATCTTTATTTTGCTTTCTGTACAATGATTTCAATGTGACTTATGTTTTCTGATTTTTTTTTTTACTCCTTGCTTTGCTGTCTGTGGGGAACTTTCAAATTGATTGGTTGCTCAGACACTCTGCTGCTTCCTTGGCTCACGAATGCCACAGATTCACTGTAGCGGTTGCTGTATTCAACCTAATGTTGGAAATGAGAAAGCCTTTGCTGACAAAACTGCAACACTCTGTGAGAAGCGGGTTTCGAGGTAAATGGCGAGTGCTGTTCCTTTAGCACCGAGCGATGGAGTTATCATTTCCTGGAAGGGGCGAGGTGGGGGGGGTGCGGAGTTATCCACCAAACTTGGCTTATAATCATCTGAGACTTGGCTTTTACAATAATACCGATGGACAGGAAATATCTGAACCACTACATAGCCAAGTTGAAGTGGAAGTGAACTAGAGTTCTCTTCTTCTAGCCAATGGAAAAGCTTTTCATTCAGTTGCTTAGCATTAAGCCACCTGGATATTTGTGTGATCTTTACATTATCGCTAAGGCCTGTAAAATGCATCTGAGCTTCAGGGTTTGATGAGTATTTACATGACTTGCTGCCTGTCCATGATCTGTTGCTTAACCACTTAAAAATGAATGAAAGTGAATAATAAACTTTGCTTTTACCTTTGGTAAAATGTGCTTCTTGTACCTTGAATGGATTTCAGACTAAGTCATGTTGTGCTACAATTTTCCTCAACAACACTGTCTTCCCAATCTGTTTCTGGCAGTAGACTTACTTTGCAACATGCCCTGCACACAGTCAGCAGAAGTGAATGTACCACGAGTGTGCAATTAGGAAAGTGCCCTGCTTAATTTCATCCCACCCTTCTCATGATGGAAATATACAATTTGAGGGAAGCTTTTACTGAAGATCAGTTAAGGAGGCTCTGCAGTTTGAAGCCAAACAGTATAAGAGCCCAGGATGGTCCCTCACTTTCTTTAGAAAAATCCCAGACATGTTCTAACTCCGTGAAACATTATTCCTTTGTGGCAGCTGCTTTCTTTCACATTTCCCTTTTTTATCACCATTAGAAATAACTTTCACACAATCACAGAATCACACAGTGCAGAAGAGGCCCTTCGGCCCATCAAGCCTGCACCGACATGCAAGAAACACCTGACCTACCTACCTAATACCACTTACCAGCACTTGGCCCATAGCCTTGAATGTTATGACATGCCCAGTGTTCATCCAGGTATTTTTTAAAGGATGTGAGGCAACCTGCCTCCAACACCCTCCCAGGCAGCACATTCCAGACTGTCACCACCCTTTGGGTAAAAAAGCTTTTCCTCACATCCCCCCTAAACCTCCTGCCCCTCACCTTGAACTTATGTCCCCTCATGACTGACCCTTCAACTAAGGGGAACAACTGCTCCCTGTCCACCCTGTCCATGCCCCTCATAATCTTGTACACCTCGATAAGGTTGCCCCTCAGTTTTCTCTGCTCCAGCGAAAAGAACCCAAGTCTATCCAACCTCTCTTCATAACTTAACTGTTTCATCCCAGGCAACATCCTGGTGAATCTCCTCTGCACCCCCTCCAGTGCAATCACATACTTCCTATAATGTGGCAACCAGAACTGCACACAGTACTACAGCTGTGGCCTCACCAAGGTTCTATACAACTCCAACATGACCTCCCTACTTTTGTAATCTATGCCTCGATTGATAAAGGCAAGTGTCCCATATGCCTTTTTCACCATCCCACTAAGATGCCCCTCCACCTTTAGAGATCTATGGACACACAAGCCAAGGTCCCTTTGTTCCTCAGAACTTCCTAGTGCCATGCCATTCATTGAATACTTCCTTGTCAAATTACTCCTTCCAAAGTGTATCACCTCACACTTTTCAGGGTTAAATTCCATCTGCCACTTATCTGCCCATTTGACCATCCCGTCTATATCTTCCTGTAGCCCAAGACACTCAACCTCACTGTTAACCACCTGACTAATCTTTTTGTCATCCGCAAACTTACTAATCCTACCCCCCACATAATCATCTATGTCGTTTATAGAAATGACAAATAATAGGGGACCCAGCACAGATTCCTGTGGTATGCCACTGGACACTGGCTTCCAGTCACTAAAGCAGCCTTCTATCATCACTCTCTGTCTTGTACAACGAAGCCAATTTTGAATCTACCTTATCAAATTACCCTGTATCCCATGTGCATTTGCCTTCTTTATGAGTCTCCCATGTGGGACCTTGTCAAAGACTTTGCTGAAATCCATATAAACTACATCAACTGCACTACCCTCATCTACACACCTGGTCACCTCCTCAAAACATTCAATCAAATTTGTTAGGCATGACCTCCCTCTGACAAAGTCACGCTGACTATTCCTGATCAAACCTTGCCTCTCCAAGTGGAGATAGATTCTCTCCTTCAGAATTTTCTCCAATAGTTTCCCTACCTCTGACCTGAGACTCACTGGCCTGTAGTTCCCTGGCTTATCCCTTCTTAAGTAGCAGAACCACATTAACTGTTTTCCAGTCCTCTGGCACCTCCCCTGTGACCAGAGAGGAATTAAAAATTAGGGTCAGAGCCCCTGCGATCTCGTCCCTTGTCTCCCTCAGCAGTCTTGGAGACAAATCATCAGGACCTGGAGATTTGTCCACTTTTAAGCCTGCCAACACCTCCAATACCTTGTAACCCTTTTATCAGTTTGTTCAAGAACTGCGCAGTCTCTCTCCCCGAGTTCCATACCTTCATCCTCCTTCTCTTGGGTGAAGACGGATGTGAAGTATTCATTCAACACTCTACCGATGTCCTCTGGCTCCACCCATAGATTGCCCCCTTGGTCCCTAATGGGCCCTACCCTTGCCCTGATTATCCTCTTCCCATTGATATACTTATAGAATATCTTGGGATTTTCCCTACTTTTACCAGCCAGACCTTTCTCATATCCCCTCTTTGCTCTCCTAATTGCTTTCTTATCTCCACCCTGCACTGTCTGTACTCCACTAATGCCTCCGCTGATTTGCTCCCCTTGTACCTGCTAAAAGCCTCTCTTTTCCTTTTCATTGTATCCTGAATATCTCTGGTCACCCATGGTTCTCTGGGCTTGTTACTCCTTCCTATCACCCTAGAGGGAACATGTTGAGCCTGTACCCTCCCCATTTCCTTTCTGAACGCCCCCCACTGCTCCTCTGTAGATTTCCCCACAAGTAGCTGTTCCTAGTCTATTTTGGCCAGATCCTGTCTTATTTTAACAAACAACAAAGAAAGAACAAAAAAAGTACAGCACAAGAACAGGCCCTTCGGCCCTCCAAGCCTGTGCCGATCATATTGCCCGTCAACTAAAACATTTTGCACTTCCGGGGTCTGTATCCCTCTATTCCCAACCTATTCATGTATTTGTCAAGCTGCCTCTTAAACACCACTATCGCACCTGCTTCCACCACCTTCTCTGGCAGCGAATTCCAGACACTCACTACCCTCTGCGTAAAAAACTTACCCCGCACATCTCCTCTATAGTTTTCTCCTCTCACCTTAAATCTATGTCCCCTAGTAATTGACTCTTCCACCCTGGGAAAAAGCTTCTGACTATCTACTCTGTCCATGCCACTCATAATTTTGTGAACTTCTATCAAGTCGCCCCTCAATCTCCGTCACTCTGGTGAGAACAATCCAAGTTTCTCCAACCTCTCCTCATAGCTAATAACCTCCAGACCAGGCAGCATCCTGGTAAACCTCCTCTGCACCCTCTCCAATGCCTCCATATCCTTCTGGTAATGTGGTGACCAGAATTGCACGCAATATTCCAAGTGTGGCCTAACCAAGGTTCTATACAGCTGCAGCATGACTTCCCAGCTTTTATACTCAATACCCCTGCCAATGAAGGCAAGCTATATGCCTTCCTGACTACCTTATCAACCTGCGTTGCCACTTTCAGTGACCTGTGGACCTGTACACCCAGATCCCTCTGCCCATTGATGCATTTAAGGGTTCTGCCATTTTCTGTATAATTCCTGACTGTATTAGACTTTCCAAAATGCATTACCTCGCATTTGTCCGGATTAAACTCCATCTGCAATTTCTCCATCCAAGTCTCCAACCGATCTATATCCCGTTGTATCCTTTGACAATCCTCTTCACTATCTGCTACTCTTCCAACCTTAGTGTCATCTGCAAACTTACTAATTAGCCCAGTTACATTTTCCTCCAAATCATTTATGTATACTATGAACAGCAAAGGTCCCAGCACTGATCCCTGCGGAAATCCACTAGTCACAGCTCTCCATTCAGAAAAGCACCCTTCCACTGTTACCCTCTGTTTCTATGACCAAACCAATTCTGTATGCATCTTGCCAGCTCACCTCTGATCCCGTGCGACTTTACCTTCTGTACCAGTCTGCCATGAGGGACCTTGTCAAAGGCCTTACTGAAATCCATGTATATAACATCCACTGCCCTTCCTTCGTTGATCATCTTTGTCACTTCCTCGAAAAACTCATTCAAGTTAGTGAGACACGACCTCCCCTTCACAAAACCATGCTGCCTCTCACTAATACGCCCATTTGCTTCTAAATGGTAGTAAATCCTGTCACGAAGAATCTTCTCCAATAATTTCCCTACCACTGACGTAAGCCTCTCCGGCCTGTAATTTCCTGGATTATCCCTGCTACCCTTCTTAAACTATGGAACAACATTGGCCACTCTCCAGTCCTCTGGGACCTCACCTGTACCCAGTGAGGATACAAAGATTTCTGTCAAGGCCCCAGCAATCTCCTCCCTTGCCTCCCTCAGTACTCTGGGGTAGATCCCTGGGGATTTATCCACCTTAATATTCTTCAAGACACCTAACACCTCTTTTTTGATCTCAATATGATCTCAATATCTACACACTCTTCCCTAGACAAATCGACCACTAGGTCCTTCTCTTTGGTGAATACTGATGAGATGTATTCATTTAGTATCTCTCCCATTTCTTCTGGCTCCACACACAGATTCCCACCTCTGTCCCTGAGTGGGCCTACCCTTACCCTGGCTACCCTCTTGCTTTTTACATATGTATAAAAGGCCTTGGGATTTTCCTTAATCCTGGTTGCCAGTGACTTTTCATGACCCTTTTTAGCCCTCCTGACTCCTTGCTTAAGTTTCTTCCTACTTGCTTTGTATTCTCCACGGGCTTCATCTGTTCCCAGCCTTCTAGCCCTTACGAATGCTTCCCTTTTCTTTTTGACTAATCTCACAATACCCTTCGTTATCCAAGGTTCCTGAAACTTGCCATGCTTATCCTTCATCCTAGCAGGAACATGCTGGTCCTGAATTCTTATCAACTGATGTTTGAAAGCCCTCCACATGTCAGTTGTTGATTTGCCCTCAAACATCCGCCTCCAGTCTAGATTCCTCAATTTCTGCCTAATATTGTTATAATTAGCCTTCCCCCAATTAAACAACTTAACCCAAGGACTCCTGTTATCCTTATCCACCAGTACCTTGCAACTTACTGAATTATGGTCACTTTTCCCAAAATGCTCCCCTACTGAAACTTCGACCACCTGGTGGGGTTCATTCCCTAATACCAGGTCCAGTATTGCCCCTTCCCTAGTTGGACTATCTACATATTGTCTCAGGAAGCCCTCCTGGATGCACCCTATAAATTCTGCACCATCCAAACCCCTAGCACTAAGTGATTCCCAGTCAATATAGGGAAAGTTAAAATCACCCACCACAACAACCCTATTGCTTTTAAATCTTTCCAAAATCTGCCTACATAACTGTTTCCCAACTTTACTAAAATCCACTCACCCCCAATCTAAAACTTTTTTTTGCAACTTTTCTATTTCTTTGTCTATAACAAGCCTAAACTGTACCATGTTGTGGTCAGTATCACTAAAATGCTCCACCACCACCACCTCAGCCACCTGTCCAGCTTCATTCCCCAGAATTAGGTCCAGCAATGCACCGTCCCTTGTTGGACCGTCTACACATTGACCTAAAAAGTTCTCTTGTACACATTTCAAGAAATCCACTCCATGCAAGCCCTTAACACTATGTCTATCCCAATTAATGTTGGGAAAGTTGAAATCGCCTAACATAGTTGCCCTATTGTTATTGTTTTTACACACCTCCGCAAATTGTGCACATATTTGCTCCTGAATTTCTCGCTGACCATCTGGGGGTCTATAATAAATGCCCAACAATGTGGCTGCCCCTTTTTTATTCCTAAGCTCTACCCACAAAGCTTCATTTGATGCCCCCTCCAAGATATCACCTCTCCTTACTACAGTAACTGACTCCTTAACTAATAATGCAATTTTTCCTCCTCTTTTACCCCCTCCCCCGTTTCACCTGAAGATTCTATATCCTGAACCTCCCTTAATCATGTCTCAGTAATGGCTACTATATCACAATTCCATATGTCAATGCTCACCCTTAACTCATCTGTTTTGCCTGTAATACTCCTGGCATTAAAGTAGAGGCCATCCAGCCTTGCCTTACTCCCTTGAAGCTTATTGCAGCTGTACTCCGTCTGACTTGATTGTTTTACTGTATTATGATGTGTCCCTATTCTGCTAACATTCTGTGTCCCTCCCCCTGCAAAATTATTTTAAACTCCTCCCAACAGCACTAGCAAACCTGCCCACAAGGATGTTAGTCCCACTCTGGTTCAGATGTAGACCATCCCGCTTGTACAGGTCCCACATTCCCCAGAAACGGTCCCAGTGACCCAGGAATCTAAAACCCTCCTTCCTGCACTAACTCTTAATCCACGTATTCATTTGCGCTATTCTCCTATTTCTGAGCTCGCTAGCACGTGGCACTGGGAGTAATCCAAAGATTACAACCCGTGAGGTCCTGCTTTTCGGTCTACTGCCTAACTCCCTAAATTCTTGATGCAAGTCTTCATTCCTCTTTTCTACCTATGTCATTGGTACCAACATGTACCATGACCTCTGCCTTATCACCCTCCCCCTTCAGGATGCCCTGCAGCCGTTCAGTGACATCCAAGACCCTGGCACCAGGGAGGCAACATACCATCCTAGACTCACATTGATGGCCACAGTAGCGCCTATCTGTTCCCCTGACTATAGAATTCCCTATTACTATTGCTCTTCCTCTCTTCCTCCCCTCCTGTACAGACAGGCTGTTTGTGGTGCCAGACGCTTGGCTCTGTCTGCACTCCCTGGAGGAACCAGCACCCTCATCAGCCTCCAGAATGGAATATCGATTTGCGAGTGGGGGCCCAGTGGACTCCTGAACTACCTGCCTATTTTTTCTTGGACTGCCTGGTGGTCACCCATTCCCTTCCTTCCTCAAGTTCCTATAGCCGCGGTGTGACCACCTCGCTAAACGTGCTACCCATGATGCTCTCAGACTCGTGGATGCTCCACAGTGTCCCTAGCGGCCTTTCCAGCTCTGAAACCCGAGCTTCCAGGAGTTGCAGCTGGACATACTTCCTGCTCACATGCTGGTCCCAGGCACTGAAAGCTGTTCCCGGCTTCCCACATGGAGCATGAGGAGCACACCACGGCTTTGAGCTCTCCTGCCATGACTTATCCATTTAAATTAAACCTTTTAAATCAATTACTCTAGGGTTTTCTTTTCTGATCCTCGTTACTACAGAATATACAAACTATAAACCACGAAAAGACCTTAAACTATAAGCTATAAAAGTAGTAAATACTTACCCAATCTGACCCATTACATACCAATCACTTCTGTCCCTTGTAGCCTCTACTGCTGCAGCAGGACAAGGCCACTCTCTGATGATTTAAGAAGTTGGATAGCAAAGAAAAAATGCAAAGAGCACCTCTTTCCCTCTGCACCAAATTCCTACTGTGCACCAAACTGCCAATACCCACACTCACTCTGGTTGTGTCTCACTCAGAATGAGATCTCTCCCATGCTCGTGTGCAAACTCACTGATCTTCATTAAAGATTGTAACATTGTGTTTCTAATAATAATGACTCAGCAGACTCAATGGCCTGGTATTTGTGATCAGCCACAGCGCTTATTACTGACCCTAAAAAATCTGGGGCCAGATTTTTGCTGCTGAGGCAGGTAGCTTGAGTGGGGGACAATTACGCTGAATTTTGTGATTTGCACTCCTGGGGGTGGGTGCAGGATGGAATCAGGCCCACTGGCCCCAGAAGTAGAACATAGGTGGCCACAAGAGCGGGCAAGTGTCAAGGCAGGCTGGTTACAAGGCCTTCCTCACTTCATTGGGACTTCATCCCTGGGTCTTCAGGAACTGTTGGGCCCTCTATCCCTCACTCTTTGCATGCCCCCATGTCCCCACCAACCGCACCTCCCCCCCCCCCCCACCATGGCCCCTCATACCCTCCATATCATGTCCATAGCCAATCACCCAGTATCCACCAAAGGCAGATTTCAGGAACTAAATGGAGATGAAAGAAAATCTTCCAACAAGCTAATACAACTCTCACTCATACACACTTAATAGTGAAAAAAAGTTCATTCATAGAACCCATTCAAAGGTTTTAAATCTCCTCAAGTGATTAATCTCTTTTAAAAACAAACAAACTTCTATTCAGACCCCATATTAATGACAACTAATCTTATAATAGCTTCTTCAAACTGTCACTTAAACTGCAAGCTCAGAAACCCCTGCTGAGGTGGTTTTGGCTTTTGCAACTCAGCCAAGAATTCATAATGGTATAATAACATCCCTTCAGATCATGACATTTATAAAGACATTATCCACTTTTCAAGAGCATTTACATCTCCTCCATCAACTCCTGACTCTTACACTGTGGTGACGGCTCTTGCAACAGCCAAAATGGGGTCTGTTTGAACTCAGCACTGAGTTCAAATGGCTCTGATCAGTATGAGTTTACCTCCTGTATGAATCATGCCCCATTCCCTTTCACCTACCAGCAAAAATTGGATCTGTCAGAAATGAGGGTGGGACTTGTACATCAGGGTCCTGCCTGCCATTTTTAAAGGTCCACAGAGTCTTTCCGCTTCCTCAAAAACCTGGTCCCTAGTGATCTTTGCAGTGTGGATTTCCCTGTTCTCGGTGTTGGCTTGTATCTGACGTCAAGTCAAGGGGATCTCCATGGGTCCAGCAACAGTGATGTCATCAAGCAGGGAAATCAGCCAATCACATAGAAGTAAAGAACTTTTTTTTTGCAATGTCTTTTTAAGGCAACACCAGTGGGATAACTAAATACTGGATTGGTTACACTGACCTTTCACCTCTGAGACCAGAGCTGAGGTCCAGCTAAGATTATTCGATCCAGTCAAAGCTGATTTCTTCTCTCTGCTTAAAATGAATTTGATTAATGTCAATGGAGTTCCAATGGAGTCAGATCCACAGCATCAAACTCTCCGTAATTCAACACAAGTTACCTTCTCAATTAAAAGGACCTAAAGACTGCCTGGAATGGGAAAAGGGAAAATTCATTCTCCAAGGGATGCTTTTCCCAGATTGTGGTGGAGACATATTGTCAGGAAAAACAGACAATATATGACCATGTTATTTATAACCTAATGCTCTAGTTGCTAACGATAAGTGCTAGTCAATTTATTCCCCAGCATCAATACCTCTTACCTTGAAGAATTAATCCTCTTGTATATCATCAGTTTTATTTCGAATAGTTAAATGACAGATCTAACAGGACAAAATGCTTTGCAAAATATTTTATGTATACATAGTGAAGGGTACAATGACATGACCACAAGGCACAATTTTTACACTGCCTGCCCACCAGTTGACATCAACACGGAGATTTGCCTGCCTATGTCCGCTCTGTTCCTGCAGTTTTCAATTATATCCTTCTGAGCAGGCGAGAAGGACTCTTGCCAGAAACCACTAGAGTCTTTTATTAAATATGGAGATGTTTAATATGCAGGTCAGCTGCTGGTTTCGGGTGGGCAACTAACCCAGAGCATGCAAACTAAACAAGTCTGTCACTACTGAGACAGGGGGCAGGGGAAGTTATCGCTCCCCTGGCCCCTCTTCTCTGAGTTGCATCCAAGTTAAAATTGAGGCTTTCAAGTTTGTCATTTTAAATAACAATCAAATATTTTGAAATTGAGAGATTAGTGCTACAGGGTGGTTGCAATGCAGATTTGCAGCGGTGTTGAACACAGCCTCAGGGCAGGGATGCTTTCAGTCAACATGGGAGCTGCATTTGCCCGAAACCTCCTCGAGTCAATACATCTTTTCCTTTTTCTCTTCTGTCCTGAAGTGGATGCCTTTTGCTGTGGTAATGATGCAGGAAATCCTTCAGCAGCATACTCAAGTTCCCTTTTTATTTGGCTAGCCTGGTAGGGAGCGACATTCTGTTATGGGGCATAAGAAAACCAAGGGCTGAAGCTGTGATCACTGGATGTTCATGCCCACACGCTTCTGCAGACCAGGTCACTGGATGGTCAGGAGCATGAATCATGGCTGCTAATTGGTTCTTCTCTTGCCTTTCCAAGTAGGGGCATTGTTCTATTAATCGGATTATTAATAGAAATCAGTCTAATGATGCAAGGGTGTCATCTTTGACTCAAATCTATGTCATGGAAACAGTACATTTATCAAAGCAAACTATTTTGACTCATTGCTAAGTTGCTGAGAGGCTTTTTTTTATGTTTCCACCGAGTACTGATTATAATCGCAGACTAATTACTATAATACCAGTTGAGAATAAAGAATGTAAATAGCAAAGTTTAAATCTCACAGCTGAATACTATGTTATTATTGAAAATAAGCGCAAAGAGATGGGGCGTTTTTCTCTTTCCCATTTTCCTTGTACGTCAAGGCATCATTTGACACATTGAACATGAAGAAAACTTTAGCACGAAGAAGCTAATTTGCGTGTAATAAAGTCTATACTGTATGCAGCATCAAGTAAAGCTTAATATTTGGAGTTTTGAAGAAGAGTCATATTCAACTCAAAACATATTGACCTTGTTTCTCTCTCCACAGATGCTGCCAATCCCGCTGAGTCTTCCCAGCACTTTCTGTTTTTATTTAAGGTGTATTGTTCATTATTTTGTTCCTGTGCTATTCCTGAAGGCAGGTCCTTGGCTCACTTTCTGCTGATTCTTCCTCCTAAGCCAGTTCTCGTGGCAGTTTTTGTCAGTGGGGGTTTTGCCATTTCCTTCCAATCTTAGGGGCAGAGCAAGGAGGCAGCTCCCAAGTCTACCACAAAGTCTGAATGTTAATAATATGAAAATGGAGGAGTTGGCCTCGTGTGGTGATTCCCTGAATGGTTAGTTTTTGATATCAGGGCTTTTGTATTTTGATGAAATAATTGTTCGTACCAAAATTTTGGAATCGGCAATCATGGGTGTGGGCCAGTGGTGGATACATCCCTGATCCTAGATTCAGAGGTTTTACTGCATTGTGGGTGGGAATCCGTACTATTTTCTGAAGCTTCGTCCTTAAGAGGGAGGGATTTCATTCGAGACGAACATACGAACATACATACGAACATACGAATTAGGCGCAGGAGTTGGCCATTTGGCACCTCAAGCCTGTTCTGCATTCAATAAAATCATAGCTGATCTGATTGTGGCCTCAACTCCACATTCCGCTTACCCCCTGATAGCCTTTAATGCCCTTGTTAGTCAAGAATCTATCTACCCCTGCCTTAAAAATATTCATTGACCCTGCCTCCACTGCTCTCTGGGGAAGAGAGTTCCAAAGATTCACGACCGTCTGAGAGAATTTTTTTGTTCTGATCTCCGTCTTAAATTGGAGACCTCTTATTTTTAAACTGTGAATATTAGTTCTAGTCTCACCCTCATGGGGAAACATCCTTTCATCACGCACCCTGTCAAGTCCCCTCAGGATCTTATATGTTTCAATATGATCACCCCTCAATCTTCTAAACTCCAATGGATACGGGCCCAGCCTGTCCAACCTTTCCTCAAAGATAACAACCCCACCCCTCCCCCTGTCCCAGCGATCAGTTGAGTGAACTTTCTTGGAACTACTTCAGGTGCATTTATATCCTTTTACAGTGCTCCAGATGTGGTCTCACCAACACCCTGTAAAACTGAAACCAAACATCCCTGCTTTTATATTCTGTTCCCCTTGCAGTAAATGGCAATATTCCACTTGCCTTCCCAATCACTTGCTGCATCTACATATTAACTTTTCCTGATTCATGTACTAGGACACCCAGATCACCCTGTACCTCAGAGCCCTGTCATCTCTCTCCATTTAAATAGTATGCTGTTTTTCTATTCTTCCAAAAGTGGACAAGTTCACACTTTCCCAGATTATACACCATCTGCCAAATTTTAGCCCACTCGCTTAAGCTATCTATGTCCCTTTTAGCCTCCTTAATGTCCTTTTCACAGTTTACTTTCTTACCTACCTTTGTACCAACCACAAATTTAGCAACAATACATTCGGTCTCTTCATCTAAATCATTGATATAAATTGTAAATAGTTTAGGCTCCGACACCGATCCCTGTGGCACTCCACTTGTCACATCTTGCCAACCTAAAAAGGACCCGTTTATCCCTAGGGCAGGATCTTTACCTCACCTAGCGAGCACGATGGTGGGACCGGGAGCAGTCACGAAGCTCTGTTGAAGCACTGCTACCTGTGATCAGGTGCAGACATCGATTTCATGCTGGCTGGCTAATTAACGGCCGGCCAGCCTGAAAGACACGCTGCAGCACTGAGCGCTGCCAGGGTGGGGGCGGGAGGAGGGTGAGTGCAGACATTTGCGCTTGCTCGTGGGCGCTCGCACTGAGAGCTGCCTCAGGGAGGTGAAGATTTTTAAAAACGCTAATAAAAATTTTACAAATGTTAAAAATATGCCCCCTCGTGTGACTCTGTCACGTGAGCAGGGACTCATAGACTCCTAGACGTTTACAGCACAGAAGGAGGCCGTTTGGCCCATCATGTCCTTGCCGGTCAACAAGATGGACAAATCCCATTTCCCAGCGCTTGGCCCATAGCCCTGGAGGCTATGGCAACGCAAGTGAATATCTAAATACTTCTTAAGTATTATGAGAGTTTCTGACTCAACCACCCATTCAGGCAGTGAGTTCCAGTCTCCCACCAACCTCTGGATGAAAAGATTTCTCAACTCCTCTCTTAGCCTCTACCTCTTACGTTAAATCTATGTCCCCTGATCATTGACCCCTCTACTAATGGAAAAAGTGCCTTCCTATCCACCCCATCTATGCCCTTCATAATCTTATACACCTCTACCGGGTCCCCTCTCAACCTTCGCAGCTCTAAGGAAAACAACCCCAGCCATGGTACAAGTGATATTTCAACATTTTTATTTTATTCTAAATTCCTGTTGGAAACATCATCCCACATGTGGATGAGGTGTCATAAAAAATCTAAAGGCTGCCTGGCCGATTCACCTGCCCGCCTACCGTAAGGTTGGACGGGCAGTGAAAAATTGCATTCAGTTGTGACTTTAATGGCCTTAGTAGACCGGTTAATTATCAACGGGCACACTGCCTACTCCTGCATGTGCCCGCTGACCAAATTATCGCACAAGTGTGCAGTGATGTCAGGACGCTCACCTGATGTCATCACGTGTCATTTTACACTCAAGTGGGTCGGGTGCGGGTCTGCCCACTCAGTGAAGAATCTTGCCCCTACTCCCTGTTTCCTATTAGCTAACCGATCTTCTATCCATGCTAATATGTTACCACATATGTCATGTGTTCCTTTTTTTGCGTAGTGACCTTTGATGTGGCACTTTGTCAATTAACTTCTGGAAATCTAAGTACAGCACATCCACAGGTTCCCCTTTATCCATGTTGCTTGTTACTTCCTTAAAGCACTCCTATAAATTAATCAAATATGATTTCCCTTTCACAAAACCATGTTGACCCTGCTTGATTGTGTTGATATTTTTTAAGTGCCCTGCTATAACCTTCTTAATTATTGATTCCAGCAATTTCCCATTGACAGATGTTCAGCTAACTGGCCTGTAGTTTCCTGCTTTCTGTCTCCTTACTTCCTTGAACAGAGAAGTCACAAACATTAGTTTCCAATCTGATGGGGCTTTTCCAGAACCTGGAGAATTTTGGAAAATTAAAACCAATACATCTACTACCTTAGCAGCCGCTTCTTTTAAGGCCATAGGATGAAGTCCATCAGGACCTGGGGACTTGTCAGCTTCTAGTTGTAATAATTTTCTTTATTATGTGTTAATTAATTTATCCTTGGTTAATTTATAATTAATAAACACAGCTACCCCCAATAATCTTTACTGCTGCTGGTAAACACTAACCCTCTACAACAGAATTTTCTGCTTTTGCTAGTTTCAGAAATGCAGTCCATCAAAACTAAATGTTAAATCCTCCCTCTTGGCATTAGCATTGCTGGATGCTAGGAATGGAGTACTTTCTATTCAGCTTTTTTAGGGGAGAAAGCTGAGAAGATTGCATTGTATGAATGCTTCTTGTGACATAATACACTCAATCCCACCATGATGAAGCTCTGTAGTGTGGGAAATGAGGTCAGGACTTAGCACATATAAGTTCTGGCCTGTTTAGAAAAAGCACCACTTAAACTTCACAGCATTTCACAGTTTTGGCAGCAGTTATACATTCAATGATTTTGTCCCTGAATTGTTAGTTGTTTAATAACCATCCTGACTATCCTCCTTGGATGATGAAGTAGATTGAGGCTTTGCAATTGAGGTGGCCTGATGACAGGAGTTTGGAACTGAACTGATCCCTTGTTTCTGATTAACAATCTAATACCTAAGCTCGCAAGTGCCTAAGATGTTTAAATGATTTACCAACCAGTCTTGATCATTGATGGGACTTGGAGGCGTAAACTTGGGCTTGGTAGGATTGTCCCAGCTAAATAAGTTCATTATTGCTCTGTATTGGTAAGCATAATCAATTAAGCTACAGCAGGACCTCTATACACACCCTGAGCCTTGCCTATCGTCAACCAAAGTTTACTGGGTGTCAGTGATTGCGTTCAAAACGCACAGGTATTCTAGTCTAGAAATTCCAAGTTCTTTTGGGTACTGTTTCAGTGATAATTGAGCAAGCAGATCTTTGTCACAGCAAAATTAGTCATTTATCATTTATATTGGCATTTTGGCCCAAAACTGTCACCCTCCCCCCACCCATCCACCAATGAAAACAGTGTCCCTACCTCTTGCTGCAATGCCTTGGAATGAAAAAGCAGTTCTTCAGTCCAGTGGAAGATAACACACCAGCCTTCTTTGCTCTTATGATTGTGCCTGATGGAGCGGTGAGTGCGAGAGACTGAGTGTGAGGAGGCAACGAGTATGAGAGACTGAGTGTGAGGAGGCACGAGTGCGAGAGACTGAGCGTGTGCGGGCGTGAGTACGAGAGACTGAGTGTGTGGGCGGGAAGTGTGAGAGACTGAGCGTGTGGGGTGGGTGAGTGTGAGAGATTGAGTATGTGGAGGGATGAATGCAACAGACTAAGTGAATGGCTGGATGAGTGTGAGAGACTGAATGTGTGGGGGAAGGCGGGTGCAAAAGACTGAGTGTGCGGGAGTGTGAGTGCGAGAGACTGAGTGTGTGTGGGAGGGAGGGGTGATGGATTGTGAGTGCGAGAGACTGAGCGTGTGGGAGCGCCGAGTGTGAGAGACTGAGCGTGTGGGGTGGGTGAGTGTGAGAGACTGAGCGTGTGGGGTGGGTGAGTGCGAGAGACTGAGTGAGTGTGTGTGTGGGAGGGATGATGGAGTTTGAGTCTGCTTGTGCCCAGTTTCAAGTTTCTCACTTGCGTTCACCACACATGCACCAACTCACAGTGGGTGAGGCTGAGTGAGTGAGAACCCTGAGGCTGGGAGTGAGCCAGACACACACACCCTGACCCATTCATGCTCTGGTTATTTTCATTAATTACTCTTTTTTAAATTAACAATGTAGTGCTATGACAATGCTGTACTTTTACTCAGCAATTGCCTCTTTCCTTAAAACCTCAGCTTTTTTTTTTAAATTCAGTTTATTGTTGTGCCAAACCTTATCTTTCCGAAATTTGTTCATTGACCCCCTGAGTGAGAAAAGTATGCAAATGTGGCCCCCAAGCTAAAAGGTTGGACAAGCCTGGTTTAGAGGATGAGTCCATGAATAACAAAGCACAATCTCAGTTTAGATTCTGGAGGTGAAGTTAGTCTATACCAGCAACATGAACCAGGCTCACAGAGAATCAGCTGCCTGTTAATTGTTCACTGCGCTATGTGTTTTTATTTTCAATTGACTTGGAAAATATCACGAAGATTTTTAATTTCAAACCAAATAAAATTGACAGTGAGACTAGGAAACGAGTCTCCAAAAAGAGTTTGAGTAATTGTCCTGTGACTGAGCACATTGAAAATCCAGCTGCTGAATTGCTGCAAGTGCTTTGCTCTGTTGGCATAGACTAATTTCATCGCCTCTATTTAAAGACAACAAAGTCTGACATGAACATATGCCAACCAACCCTTTCCTAAAACCATACTTGTGGTCAGAAGGGAGGTGATGGTATAGCAGTTTTGTCACTGGACTAACAACCCAGGGTAATGCTCTGGGGACTTGGGTTTGAATCCCCCTACAATCCAATTTGAATCCAATAAAAAATCTTGAATTAAAAGTCCACTAATGACCATGAAGCAATTGTTGTGAAAATGCATCTAGCTCACTAATGTCCCTAAGGTCTGGCCTACATGTGACTCTGAAATAGCCTAGCAAGTCACTCCACTCAGCTGTAACAGAACTGCTACAAAGTTGCAAAAAAGGAATAAAACTGGACAAACCACTTAGTGTTGGCCTAGGCACCAGAAATGGCCATTGCAGCTGACCCTGCAAAGCCCTCCTTACTAACATCTGGGGGCTATTCCCAAAATTGGCAGAGCCTAGTCAAGCAACAGGAATCATACCTGACAGATAATGACACCACCATCCCCATCCCTGGGGCAGACCCAGCAGAGGTGGTATGCAGTTGGGAGGGAGTATCCCTGGGAGGACTCTGGGGTCTCATAGGCAAGAACCTCCTGCTGATTACCATGTACTGCCCTCCCTCAGCTGATGAGTCAGGTCTCCTCTCATGTTAGGATGCACAGAGGGTGACAAAGGCACACAATGTACTCTGGGTGGGGGACTTCAATGTCCATCACCAAGAGTGGTTTGATAGCACCACTACTGGCCGAGCCCTAAATGACATAGTCGCTAAACTGTGGCAGGTAGAAGCGACCATTGCACAGTCATTGTGGAGATGAAGTCCTGCCTTCACATTGAGGATATCCTCTGTTGTGTGGCACTGCCACTGTACTAAATGGGATAGATTTTGAACAGATCTAGCAACTCAAAACTGGGCACGCCAGGATCAGCACCAGCCATACCTAAAAATGTGCTGTGAAGCTACCAGGACCTTGCGTGCCAAGCAGCAAGTGATCGCCAGAGCTAAGTGATCCCACAACCAACGGATCAGATCTAAGCTCTGCAGTCCTGCCACATCCAGTTGTGAATGGTGGTGAACAACTCACGGGAGGAGGAGGCTTCACAAATTCTCCCCATCCTCAATGATGGAGGAGACCTGCACAGCGATGCTGAAGCATTTGCAACAATCTTCAGCCAGAAGTGCAGAGTGGAGAATCCATCTTGGCCTCCTCCATCATAGATGCCAGTCTTCAGCCAGTTCAATTCATTCCACGTGATATCAAGGAATGGCTGAAGGTACTAGAAGCTGCAAAGGCTGTGGGCCCTGACAATATTCTGGCCATAGTACTTAAGCTCCAGAACTTGCTGCGCCCCTAGCCAAGCTGTTCCAGTACAGCTACAACACTGACATCTACCTGGCTTTGTGGAAAATTGCCCAGGTATGTCCTGTACACAAAAAGCAGGACAAATCCAACCCAGCCAATTACTGCCTCATCAGTCTTCTCTCGATCATCAGTAAAGTGGTGGAAGGGGTCATCAACAGTGCTATCAATCGGCACTTGCTTAGCAATAACCTGCTCACTGATGCCCAGTTTGGCTTCCACCAGGGCCACTCAGCTCCTGACCTCATTACAGCCTTGGTTCAAACATGGACAAAAGAACTGAACTCCCAAGGTGAGGTGAGAGTGACTGCCCTTGACATCAAGGCAGCATTTGACCGAGTGTGGCATCAAGGAGCCCTAGCAAAACTGGAATCAATGGGAATCAGGGGGAAAACTCTCCACTGGTTGGAGTCATACCGTGCACAAAGGAAGATGGTTGTGGTAGTTGGAGGTCAGTCATCTCAGCTCCAGGACATCACTGCAGGAATTCCTCAGGGTAGTGTCCTCAGCCCAACCACCTTCGATCATGAGATCAGAAGCAGGGATGTTCGCTGATGATTGCACAATGTTAAGCACCATTTGCAACTCCTCAGATACTGAAGCAGTCCATGTCCAAATGCAGCAAGACCTGGACAATATCCAGGCTTGGGCTGACAAGTAGCAAGTAACATTCTCGCCACACAAGTGTCAGGCAATGACCATCTCCAACAAGAGAGAATCCAACCATCGCCCCATGATGTTCAATGGCATTACCATCACTGAATCCCCTACTATCAACATCCTGGGGGTTATCATTGACCAGAAACTGTACTGGATTAGCCATATAAATACTTTGGCCACAAGAGCAGGTCAGAGGCTAGGAAACATGTGATGTGTAACTCACCTTCTGACTCCCCAAGGCCTATCCACCATCTACAAGACACAAGCCAGGAATGTGATGGGACACTCTCCACTTGCCTGGATGAGTGCAGCTCATTCAACACTGAGGAAACTGGACACCGTCCAGGACAAAATAATCTGCTTGATTGGCACCACATCCACAAACATTCACTCCCTCCACCACTGACACACAGTAGCAGCAGTGTGTACCGTCTACAAGATGCACTGCAGGAATTCACCGAGGCCCCTTAGACAGCATCTTCCAAACCCACGACCACTACCACTTAGAAAGGCAATGGCAGCTGATAGATGGGAACACCTGGAAGTTCCCCTCCAAACCACTCACCATCCTGAAATATATCGCCGTTCCTTCACTGTCGCTGGGTCAAAATCCTGAAACTCCCTTCCTAACAGCACTGTGGGTGTACCTACACCACATGGACTACAGCGGTTAAAGAAGGCAGCTCACCACCACCTTCTCAAGGGCAACTAGGGATGGGCAACAAACACTGTCCCAGCCAGCGAAGCCCACATCCCGTGAATGAATAAAAAAAAATGTGACATTCTATTAAAGCCCTTCTTGTAGAAGAGTTGGCCGCTCATGTTCTATCAAAGGCTCAAGGGATCGAGGTGATCCTCCTCTCAGGTTGCTCTTGGCAACAAGCTGCTGCTGTTGCATTTCTGGTGTTACCTCTCATGTTTCACCTAAGGATGAAGGCCTGACACATGCTGTTGCCCTGAGGGATGGTCATATCAGGACAACTCCAGATTTGGCCACTCCACTCGGCCCTGGAATTGTATCAACACTGGCTAGAGCGGAGGCTGGCCCAGTTGGAGTAATCCTGAGGGACAGTGGGCTGCCTTCTATTCTCTCCCTTACTGCTACCAGATTGAGCTTCCCCAGAAGTGGGGACACTCCTTGCCCCTGTGAACCCACAAGGAACCCCATTCTACTTCTGTGTAAAGTGGAAATTCTGGCAATTTCAGAGCACAGATCATATTCTGAGTGATTTCCTTCCATCAAATTGACAATGTGCCTTTAAGAACGATCCTGTTATTCACTGCTAAGGTTAGCTGTTATGTATTTTTTTAAGGATCGCATAAATTAGCCTTTATTACAGCGTTGACTGATCAAAGATTTAAAACAAAAACAATAACCATTGTGGGGTTGAAACTCAGTCCCGAGATGGGAAATGTCCTATGAAAGAATTATGAGGTGCTTTCAGCTTGAAGATCAGAGCAAGTAGCTTAGTGCTTCACAATCTACCTCCATTGATTGACATTCATCAAGAGGCAGAGCATCCTGGGACTACTAGTTATTTCATGAAGATTGCTTCAAAACAAACTCAACATTCCTGTATCTTATTATGAGCTCTCAATCTCCTGCTGTCTCGGCAGGAAAGTAACTATTGTGCAGATCTGTGTTTCAACTGTTAACAGAGAGATGAAAAATCCATCAGCAAACAGCCTAGGTATTGAATCAAAATATTCAAAGTTAAACTCTCCCATTAACACATCTTATTACTATTTTACATTTTTAGTTGAGTTCCATATTGTTACAAATCCTGTATAAACCGGGAACTTCTTAAAAGAAACGAGCTTCCCAACAACCAACTGAAATAACTGGAGGACAAGATTTCATATTTTAAAATTTTTACTGTAACAAACAAACTAAAATTAAAATAGATAAAACATGACTTAACAGACAACTAATACACCAAACTAAAGAGAAGCTGCTTTTGCATTAACTGACACAATTGAGATATGTCTTAGAGCCCCTTTCACTGTGCACCGCACTTCTGGCAGATGTGTAGCAGTACAGGAACAAGTCCAAGGCAAATCCCAGTTCCCCAGCAGGCTAACTTCTCTCTGACATGCTAGGACAAAACTTCCACGGTCCTTCGGAAGTTGTTCTGCTTATCCCAAGTCTTCCAGATCTGATTTTAACTAGCAAGGCACACCTTGCCGACTCCTTGCTCCTTAAATTTCCATATATCCTGTTTGTTCTGTCCCCTTCCTTTCAAACAGAATATGAATTCTCACAAGCGTCCTGCTTGGGTGTTAACACAAAATAGTCCTGCTTCTCAACAGCAGTAGCTACTTTGCTTCTCCTCACAGTAATATCTTCTTTTTTTCTCTCTGTGTCTCAGGAAACTAACTGCCCCTTATTTGTGAGACAACCGTGTAAAGATGTGAAAATTGTCCCCTGATATTTCAATAGGTTTCTGTTTGAGTTTCTTCCTCATGGCAACCAGATCACATAGGCATGTCTCCAAGCTGGGGTGATTCAAGAATTCTCAATTTTACCTTAAGTTGCAAGGGACATTTTAAAACATGGCTGTCTTGTAAAGTTCAGTTTTATAACGATATGCAAAATGTACTAGCCAGAAATGGGATTATTTTCATATATTCTCTTAACAGTTCCTTCCAACAACAAATATCCATTCATCCTATCCAATTTCACACAGCTTCTGCTGGTGAGGGTCACAGTGGCAGGAAGCTGAGCAGGACCGACCAGACTTCCCTTTCCTCAGTCACTGATTCCAACTCCTCCTGGGGGATTCCCGGGCATTCCCAGGCCAGCCAAGGGATGGAATCCCTCCAGCTTGTCCTGTTTTGGCCTCGCGATCTCTGCTCAGTGGGCCACGTGCCTGGTACAGCTCCAGCAGGAGCCTACCGGAGTTGGGAAGGGGGGGGGGAGGGGCATCCTTCATGATGCCTGAACCACCTCAACGGGCCCCTCTCGATCCGAAGGAGCAGCGACCCCCCCCCCTACTCTGAGGCGCTCCTCGATTGCCGAACTCCTCTCCCTGTCCCGGAGAGTAAGCCCAGCATCCCTGCGGAGAAATCTCATTTCTGCCGCTAGTACCCATAAGATTTTACAATCTTATCCTTTCAGTCATTACTCCCAGTTCATGACCATAGGGTGAGGTTGGGGACACAGATCAGCCAGTAAACTGAGAGCTTCACCCTAAAACTTCAGCTCCCTCTTCACTACCACAGACCAGCAGTGAGCCCACAGAACTTTCCAGCAATGAATATTCACTTATAAACTGAAACATAAAAACTAATGATGGATGTACAGGCCCACCAGAATCCCTGTTGTATGGTATTTTTCGCGATGTGTCTTGAAATGGCTGTTCAAGATAATTATTTAACTGGTGGAAATTGATGTATGTTGCCCCTGTTCTTCTGGTGTGAGACAGGCACAAAGCGTACCAAATTGCAGGCCTGCAAATAATTCCTTTTTTAAGTGTCCGGGAGTGTTTCTGTTTGAAACTTCTTTGTTGTATGAGCGGAAGTTGTCACTTTAGATTTTTTTACTCCTTTTCAGCTCTCCCACGACCTGTTTCTGCCAATATCAGAGTGAACTGGCATTTTTACCATTACCTTTAATCGAAAAGATCCTCATCCTTTTTTGGAACGTTCCCTGATTGTGGTTGCAGCCTGTCCATCCCACACAACAAAACTTTGGAAGTTGAATTGCTATTGTTGACATAACAGCACACTCTGCAGCTAATGGAGAGATGGGAAGGTGAACAAGCAGTTTTGATTTAATCAACACACAGGAGGTGGTAGATATGTGGAACAAGGCCTGAGGAGGCTGTAAAGGTGGAATAGTGTCAATAAATTCAAGACTGACCTGGATGTTTTTTGGCGAAAGAGGGCTATTGAGGATGTAAGTAGTGAAGTACAATTTGATATTTATAGTCACTTGGTAGTACAGAACTTGAGTATTGCTGAAAAATGAGACATGCTGACTAAGCTTTTCCTCTTGCGCTCTTCAGGACAGATTTGCAAGAATACCATATCGCAAAGAACAATAATTTATGCTGTATGAGAAGAGGGTGCTGATTGGTTGGCATGTGGACTTTGGTAGAGACACTGCCAAGGAGAATGCATCAGGGAACAGTTAACTGCCAAGCTTTCCTTTTTTCCAAACCAAGCAGGTTGCCTCTGATTTGTTCAAGGCAATGCCCTGGGGGAATGAACCAGGGCATGACTGTCCCCTAATCTTTTGTTTAGTTGAAAAAGGCGCAATGCATGGATATGTTCTATTTGTTTGCAAAGGAAAGGGCCCTGTGTGTGAATATATGTAGCTCCCAGCACACATAGGTGAGCCAACTGAGAACTCGACCGATAATCTTAAATTGGTTGTAGTCTCGCAAACCTGTCCGAATGAGTGTAAGACAAAAAGCTTCATCAACATCTCTCTTTTTTCCGCAATACTCAATTTGATATTTTTTTAAATTTTAGAATGGCAAGTTGGGCCTCACCATGTTGCTATATTCTTATACTTTTGTCTTTTTACACAAATATATCTGTCAGGAATGAAATATAAAAACCATGGTTTAGCTTAGCATTACTTGGGCATAAATCAGTGTTAAAGTAAAGCATAAATCGTGCAGCTGATGGTTACATCCTTAAGGTTTATTTTCTCCTAAAACAGACATTTTATTTGGGGGAGGTGATGGCTTAGTGGTATTGCCACTGGGCTAGTATTCTAGAGACCCAGGGTAATCCTTTGAGGACCTGGGTTCAAATCCCACAGCAGATGGTGAAATCTGTATCCAACAAAAATCTGGAGTTAAAAATCTGATGATGGCCATGAACCCATTGCCAATTGTAATAAAAAACCTATCTGGTTCACTAATGTCCTTTAGGGAAGGAAATCTGCTGTCCTTATCTCGTTTGGCCTACATGTGACTCCAGACCCACAACAATGTGGTTGACTCTTAAATACTCCCTGAACAAAGGCAATTAAGGATGGGCAATAAATACTGGGCTAGACAATGATGCCCACATCCTATGAACGAAAAAAAAAATGTCTAAAATTGGGAAAGCAGGAGATACCACTGTTTCAATCCATTTTCTTCCTTTTGTTTTAGAATCCCCTAATCCTTGTTAATGCTTGTTTGGATTGACATTGAGGTGTCACTGCAGTCTGAGACTTATATTTCTTTTGAGCTTTCTCTGGAATTTCTCCCTCCATCTCCCTAAGATTGAGAGAGTGCAGAGAAGATTTACTAGGATGTTGCCGGGACTTAAGGAGTTGAGTTACAGGGAAAGATTAAACAGGTTAGGACTTTATTCCTTGGAGCTTAGAAGAATGAGGGGAGATATGATAGAAGCTAACAAAATTATGAGGGGATTAGACAGAGTAAATACGAGTGGGCTCTTTCCACTTAGATTAGGAGAAATAAACACAAGAGGACATGGCTTTAGGGTGAAAGGGGAAAGGTTTAGGGGGAACATTAGGGGAAACTTCTTCACTCAGAGAGTGGTGAGAGTGTGGAACGAGTTGCCATCTGACGTGATAAATGCGGGCTCACTCTTAAGTTTTAAGAATAAATTAGATAGATACATGGATGAGAGAGGTCTGGAGGGCTATGGACTGGGTGCAGGCCAATGGGATGAGCGGAATAATATTTTGGCACAGACTAGAAGGGCTGAATGGCCTGTTTTCTGTGCTGTAGTGTTCTATGGTTCTATGGTTCTATGTTCTATGGTTCTACCCAGCTCTCACTCCCCATCCTCTCTGCACTCTCTCCACCTCTCCTCACTTTCCCTCCTCTCTCTGCCCTCTCTCCTTTCCCCAATTCCACCATCTTCACCATCCCTTCCCCCCTTTCTCCCCCTCTCACTCTGCCCTCTGTCCCTGTCTCCTCTATCTCTCCGCCATGGGACCTTCATATGCCATAGCATTCCAATAAGAGATAATCTTGACATTCAATGGCATTACCATCAATGAATCTCCCACTATGAACACCCTGGAGGTTACCATTGACCAGAAACTGAACTGGACTAGCCATATAAATACTGTGGCTACAAGAGCAGTTCAGAGGCTGGGAATCCTATGGGGAGTAACTCACCTCATGACTCCCCAAAGCCTGTCCACCATCTACAAGGCACACGTCAGGAATGTGATGGAATACTCTCCAATTGCCTGCATGAGTGCAGCTCCCACAACACTCAAAATTCTCGACACCATTCAAGATAAAGCAGCCCGCTTGATTGGCATCCCATCCACAAACATTCACTCCCTCCACCACAGATGCACAGCAGCAGCAGTGTGTGTACCATCTACAAGGTGCACTGCAGGAATTCATCAAGGCTCCTTCGACAGCACCTTCCAAACCCATGACTGCTACCATCTAGAAGGACAAGGGCAGCAGACACATGGGGACACCACCACCTGCAAGTTCCCCTCCAAGCCACTCATCACCCTGACTTGGAAATCTATCACTGTTCCTGTATTGTTGCTGGGTCAAAATCCTAGAACTCCCTCCCTAACAGCACCGTGGGTGTACCTGCACCACATGGACTGCAGCGGTTCAAGAAGGCAGCTCACCACCACCTTCTCAAGGGCAATTAGGGATGGGCAATAGAAGCTGCCTGGCTACTGATGCCCACATCCCATGAATGAATAAAAAAATACAGCTTTGCAGTGTTGGGGCAGGGAACCCTGGGTGCAAACAATTTCCCAGCCCCACCGTGCCCTTGTTTTGGTGCATGAAGATGCAGTGACACTTCACTTCCTTTGCGCAAATACATTTTTCTTATTTCTGTAATTTTCCATTTAAAATATACATTTTTCTGGGTTAAGAAACCAATCAAAATTTGCTGAGTCTCGATGCTGAGCAAAAGCCTTAGCAAATTATGCAGAGCTTTATTAACATTGGCTGTGTTACCCCTGATGCTCAGCTGCTTACTGAGGCTACCTGACCTGCTATCAATAAAAACATTTCCCCCTTTTTTATCCTTTATGATGGATGGCCGATGCAGGGATGATTTTTAAAACATTTTCAATTGCAGGGCTATGAGTGTCCCCTTGAAATAAAGAAGGAATCGAGAAAGATGTGACAACATTTACCGAATGAAATCTCCGCTGCTTAAGTGTGTAGCTCTTTTGATGCCTTGTCAGCAGGGACCCCCTCCACTGACAGTTTATAGTTGAATGGCACATGAAGTGACCCCTCCATTCCTTGTTCTGCAGCTGGATAGTTAGACAGTAGTCGACACGGGATTCGTCACATCAGCCGCTTAGGATCTGTTAACAGGGATTGCACTGCACTGCCAGGATTTCCCTTCTCCTGAGATGGCAATCTCTGAGGATGCCTCAGGAGCTAAACCAAGTGACAAAAATGTCAGCAAAATTTAGGAGTTGGAATCGAATGCTCCAACCGCCGTCACAACCAAGTGGCCCGTGACTGAAGTTTAACATTCAAACGTGACGACTAATAAATCCATCCAACCTCTCCCACACAATTCTGATACCTTGGGTTTGATTTTCAATCACTGGTGGGGAAATAGAACCTGTGAGGGTATGTTTTGAAAAGCGGGCTCCAGGATGGGGTGGCAGTGTCCTGAAAATAGTGACCTATCTTCAAAGCAGGGGCAGGGGGGGTAGGTGTCGAGTAAAGAGTTAAGACTAATAATAGCTACTGAGCATGTGTGTAAGGAGCTGTACCATAGTGATGTCAGCCAAAGAGAGAGGATGAGTGAGAAGCATCTAAGCGAAGAGCTGTAGCTATCTCTGTAACCTTGTATATTGTTGGTTGTGTAAATAAAAAATTTTTTGAAGAAAAGACCATTGCCTCCAGCAAGATCTCTTCTCGGGTAAGAAAACCAATGTCTTCCAAGATAACCCAACAATAACAGATGGTAACAGCAGTGACTACACCAACAGAGGAACGGTAAGAAAGAGCAGGAAACTGCCAGAAGTGAAGACCAGCAGCAGCAGAGAACACGGGTGAAGAATTTTGAGGCCAACCCAGCAAACACACAGAAGAAGGGAAACATGAGGACAGCCCAGTGACTAGCAAGGCAAGATGTGCGGGAACTTACCCAGGGTAAGCAATGACTTCTGCCCTACCTCTCTCAGAATCGTTCCAAAAAGTAGATGGCCCCAGACAGGCTGAGCCACAGAAAAGCAGGAGAAAGCATTTCACCCAGTACTGCAATGCTCCAGGTCTTGCAAGGAAACGTAACAAAGAACAGCTTAGCACTTTGTTATATGCAGTTGGTAGCATTGTGGATGGTGTGCTGGCCAGACAGGGTGTGAACAAAGAGACAGCCTCCTACGAGGATGTCAGTGGAACGTTTGACTCATACTTCAGCCTCCATCGAAATATTGAAATAGAGAGGGCAAAATTTAATTGACGCAGTCAAAAACAGAGTGAAGGAATCGATTCATTCATCAATGTTCTCTATGATTTGGCTGACAGTTGTGAGTATGGAACATTAAAAGATGAATTGATCAAGGATAGAATAATCATAGGTGTTTTAAATTAAAACCTCTTTGACTTTTTATAATTTTAGGAAGATTTAACACAAAGTAAAGCTGAATAACTGGCCAGGCTGGCTGAAGAGCAGAGGCAAAATTGAGTCCTAGGTCCAAGATTCATCATTTTAATACAGCATGTCATTCAAGAAAGCCTGTGTTTACAAAGCTGAAGCAAAGATCCACTGAAGGAAGAGATACAGAAACCTGACAACCAGGAAATCACCATCCGAGGAGAAATTAAAGAAAATAAAAGCCAATCCTGGAGGGCTAATATTGAAGTCAATTGAAATTGGATGCAGGAGCTGGCGTATCAGTTTTATCTGACAGTGCTTAATGACTGCAAAAATTTACACTGCTACCATCATCAGTCCAACTCTATGGTCCAGGAGGAATCAAACTAAATGTTAAAGGTCAGCATGACGTCCCCCTAAGATGCAAAGCTAGGACAATCTCTGAGACACTGTATGTTACTCAGAATCAGGATGATCTTTGTTGAGCAGGAAAGCCTGCATAGGCCTGAACCCAATCCTCAAAGTCACGAAGTCAATGAACAAGAAAAAGACAATGAATTTAGAAGAGAACTTCCGAAATTTTTCAGAGCCTGGGAAAATTGAAAACTTTATACCACATCACGCTCAAGACTGATGCAAAACCTATTTGCCTATTTACACACTTACGGTCAAACACCTGCGTTTGAAATGGGTCAGGAATGAGATAGAGGCAATGAATCAACAAGGGGTTATTTCACCAGTCACTATTCCAACCAGGTGGTGCTGTGGTGTGGTACCAGTTCCAAAGCCGAATGGCTCCATCTGAATCTGCGTTGACCTGGTGCACCTGAACAAGGTAGTGGAATGAGAAATACATCCAATGACATTGGTAGACAAGAACCTCACCAAACTCGCAAAGAGTACAGTCTTTGCCAAGCTCAACACAAACAGTGGATTCTGGCAGTTACCAATGGAACAGGAGTTAAAACACCCAACCACCTTCATAACACTTTTTGGCATTACTGTTTCAACCGTCTGCCTTTTGGCATCACGTCTGCACCGGAACTTTTCCAAAGGATAATGTCCAACATACTAGAGGATGTGGAATGTGTCATATGCCACATGGACAATGTTTTAATCCATGGCTCAACAAAGGAAGAACATGACAAGAGAGTCAGAGAAGTCTTACTGCACTTGACACTCAACTCAGAATAAAATTCCTAGGCCATATTATACAGGCAACAGGAATCATTGCAGACCCACAGAAGACAAAAACCATAAAAGAATTCCTACCATCCAGGAACATCACCAAACTACAAAGGTTTATGGGTATGGTGAACCAACTGGGAAAATTCCGCATTTAGTTCAAGTAAACGAACCTATGAGACAACTTTTGCAATGCGATCAGGTGTGGTGCTGGACTGAGCATCAGCAGCAATCCTTTGAACAAATCAAAACGATGTTAACTTCAGAGATCCTAGTTCACTATGATCCTGAACTTCCAACAATTGCAGCAGCTGATGCATAAGTGAAAGCACTGGGAGCAGTGCTGTTCCAGGTCCAAACTGATGGGACAAGAAGACCTGGAAAAACTCAGCACGTCTGACAGCATCTGCGGAGAGGGATACAGTTAACGTTTCGAGTCCGCATGACTCTTCAACAGGACTAAGGAAAAATAGAAAAGGGGTGAAATATAAGCTGGTTTAAGGGGTTGGGGAGGTGGGACAAGAAGAGCTGGATAGAGGGCCAGAGATAGGTGGAGATAACCAAAAGATGTCACAGACAAAAGGACAAAGAGGTGTTGAAGGTGGTGATATTATCTAAAGGAATGTGCTAATTAAGGGTAGAAAGCAGGATGAGCAAGGTACAGATAACCCATATTGGGGGTGGGGTGGGGGGAAGGAATCGAAAAAGGCTAAAAGGTAGAGATAAAACAATGGATGGCAATACATTTAAAAATAATGGAAATAGGTGGGAAAAGAAAAATCTATATAAATTATTGGAAAAAACAAAAAGGAGGGGGAAAATCAGAAAGGGAGTTGGGATGGGGGAGAGAGTTCATGATCTAAAATTGTTGAACTCAATATTCAGTCCGGAAGACTGTAAAGTGCCTAGTCGGAAGATGAGGTGCTGTTCCTCCAGTTTGCATTGAGCTTCACTGGAACAATGCAGCAAGCCAAGGATGGACATGTGGGCATGAGAGTAGGGTGGAGTGATGAAATGGCAAGCGTTATCCTTTAGATAATATCACCACCTTCTTTGTCCTTTTGTTTATGACATCTTTTGGCTATCTCCACCTTTCACTGGCCCTATATCCAGCTCTTCTTGTCCCACACCCCTTAAACCAGCTTATATTTCACCCCTTTTCTATTTTTTCCTTAGTTCTGTTGAAGAGTCATGCAGACTCGAAACGTTAACTGTGCTCCTCTCCACAGATGCTGTCAGACCTGCTGAGTTTTTCCAGGTATTTTTGTTTTTGTTTTGGATTTCCAGCATCCGCAGTTTTTTGCTTTTATCTTATGGACAAGAAGATCTGTCTATTATGCATCAAGGTCCTTAACCGAGACTGAACAGCACTATGCTGCCATTGAAAAAGAAGCCCTTGCAATGACTTGGGCATGTGAGAAATTTTCTGATTATGTCTTGGGCTTACAGCTGAAGATTGAAACTGATCACAAGCTGCTGGTAACTTTGTTGAACACAAAAAAAATTGCAAAGCTGCCATGCTGAATCCAGAGATTCAGATTGAAGCTCATCAGATACAATGCTACTGTGGAGTATGTTCAGGGTAAATACCAGACTCTGGCCAACACACCACCACAGATACCCTCCAATTACCCAGAGCGGCAAGATAAAGCTTCCATTGAGCAAGTTGAGACCTTCACGACCTTAACCATTCAATACTTGCCAGCAACAGAGCAGAAGTTGCGAGAATTTCAAGAGGCTCAAATGTGTGATGAAGAATGCATGCAGATTCGCACATACTGCTTTGACAGATGGCCACCATTCTTTTCAAGTAACCCTGACCTGCGGCGGTACTTTGAACAATATTACCACCAATGTTAGCATCATAGATGACCTCTTGGTTTATGATGAGCGATTGGTGGTACCACAAGCCCTCCACCTGGAAGTCCTCCAGAAGATTCACCAAGGGCAACTTGGTATTACCAAGTGTCGGGCCTGGGCACGACAGTCTCTAAGTTGGCCAGGTATTTCACGGTCTATTGAAGACATGGGGTGGAATTCTCCGTTCCCACCAATGGTGGGATTCATGGTGGGTGTGGGCATTAAATTTGGTGTGACTGGAAAAGTCTGTTTTCTGCCAGTGGAAAATAAGTTTGGAAGTTGTTCTTCCAACTTTGATGGCGGTTAACAATGGTTGAATTTCCCGCTGATCTATGTTTGCCCTAATTTGCATCTCAGAAATGCTCATTAAAAGGCCGGCTTGCCAGAATTACATTCCCCCTCCAAATTAAGTGCCCCACCAACGGATAATTAGAATGGTCTGCTTTAAATCTGTTTTAAGTGGCACGCACCTAGCAAGCTTCAGTTCATCCATGACTTGGAGGTCCGTAAACACTGCTTTCACCTACCCTTAAAACCGTAGTATAAAATATTGGATGCCGGAACCCCAGCTTTACCAAGCTGGGCATGGGAGGCAAGACAAGCAGGGAGGGGTGAGATGGGGACAGGACTAGGGAATGGTCAAGGAACAAAGTGGGGCAGTGAAAGACTGTCCTGGAGCAAGACCCATAAGACTGTCCAAGGAAGAGTCAGAGACTGTCCTGGGGCTGAGGCCATGCTGTCGGGGAGAAAAAGATTGGTGAAGACAAATGTAGGTCCCTTACAATCAGAAACAGGGGAATTTATAATGGGGAACAAAGAAATGGCTGACCAACTAAATACATACTTTGGTTCTGTCTTCACAAAGGAGGACACAAATAGCATACCAGAAATGTTGGGGAACACAGGGTTTAGTGAGACGGAGGAACTGAAAGAAATCAGTATTAGTAGGGAAATGGTGTTGGGGAAATTGATGGGATTGAAGGCCGATAAATCCCCAGGGCCTGATAATCTACATCCCAGCATACTTAAGGAGGTGGCCCTAGAAATAATGGATGCATTGGTGATCATCTTCCGAGATTCCATAGACTCTAGAACAATTCCTAGAGATTGGAGGGTAGCTAATGTAACCCCACTGTTTAAAAAGGGAGGCAGAGAGAAAACAGGGAATTATAGACCAGTCAGCCTGACATCGGTAGTGGGAAAATTCTGGAGTCCATTAAAAAAGATTTAATAGCTGAGCACTTGGAAAACAGTGGCAGAATCGGACAGAGTCAGCATTGATTTATGAAAGGGAAATCATGCTTGACAAATGTACTGGAATTTTTTGAGGATGTAACTAGTAGAGTTGATGAGGGGGAACCAGTGGATGTGGTTTATTTGGACTTTCAGAAGGCTTTCGACAAAGTCCCACGTAAGTGATTAGCATGTAAAATTAAAGTGCATGGGATTGAGGGTAGTGTATTGAGATGGATAGATTGGTTGGCAGACAGAAAACAGAGTAGGAATAAACGAGTCTTTTTCCAAATGAAAGGCTGTGGCTAGTGGGGTATCACAGCTAGTGGGTTGCCTGGACCCCAGCTAGTCACAATATATATTAATGATTTAGATGAGCGAACTAAATGTAATATCTCCAAATTTGCAGATGAGACAAAGCTGGGTGGGAGGGTGAGCTGTGAGGAGGATGCAGAGATGCCTCAGTGTGATTTGGACAAGCTGAGTGAGTGGGCAAATGCATCGCAGATGCAGTTTAATGTGGATAAATGTGAGGTTATCCACTTTGATAGCAAAAACAGGAAGACATTATTATCTGAATAGCTATAAATTGAGGAAGGGGAATGTGCAACGAGACCTGGATGTCCTCGTACACCAGTCGCTGAAGGTAAGCATGCAGGTGTAGCAGGTGATAAAGAAGGCAAATGGTATGTTGGCCTTCATAGCGAGACGATTCAAGTACAGGAGCAGGGATGTCTTGCTGCAATTATACAGGGCCTTGGTGAGACCACACCTGGAATATTGTGTGCAGTTTTGGTCTCCTTATCTGAGGAAGGATGTTCTTGTAGAGAGGGAGTGCAGCAAAGGTTTACCAGACTGATTCCTGGGATGGTGGGACTGACATATGAGGAGAGATTGAGTTGGTTAGGATTATATTCGCTGGAGTTCAGAAGAATGAGGGGGGAATCTCATAGAAACCTATAAAATTCTAACAGGACTAGACAGGGTAGATGCAGGAAGGATGTTCCTGATGTTGGGGGAGTCCAGAACCAGGGGTCACAGTCTGAGGATACAGGGTAGACCATTTAGGACTGAGATGAGGAGAAATTTCTTCACCCAGAGAGTGGTGAGCCTGTGGACATCGCTACCACAGAAAGTAGTCGAGGCCAAAACATTGCATCTTTTCAAGAAGGAGTTAGATATAGCTCTCGGGGCAAAAGGGATCAAAGGGTATGGGGAGAAAGCGGGAGCAGGCTATTGAGTTGGATGATCAGCCATGATCATGATGAATGGCAGAGCAGGCTCGAAGGGCCGAAGGGCCTACTCCTGCTCCTATTTTCTATGTTTCTATATTGGAGAGACTGTCCTGGGGCTGAGGCCACACTGTCGGGGGGATATTGAAGAGACTGTCTTGAGGCTGTACCGACCATGTTAGAGGGCCCAGCATGGCATGCATTTCTTGGTCCCAGTCTTGGGCAGGGGAAGGCCTGTCTGTGCAGTGATGGTTGTGTACAGTATGGTGTGCAGGGCCTAAGGCATTTGATCTTGGGGGTTCCCGTTATAATCCTGTGAGGCAGAGGGCACTGTCATATTCAGGGGAGGCATCTGGATCCTGTAAGTTGGGAGCTGAAAGGTCATGGGGAGGGGGTGATATCCGATGGTTTCATTGGGAAGGTGGGGTGTAGTCCCTAAAAGCAAGGGTGCATGTGGCCTTGAGAAGGAGAGGGTTCAGGTCAACAAATGGCATGGGGACATCAGCATTAAAGGGTTCAGGGAACAGGACTATCCACATGAGCAATGATGGGGTCAACAGAGGGAGGCTGGGTAGTGAGAGGAGGAAGGAGAATTCAGAGCCAGTGAGGATGGAAGAGGATGGGAGGAATTGGTTGCAATGTCCTCACAGAGAGTGGCTCACCAAGATCATGGTTTGATTATTTATGAACACTAATGACTCTGCATTCATTGAAAGTCCTTTATGTCCATGTCCTGCATTGCCTTAGCATTTGGGAGAGACGTGGGCCAGTCGGATTGACACAGCATCAACCTCTTCACTTCATAGATTCTCCTGAGGACTCAGGAGGCGTGCCAGAGCATCACTTTCATAGCATAACAGTCCTCGGCATTGTCCAGCTCACAAAGGCTGATCCTTTCTATCTACCATAAATCAATAAGTGCACAGTCATGCAATGAATTCCAAGCCAAGTTGCGCACTGTGCCTTTACAGAAGGATCCCATATGCAGTGTTAAGCAGCCATTCAGTAGCAAAGTAAGACCCTCACAGGGAAGTAGATAGTTCATCAAGAGAAGCACACACCCCCGACATCACATATTCATTTCCCTCTAGTACACATTTCAATGTCACCAACTTCCATCGCTCAGTGTTATGTCTGGGGAGAGTCTGAACTAGGAAAGGAATAACATTCAGCCTCAAATGCGGGGATGACGTAACACTTCAGAAAGTGTTCATGAACGACTATGGTGCTCGATGATGAATAATACTTTTCCCAAAAACTCACTGTCCTAAAATAAATGCCATTGCAAAGTACCCCTTTGAAGAAACTATTCTAAACGTTTGTCGTGACAAATACTGGTTACCTCCACGTCAGTGTGACAGCTTTAGGATAATCATTAACCATGATAAGCAATTCGCCTGAGACCAGATAATGTCTGTCTGAAATCCAAAGGTCACAGGTGCATTGTTCAATCATCATTCTCACATATAAAGTGCCTTTGTTCATGCCGCAGATGTGGAAATAAAGGCTAATCACTGTGCTGAGATTGAGTGAGAGTCGATGGAACTGAGGTACAGATGGGAGCTCATTGGGGGGGTACATTTTTGACCCTTGAATGAAAGTGGGAGCTTGCATCACATCTATTAGCCATTAACTACCTGAGATTTGGAGAGGGATAAATGCAAGCTATATTTACGATAGCGAAGCGAATATACAGTGATTGAACACCATTCAAAACTTCTTAATTTTTCTAACCCCATCACTACGTGTAGGCGCAGCCCCACAGCAGCAGAGGTGGAAGCAGCCTGCTAATTGCTATGTCCTGTTGTTTGAGATGACTTTGGTGGGCATCCTCTATTGGCCCGAGGCACGGAGGGCTCCAGTCTGCTAAGGGTCTCCTGCTCTGGGGCAGGTCCACTCTCCTTGGCCTGACCTGCTGGAGTTGATAGGGGTCACAGGCAGAGGGGAGTTGGAGCGGCATGAATTCGATGAGCTCCTCGCTGAATGAGTGGAAGATTGTGTAGGTTCATCTGACCCACAGCCAGCAGGGATCATGCTGACTTTTCCACCCACCACCACATGGGTGGAAAAATCCTGCCCTTAGTCTCCAGAATAGAAAATTCTGCCCATGGTCTCCAATGACGTCAATGGCATCATTCACAGACAGTAGCAGAAAGAGCCTCTTGTGCCCTTTCTTTCCTATCCAGGCCTTGGGAACGCCATGTAACGGACCTATTCCAACTCAAAGGGAAAGTATTTCTCATAGTAGTAGACTATTATTCCTGCTGGATAGAGGTGCAAAAATAACAAGGTCTCACCTCTGAGGTCATTGTTAACTCATTGAAGAAGATGTTTTCCATACATGGCATTCCGGACATTGTCGTCCCTGACAATGAGCCGCAATTGGTCGAGTGTTTCCAATCTTTTGCAGCGTTGTATGGATTTGTTCATGTAGGAGCTTTGCTGAAATACCCTCAGTCCAACAGAGAGGCTAAGAAAGGAGCGTGTGCATAATAAGATCTCCAAAAAAATGTGAAGACTTTGAGCTAGCTCTGCTCAGTTATTACTCTACACCATTGCAGAATGGTTTCATCCCATGTGAGCTCTTGATGGGCCATAGGCTAAGATTCAACTCTCTTCCCCACAAGTTGGTTCCAAATGTCACGTTAAAGACCATGGTTGGGCCAGAAAAAATGAAGAAAGTTACAAATCAAACCAAGTCCGTACATTCAGCCAATGATACAGGGCTCACAACCTTCCCACTCTCTATAGAGAAGAGATGGTGTGGATCAGAGACTGGTGAAACCACCAAGGAAACTATCCCTTTAGACTGACAGACTTATGGGGCAGGTGTAGGAGGATGTGTATATAATATTAATGGGGATAAAGACTTGGGGGGAGATATAAAGAGTTAGCTCTAATAATAACTACTGAGCATGTGCATAAGGAGCTATGTCATAATGATGTCATTCAGCAAGGGAAAGTGAGTGAGAAACAGCTAAGAGAAAAGCTGTAGCTATCTCCTGATGTTCTGCAACCATGTATATTGTTTGTTATATAAATAAAAGAGTTTTGAAGGAAAGACCTTTGCCTCCAGCAAGATGTCTTCTGCAGTAAGAAAGCCGATGTCTCCCAAGATAACCCAACAATAACCAGGGTGGGTAAGGGTTGGCAGGGTTTGGGAGGACGGAGCCAGGAAGCTGTTATAGCTCCTTGAGGAGTTTGTTAAAGGGCTGGGGAGGGCCAGAAGGTGATTTTCAATTTTTAAATTGCCAAACCCAACCAGTCTGGTGCACATTGGCGCACATCTGCCGGGTTCAAAGTGGGATCAATCAGTTAATTTTTTCTCTGACAAGATTTTTTTTTTGGCAATAAGGGTTATTGTCTCAGATTGGGTGCAGTACCTTTCTGTTGGCCGTTTAACTATGCCATGAGGCTGCTGGCCTGCTTCCTCCATTCTGCATGGCAGCACCAGACCCACCATGGCTGTCATCTGCCTTTGAGGATTGTGATCTGCAGCTAGCTCCTGCCTCCTGGGAATGCTCAACACCACTCATGGGGTATGTGCCAAACCCGCTGATATCCCAATTAGGCATCTACATTTGAAGATAGTGTCATGTGAGTGACACAGATACGGCACTTGTTGGGGACCCAGAAATTATACCGTTCCCAACGCAGATTGAAAGTCCCGGCCTTTGTTTATCACCATATATACGCCTTCCACTTCACCTGAAACTAGACGATCTCCTCAAAGAGATAAAAAAAAACCTGATTAGAAACCCAGGGCAATTTTGGCAGAAAAAGATCTGGTTAATTCCTCTCTAATCCCTCTATGTGACCAAAATGAATCCAAGAGATCACTTTGGCCCTGAATTCCCTCAAGTACCTACCTTGATGTCTGCCCCAACCAGAAACTGGCCCAGCTCCAGTAAGAAGGGATTCAGTGAAGCTGCAGCCACCGCATGTGACAGAGCCTGTTCCCGAGATCTCCTAATGTCTAATCAGGGTTCAAAGGAGCCTGTAGCAGTCCAGAGCTGATTTCCCATGGGTGACATGGTAAGAATTATTTGAGTGATTCTGCTTTTCCAGATCATAATTTTAAAGGGCTATTTAATTTTATTTACTATCTTAATTACATAGAACGTACAGTACTGAAGCAGTCCATTCGGCCCATCTGATCCATGCCAGTTTTTAGGCTGAATGCAAGGATCTCCTCACACCTCATTTCATCTAACCTGATTAGCATAACCTGCTATTACTTTCCTCTTCATCTGCTTATGTAAATTCCCCTTAAACACATAAATGCTATTTGCCTCAACTACTCCTTATGGTGGCAAGTTCCACATTCTAGCCACACTGGGTAAAGAAGTTCATGTTAAACTTCAGCATGATGAATATTAAATTATAAAGCAAATTCTTTTCTTGATTTTGAATTTTGTTTCTACGAACCCCTAACTGAAAATTGGGAATGTCTTTTGTTAATTGTTTCTGTACAGGGATTTGGCTTGATGCTTGAAACACAGGGAGCCTGAGTATAATTTTCCTCTACTGTTCCAGTGTGACATTTTCCACATTTTTTTCTCCCTATAGCCTCTCTGAGAAAGGATGTGGGATTAGAGTCAATTTGCACCAAATCTAAAGGTGTCTTTGTGAGGTATTAATTTTCACTGGGGACAGCAATGAGATAAATCCTGTTTATTTCATTAAATAGCCCGAGGATGTCTGAGACTGCACATTTTATTTAGCTAAGCCTAAACGCCATGAAAACCTGGATAATAAATGAGGAGTTTAAATTACTTAAGCCACTTTTTACAGCTTTAATTGAAGGTGCCATATTTCACTGCACAGTAATTAAGTTGCAGTGAAGATAGATTGTGTGCATTGGTAAAACCTCTGTTCAAAGGTCCTGCTTTTGTCCTCGCTCCTTAGTGCTGTGTGATGTCTGATCAAGGGGACAGTTGAAATAGCAGCTGTTACTCTGTGGAGAAATCTCTTTCCAGTGACATTGCTAAATAGTGTTGCGGCAGAATCCCCACCATGTGTAAAGCATACATAACAATGCCAATGACACTTAACTAAGTACTTTGAGTCATTTCATTCCAATACAGTTCTGAGGCTGATCTTGTATTTGTACAGTGGAGAGGCCAGTGATCAGTACGATGCTGGGGGACTGGAAAGGGAATTGGAGACCCAAGGACAGAGCTTTTCCTGTGGAGTATTTTACCTGAACTTTCACCATCATAAATATTTGCCAATATGGTTTTTTCTTAACAAGCTCTGATTTTGTGGATTTACAAAAATTGGATATTCACGTTAATCCTCTTGACCGATAAAAGAACCCCAAAATGAAGCAAAGTAGTTACAAATCACATACCTGCCAGCTATGTTATAGATCTGTCCTAATTAGTACCTTGATTAGTATCGCCAACAACTCACCTCATACTTGTTTATGAAGTTGAGTTAATTCCTTCAGTGAAATAAAAATAGGGAAGTTGGCCATCATGCTTTGAGGATAAGACTGATGGAGTGAAGTCTTTCTGTGAGCAAAATTAGAATTGGGAGGAGATATGATCCCTATCCTTTTAACGCTGAAAAGATGTGAATAACGTAGAATAGTTTAAAAAGAATCATGAACTTCAAATAACATTGGAAGCAATCTTTTGCCCCATTGAGTAGCACCTATATTAAAGAGATTTCTCTCAAAAGACAGCAGTGGAGACAGGGTCATTGAATATTTTTAAGGCTGAGTTAGATACTTTGTTGATTGACAAGGGATAGACGGTAAAGTGGAGCTGAGGTCACGGTCAGATGTGCCATGATCTTATCAAATGGAGCAGGCACGAGGGGCCGAATGGCCTACTACTACTCCTAATTCATATGTTTTAGATGTTCACATGTTTGTGCTATGTCATTTGGCTCCACTAAGCTGCAGCTGGTTGAATATTTGGTCATGAATGGAACTGAAGGTTAGAGGGATAAGTAAAGATGTCGATGATTTGAGTTTACAAGACGGTCTCCAGATTTACCAGCTTATGCCCAATGGCAAAGTTAGCTCTCATAGGCAAGCACACATTTTCATTGAATCAAAACTTGTACACAAAGTATCTAAAATCATGGGCTACAGGGTATGCAGTGGACCATTTTACCACTGGGATACACGTTAGAAATGATATGACATGTTGCCATGCATTTTACACCTGGAGGGGTGAGGCTTGCCCCATGAAAATTGAATACAATTCTGCTGAAACCTGTTAAGAATTGGTGTCATGAGAATTGCACTCAATCCTCATGATTTAAATCAACACATGAAAGTTGGCTCCGTCGTCTTAGTTTTTGCCCCTTTTCAAATCCAATTATAACAAATTTTTGTTTGACGGAAACGTAACTGACTAAAATAACATTTATACCATGTAGGTGCTGAGCCATAATCTATAACGATGTGAATATTTTACTGGAATTTTAATTCTTCCAGTGATATAGACTTAAATATCTGTTATCTAAGGGCATCTTATGGATCTGAGTGTTGTTGAACCTCAGCATATCTATCGTGGCATTCTCCGCACAGAACCTCAACTTTACAGGTCTGGCAGCATCAGTGGAGAGGAGCAGAGTTAACATTTCGAGTCCGTATGACTCTTCAACAGAACTAATTAAAAATAGAGAAGGGGTGAAATATAAGCTGGTTTAGGTGGCGGGGGAAGGTTGGGACAAGAAGAGCTAGGTAGAGGGCCAGTGATAGGTGGATCTCCAATCTCCCGACTAGGCATGTTACAGCCTTCCGGACTGAATATTGAGTTCAACAACTTTAGGCCATGAACTCTCTCCTCCATCCGCACCCTCGTTCTGATTTTCCCTCTCCTTTTTGTTTTTTCCAATAATTTGTATAGATTTTTCTTTTCCCACCTATTTCCATTATTTTTAAATGTATTTCCATGCATTGTTTTATCTCTACCTTTTAGCCTTTTCCGATTCCTTCCCCCCACCCCACCCCCACTAGGGCTATCTGTACCTTGCTTGTCCTGCTTTCTATCCATAATTAGCACATTTCTCAGATAATATCACCACCTTCAACACCTCTTTGTCCTTTTCTCTGTGACATCTTTTGGTTATCTCCACCTATCACTGGCCCTCTACCTAGCTCTACTCGTCCCAACAATGCCACCCCCCCCTTAAACCAGCTTATATTTCACCCCTTCTCTATTTTTACTTAGTTCTGTTGAAGAGTTATACGGACTCGAAACGTTAACTGTGTTCCTCTCCGCAGATGCTGCCAGACCTGCTGAGTTTTTCCAGGTATTTCTGTTTTTGTTTTTGTTTTGGATTTCCAGCATCCGCAGTGCTTTGCTTTTATCAACTTTACAGGGTCTCTGGGTAGTTCTTAAATCTTCCCGAAGCAAGCGTTTGGTGAGTCATTAGGTTGTTTTAGTTTACAGGAATGTGAACACACGGAGCAGCAGTTATGAAGGGAATCATTTCAACCAGTTTAATTTATCTTGTGCAATGATACAAAAGTAAAGAACAAATCATAATTCCCCACATCAGTAGGTCATCTTGCTTGACTTAAACTGCCCTCTAGCATTTCTAACCTCTTCGCTCAGGAAAGGTGTTAACAGTTTTTCCTTCAAATATGTTTTACTGACCTTGCCCTTCCTGTTTCTTTCAAAATAACAAGTTTCCTTGTTTCTGTATTCTAATTACCTAGGTTAAAAACAGAGATCAATGAGCGCCCATCACAACTGGTCCTCTTTGATCATTTAGGCAAGTTAACTAAGATGATTAGGGATCGAATTTCCGCTGTGAATATAATTGGTGACTCCAGCGCAAAGTGTCCCCAAAATTGCATCCATTGTGGAAAGTGTTATTTTCTCTTGAGTTTCTGTTTAAAATTATTTGCTTATCACTGAAGAGAAAAAATTGTAATGAACATAACTTTTTAAACAAAAAATCATTTTTAAAAAAAATCCTTGATATATTTAGGAATGATAACTTGGTGCAGTTTGGTTAATACAGCTGAAAATGGGTTTATCTCAAAAAATAAACATTCTTAATCACAGTGTAATCTATCATCTGTGATTAAATTAACCCGATTTTAATTGACTGAAAATGGTTTTAAGAATTGATACAGAACTATTTGCTAGGTATTTTGGGGCGAGCTCATCAATTTCTCGTTA
The DNA here is from genome assembly GCF_017639515.1 of Carcharodon carcharias. Classification (NCBI taxonomy): domain Eukaryota; kingdom Metazoa; phylum Chordata; class Chondrichthyes; order Lamniformes; family Lamnidae; genus Carcharodon; species Carcharodon carcharias. The sequence goes on from NC_054485.1 coordinate 6,126,081, forward strand.
AATTTAAATTCAAACGCTTTTACAATGCACCTTCTGGCATCCTTGCACTCAAAAGTTTCAGCTTAATTTATGAAGCCTCCTTGATGACCTGCAAATGAGTGCAATTAATTGGAAAAAACTCAATGGTGATTAATTTATCCTGGGAGTGGGGCCAGTTTCGTGGCTGGGGCCTGCTTCAAGCACAAGGTTTTTAAAATTGGCATCAAAGACAGCTTGAGATGTGCTGAGCGGCAATTTGCTCTAAGAATTCTGTGATCTTTTGCACTGGGTGTCCCAATATCAGGGCAATTGCACCTAAAAAGCCAGCACCACCAAGTGGAAATTCCAGACCCTATTGTTGAGTCTCTAGCTACTTCGCATTTTAACTATCTTTCATTTAGACGCATGTTTATAAATTGGTGAAACACACTCGGGTTACAATTTTTAAACAGTTTCTGTGAAAAGTGATTAAAAAACACCCTGTTCCCTTGCTTTTGAATTTGAAGACACATTTTGCCCATTGGATCCAGAATTTTAATAGTTCTTTGAGCTGATATCAGCGAATCAAAGACTCACATGTAGCCACACAATATTGTGGCTGGAATATTCCAGCCCCTCACACCAGCGGGATCTCCTACCGGTCCCGCTGATGTGAATAGAGGTTTCAGTGGCTCGCCAGACCGCTGTGGGGTGGGGTGGGGGCGGCGGGGCGCATGGTGGGGGTGGGGGGGGGGGGGGGGGGGGGAGATGGCAGGGGGGTGGTGGTGGCTGGAAATAGGCTGGAATGTTCCAGCCCCGTTGTGGGCGAGAGCCACCACGGGTGAGGTGGTGCCCCAGCTAGGGGTCCATTGACTTGTGGTGGGTGGGTGTGGAAAATCCCACCCTATATCTCAGTTTACTTTCACATCAATAGGTTCACATTTTTGTTTACTGATAAGTATTGTTTGTTTATGTGGGCTCGTCCCCTTATTTTTTGACATTCGTTCACAGTAATGTGTGTATCACTGGCTAGGCCAGCATTTGTCACCCTTCCCTAATTGTCCTTGGTGACGAGTGGTCTTCTTGAGGACAAGTGAGTGGCTTGCTATAGGTGACTTCAGAGGACAGTTAAGAGTCAGCCACAATGCTGTGGGCCTGGAGTCACATGTAGGCCAGACCATTCAAGGACAGCAGATTTTCTTCCCTAAAGGACATTAGTGAGCCAACTATGGAAACCCAGTAAGTCCATGGTCACTATTACTGAGACTAAATTTCTTTAATTCCATATTTATTTAATTCAAGTAAATGCCCCAGCTGCTCTGAAGGTAGGATTTGAATTCATATCCCTGGATCATTAATGCAGTAATGTAACCTCTATGCTACTGCATTCCCATTATCAGATTTACAAACTATAAACCTTTATCGCATGGGAATAAATAATCGCGCCATCGTGTTTATCTGACACTTTGTGAGAGCGATACAAAATTAATCTCACTGTGTTCCCACTTCTCCATAGCTCCATACCATTCCTGCTTTAAATATTTATCCACTTTTCCCATAAAAGGTGCAATGGCTTCAACTACTTCCTGTGGTAAAATATGCTGTGCTCTCAATAATTTTCTGCTTTGAAAAATTTCTTTAAATGTTTCTTGTCACTTTATTAGTCACTAGGCATTGTTGATCATCCTTCACTGTCTCCCCAACCAAATGTGATAATCTTTCACCATTTACTCTATTAAAACCCTTCATAATTAGGGAAAAAAATACTATTATGTCTCCTCTTAACCCACTATGCTTCAGAGAAAATGGATCCAATAACTCAAATCTACTTTCATAGCTGTAGTTTCTCATTTCCAGAATCAAAGTTTAAAATCCACTCTGTGCCCCAATGTGCAGATGCTTGCTTACTTTTTCAAAATAATTCCAAACTTGCCTTCCTTCAGCCCATCCTAGAGGGAACATTATCAAGGACTACAGCTATTTATTATTTTCAATATCCAAGGAAGATAAGATATGTTCAGCAATCTGATTTTGCTATTAGCATTGCTTTTCAATTATTAATAAACCTATTTGCTAATTTAAAGCACGCACTGTGTTCTGATGAAGCAATGATTCTGCCACTTCCTGAGGTCCAAAAGATGATTAGATCACATAATCCATAAGGTAAATACAGTGATGAAGATTTCTGTTTGTATTCTGGTCTAGCATACTGGGTATATTGGGTGCTGGGCATATCAAGGGATACTCCTGTTCATAGAGAATGGGGGCTTGCTTGCTGGTGTGCAGGAGAGAAAAATCTGACTGAGAGTTGCAAACTGTATAATGACACAAAACAGCTGCATTGGCGTCAAAATGAGGAAGGAGAAATGATGTTTTGTGTGACCCCCTTCATTAGAATGCTTGAGATGATGCTCTTTTCTTTCATTGGAGGGGCTAGGGTCTCTCTCTGAAAGTGAAAATGATGCCTAAGTATATGTTCTTGCAATAAGTATCAAAGTAGTTGACAGAATATTTGCAGGCATTTTTTGGCTGGAGTAAATAGAAAAAAGAGTAGATATGGATAACAAAGGACCTTTGGTTTCCCAGACCTTAGAGAATACATTTGTGGTTTGCTAACAGTAAGTTTGAAATTCAGTTGCACATAAAGTGGGCACTTGATAGACAGATAGAGCTTTATTCCATTGTCTGCATGAAAGATGAAAGCAAAGGGAAGCATTGCACATTGTTATGAACCCAGCTGACGTTGCTACTGGGCAAGTCAGGTCCCAGAGTGGGACCAGGCTTGAAAGATCCTAACTTTTATTTTTGTTTTGAAACAGCTAATGAACAGAGTCACAGGAGTCAGCTGATGAACTTTTAACAAAAGAATAAAACATTTATTAAACAAGAAAAGGTGAGCTGTATTACAATACTCCTTCATCCGCAACTATACCTTTACAGATATATAGCATTTTGTAAAGATAACACAAGTTACGAAAGTTCTTTTATACTCTAGTGTTCATAGTGAGTACACAATACGTGTAAACCAATAGTAGCCTGTGATCAGACACTCTGAAATCAAGTGACAAATGCCACCCCGACCAGATGCTATGTATCCCTCAGCAACTCCCTCCAGACACTTGTCACACCGTGAGCCAACCAGTCTCACTGAACTCCGACTTTCACACGAGGGTTTACAATCCCCACTCTTGAAGAACTTGCTTTGGAATCTTCTCCCAAACAACACTTTCTCTCAGACGCTTTCCACAAGGATCCACCTCCAATGTTTCGAACTCTCCTTCCGATATTCCTCTCCCATGCATTCAAACTTTACCTTCCACACACTCTCTGTCAAACGCCCAGCCATGCCAACCAAACACCATTGATTCACATGCCCATAGTAAAGTTACAGACATCCGGCTGTCTTCTTGGGTGTTTTGGCTTCTCGCAAGCCTGTTTTGCTTTAATTCTGTCTCCTGCAGCTTTCCCTCTTCAAGCTTGGAGCCTTTCTCTGCTCCTCACTCTTAACCTCACTTAAGAGGACCTTTTCCAGATTCTTATTCTTTCCCTTTGACTAGAAGATCTTCTTGGGATTCCCCTTCTTCTGTTCTTTGGGGAAACCAGCCTTCTACAGTTCCCTCCTGTCCAGCTTCTTCTAGCTTCTGTTTCTCACTTTAGTTTGGGGCTTGCCATCTGTCCCTCTCCAATGCTGCATCTGCTGGCAACTCTTTTCAATCTTAGAGCATAATCTAACTGAGCTGAAAACTGTTTTCGGTTCCTCTGTCCCTGTGTGGACCTCCTGTTTCTAGACAACAGCTCAGCTTTTTCTATCTTGTGTTTGTTTCAACTCCCCTTGAAGCATCGTAAAACCTAACTAAAATGCAGACATCTTTTAAAGTGAAACTAAAACTCAAGTTCCCTCTTTTCTTACCATACAAATACAGAAACACAAATCAAGCTTACTTAAAGCTAAGACTCATTACTAATACCAACAAATACAAATATAACTTACTATCTCTAATTTCTAGCAATATTTATAATATCGTACAAGATACATACTGGATCCATTCCAACTGCCTCCCTGAGGATTATTGAACATGAAAATGTTTGATTTAATTGGAGACCACATTGTAAAGTGTGTGAGTTGGAAGAAAGTCCAACACCGAGGTTGTTACGGATCCCTGGTCAAGTCACATTTAAACTTGATCTATCTTGAGATGATACTGAACATCACATGAACATTGGAGAGTGACTCCAACAGTGAGCTGTGCTCAATAGAGGGCAGCATATTTGTAATATCCTTTCTAAAATCACTCAGCTAAAAGGTATTGTTCCAGTGTGAAAGCAGGTAAGAGGCTTGCATTATTTTGTATCTTTATTATAATAATTCCTTTTAATATTTTAGGAAGATATTGCAGAAATTCTGTAAGTTAACCTGGCCTCTAAGAGTTCTGATTTCATTGCACTTTCCCAAATGTTACATTAAAAATTTGAAATTAAACTAAAAAAGCCAATAGAGCTGAAAGACATTTAAAGAGGGGCCTTTCTTTGGAATAGCGAGCTTCCCTCTTTCACTTTATTTTCATGAAGTAAATGCTGTTGAATGAAGGACGGAATTAATTGGTGTCAGAAAATATCCCCTTTAAATAATGTCTGCATGGATTGTATTGCAAATCTTCCGTGCAGCACCATTCAAATTCCTTTTGTACCTTGACCAACGACTTCCTCCTTGTATTTGACGAAAGTGCCCTGTCATTTTAACATTTTTTATATGAAATTGGAGTTTTAGTCCAGCCTTGTTTTATGGTCATTTAAGGCAAAATCCTTAAGTTATGTATTATCGAAAAATTGGCTTGAGGACACTTATATGTAACCGCAATGGAATTCATTCATTTTTTTAGCTTCATATTTTAGGTTTATGAAAAACATTTCTGAAAGACAGTTCTCCATATTTTCCATATCTATTATATTTTTCTGATCATTTCATTTTTATTTCTGTGTACATATTTTGGTGCAGGCAGCACATATCGAAAATAAATGTCTGTTAATGCCAATGTAATTTTAAGGCTGGAATGGCTAGATCAGGTGGCTAGAATGTGATACGGACTAACACTAATAGTGCAGGTTGAACCTCTGTACTGGCTGTGCTAGTTCATGGAGGCCTGTCACATGGTGGTAGGGTGCTGCGCCTCAAGACAGATATAACAAACTGTCCCTCCCTAATGTAGAGAGATGCCAATGGCCCTGTGTGGGTTTTCACCTTACCAATTACCTGCTGGCATATTACATGTTAATGTCATGTAACAGGAGGAGAATTACTTTAACTAAAAAGTAACAGAATCACAGAATCACACAGTGCAGAAGAGGCCTTTTGGCCCATCGAGTCTGCACCAACACATGAGAAACACATGACCTACCTACCTAATCTCATTTACCAGCACTTGGCCCATAGCCTTGAATGTTATGACGTGCCAAGTGCTCATCCAGGTACTTTTTAAATGATGTGAGGCAACCCGCCTCCACCACCCTCCCAGGCAGCACATTCCAGACTGTCACCACCCTTTGGGTAAAAAAGCTTTTCCTCACATCCCCCCTAAACCTCCTGCCCCTCACCTTGAACTTATGTCCCCTCATGACTGACCCTTCAACTAAGGGGAACAACTGCTCCCTGTCCACCCTGTCCATGCCCCTCATAATCTTGTACACCTCGATAAGGTTGCCCCTCAGTTTTCTCTGCTCCAGCGAAAAGAACCCAAGTCTATCCAACCTCTCTTCATAACTTAAATGTTTCATCCCAGGCAACATCCTGGTGAATCTCCTCTGCACCCCCTCCAGTGCAATCACATACTTCCTATAATGTGGCGACCAGAACTGCACACAGTACTACAGCTGTGGCCTCACCAAGGTTCTATACAACTCCAACATGACCTCCCTACTTTTGTAATCTATGCCTCGATTGATAAAGGCAAGTGTCCCATATGCCTTTTTCACCATCCAACTAACGTGCCCCTCCGCCTTCAGAGATCTATGGACACACACGCCAAGGTCCCTTTGTTCCACAGAACTTAGTGTCATGCCATTCATTGAATACTTCCTTGTCAACTTATCCTTCCAAAGTGTATCACCTCACACTTTTCAGGGTTAAATTCCATCTGCCACTTATCTGCCCATTTGACTATTTCATCTATATCTTACTGTAGCCCAAGACACTCAACCTCACTGTTAACCACCCGGCCAATCTTTGTGTCATCCGCAAACTTACTAATCCTACCACCCACATAGTCATCTATGTTGTTTATAGAAATGACAAATAATAGGGGACCCAGCACAGATCCCTGTGGTACGCCACTGGACACTGGCTTCCAGTCACTAAAGCATCCTTCTGTCATCACTATCTGTCTCCTACAGCTAAGCCAATTTTGAATCCACCTTATCAAATTACGCTGTATCCCATGTGCATTTGCCTTCTTTATAAGTCTCCCATGTGGGACCTTGTCAAAGGCTTTGCTGAAATCCATATAATTACATCAACTGCACTACCCTCATCTACACACATGGTCACTCCCTCAAAAAATTCAATCAAATTTGTTAGGCATGACCTCCCTCTGACAAAGCCACGCTGGCTATCCCTGATCAAACCTTGCCTCTCCAAGAGGAAATAGATTCTCTCCTTTAGAATTTTCTCCATATAGTTTCCCTACCACTGACGTGAGACTCACTGGCCTGTAGTTCCCTGGCTTATCTCTACAACCCTTCTTAAATAGCGGAACCACATTAACTGTTCTCCAGTCCTCTGGCACCTCTCCCGTGGCCAGAGAGGAATTAAAAATTTGGGTCAGAGCCCCTGCGATCTCCTCCCTTGCCTCCCTCAGCAGTCTTGGACACAAATCATCAGGACCTGGAGATTTGTCCACTTTTAAGCCTGCCAACACCTCCAATGCCTTGTCACTCCCTATATCAATTTTCTCAAGAACCACGGAGTCTCTCTCCCCGAGTTCCGTACCTTCATCCTCATTCTCTTGGGTGAAGATGGATGTGAAGTATTCGTTCAACACTCTACCGATGTCCTCTGGCTCCATCCATATATTGCCCCCTTGGTCCCTAATGGGGCCTACTCTTTCCCTGGTTATCCTCTTCCCATTAATATACTTATAGAATATCTTGGGATTTTCCCTACTTTTACCAGCCAGAGCTTTCTCATATCCTCTCTTTTCTCCCCTAATTGCTTTCTTAAGCTCCACCCTGCACTGTCTGTACTGCACTAATGCCTCCTGCTAAAAGCCTCTCTTTTCCTTCTCATCGTATCCTGAATATCTCTGGTCATCCATGGTTCTCTGGGCTTGTTACTCCTTCCTATCACCCTAGAGGGAACATGTTGAGCCTCTACCTTCCCCATTTCCTTTTTGAACGCTCCCCACCGCTCTTCTGTAGATTACCCCACGTCTCAGTGATGGCTACTATATCATAATTCCACATGTCAATCCTCACCCTTAACTCATCCGTTTTACCTGTAATACTCCTGGCATTAAAGTAGAGGCCATCCAGCCTTGCCTTACTCCCTTGATACTTAATGCAGCTGTATTCCCTCTGACTTGATTGTTTTACTGTATTATGATGTGTCCCTATTCTGCTAACATTCTGTGTTCCCTCCCCCTGCCAAATTGGTTTAAACTCCTCCCAACAGCATGAGCAAACCCGCCCGCAAGGATGTTAGACCCATTCAGGTTCAGATGTAGACCGTCCCGCTTATACAAGTCCCACCTTCCCCAGAAACGGCCCCAGTGATCCAGGAATCTACAGAAGAGCAGTGGGGGGCTGATCCCAGTCTACCTTGGCCAGATCCTGCCTTATTTTACTAAAATCCACTCTCCCCCAATCCCAAGCATTTTTTTGCAACTTGTCTATTTCTTTGTCTATAACAAGCTTAAACTGTACCATGTTGTGGTCGCTATCACTAAAATGCTCCACCACCACCTCAGCCACCTGTCCAGCTTCATTCCCCAGAATTAGGTCCAGCACTGCGCCATCCCTTGTTGGACCCTCTACATATTGACCTAAATAGTTCTCCTGTACGCATTTCAAGAAATCCACTCCATCCAAGCCCTTAACACTATGTCTATCCCAATTAATGTTGGGAAAGTTGAAATCACCTAATATAGTTACCCTATTGTTATTGCTTTTACACACCTCCACAAATTGTGCACATATTTGTCCCTCAATTTCCTGCTGACTATCTGGGGTCTATGATAAATATTTAACAATGTGGCTGCCACTTTTTTAATTCCTAAGCTCTACCCACAAAGCTTCATTCGATGTCCCCTCCAAGATATCATCACCCCTTACTGCAGTAACTGACTCCTTAACTAATAATGCAATTCCTCCTCCTCTTTTACCCCCTCCCCTGCCTCGCCTGAAGATTCTATATCCCGAAATGTTGAGCTGCCAATCCTGCCTCTTCCTCAACCACGTCTCAGTGATGGCTACTATATCACAATTCCACGTGTCAATCCTCATCCTTAGCTCATCCGTTTTGCCTGTAATACTCCTGGCATTAAAGTAGAGGCCATCTAGCCTTGCCTTACTCCCTTGAAACTTATTGCAGCTGTACTCCCTCTGACTTGATTGTTTTATTGTATTATGATGTGTACCTATTCTGCTAACATTCTGTGTCCCTCCCCCTGCTGAATTGCTTCAAACTCCTCCCAACAGCACTAGAAACCCACCTGCAAGGATGTTAGTCCCATTCTGGTTCAGATGTAGACCGTCCCGCTTGTACAGGTCCCACATTCCCCAGAAACGGTCCCAGTGACCCAGGAATCTAAAACCCTCCTTCCTGCACCAACCCTGAAGCCACGTATTCATCTGTGTTATTCTGCTATTTCTGTGTTAGCTAGCACTTGGCACTGGGAGTAATCCAGAGATTACAACCCAAAACGTCCTGCTTTTTAGTCTACTGCCTAACTCCCTGAATTCTTGATGCAAGTCCTTATCCTGCTTTCTACCTATGTCATTGGTACCAACATTTACCATGACCTCTGCCTTATCACCCTCCTCCTTCAGGATGCCCTGCAGCCATTCAGTGGCATCCTGGACTCTGTCACCAGGGAGGCAACACACCATCCTAGAGTCACCTTGACGGCCACAGTAGCGCCTATCCATTTCCTTGACTATAGAATCCCCCATTACTATTGCTCTTCCTCTCTTCCTCCCCTCCTGTACAGACAGGCTGCTTGTGGTGCCAGAAGCTTGGCTCTGTCCGCACTCCCTGGAGGAACCAGCACCCTCATCAGACTCCAAAATTGAATATTGATTTGCGAGCGGGACCCGAGAGGACTCCTGAACTACCTGCCTGTTTCTCTTGGACTGCCTGGTGGTCACCCATTCCCTTCCTTCCTCAAGTTCCTTCAGCTGCGGTGTGACCACCTCTCTAAACGTGCTACCCACAATGCTCTCAGACTCGCGGATGCTCCACAGTGTCCCCAGCCGCTGTTCCAGCTCTGAAACCCGAGCTTCCAGGAGCTGCAGCTGGACACACCTCCTGCACACATGCTGGTCCCGGGCACTGGAAATGTTCCCGGCTTCCCACATGGAGCACGAGGAGCACACCACGGCTTTTAGCTCTCCTGTCATGACTAATCCCTTTAAATTAAACCTTTTAAATCAATTAATCCAGGGCCCTTCTTTCCTGATCCTCGTTACTACAGAATATACAAACTATAAACCACAAAAAGACCTTAAACTATAAGCGGTAAAAGTAGTAAATGCTTACCCGTCCTTACCCACTACTTACCAGTCACTTCTGTCCCTTGTAGCCTTTACTGCTGCAGCAGGACAAGGCCACACTCTGATGATTTAAGAAATTGGATAGCAAAGAAAAATGCAAAGAGCACCTCTTCCCCTCTGAGGGGAACACTGAGGGAAGAAGTTTCTTTATTTCTAATTAGTTGGAGAAATTTCATCTCAATATTTTACTGGAGTTTTCTTAGAGTTACATAACAGGAACGCTTTGGTGTAGAAAAAGTTTAGCCTATCTTTGCATATCCTCTGTGAGGTTTGATTCAGGTCCCTTTTTGGTGAACCGGGAATGCATCATGGTGAAAGATGCTCGTGCTGGCAAATGGAAAATATTTCTTCTTCCTGAATCCAGAATGCATCTGAAGCCCTTCAACCTGGGGTGGGGGACAGAGTAAAGCTTCATCTCAGTTGGTCATACTCTGGTCTTGGAATTACAAGGCTTTGGGTTCAAGTCCCACTCTGGGTCTTGAGGACAAGAACCAAGGTTTAAACTCCAGTGCAATACTGTGGGAGCGCTGCACTGTCAGAGGTGCTGACTTTTGTATGAAATGTTAAACCACTGCACTCTCAGCTGAATGTAAGATCCCATGGTATTATTTTGAAGAAGGGAGGAGTATTCTTCCCAGCAGTGTCCGTGCCAATATTTGTCCCTCAATTAACAATACACAAACAGATTATCTGTTTACATTGCTGTTTGTGGGAGTTTGCTGTGCACAGGTTTGCTGCTGTGTTTCCTACATTACAACAGTGACTAGACTTCAAAGGCACCTCCTCGGCAGTAAAATGCTTTGGAACATCCAGTGGTTGTGAAAAGTGCAAAAAAGATGCCAGTCTTTCTTTTTCTACAGTGTCTGGTAGTGTGCCTTAATCCTCAACTTCACACCATCCACTGCACCAGCATAGAGTGCTTATTTCACACATATTAACCATCAATAAGATCTATAAATGCGATTGCATTACTAATATTGAGGAATGGGCACCTCTGGACTTTGAACTGGTGCAGTAAGTAGATTTCCCTGCCATCAGCCTCGATCAGTTTCAAACATAAGGACAATGTCGTAACCTAGTTGGAAGAAGCTATTCTCAATTGCTAAATCTCTACTCATGACTTATATTTTGAAATTATGTTCAGAAGTTCAATCTTCCTATTCTATAAAATGTTGTTTTATTTGTCCTGTAGTTCCTCCTGCTTTTTTATATTTGTTGCAGCATTGTTTCTGAAGACCGGACATTCATTTCACTCTGTGTAAGATGTAATCCTTCTCGTTCACTTTTCTCTTTGGCTGCCTTGAGTAAAGTATTATCTTTACTCGGTAAATGTTGAACTAATTCGCTTTGTTTGTACCATTCGCCAAATACAATTCAATCAGCTGGTGCCTTATTGTGGTGACATTTTGTGGAAAACTTTATTCAATTACAAAGAACCCTGTTGATGACAGATACACAATCATCTCAAAAAACACTTTAAGGCAGGCCCTTGCAACTGGTTAACATGGTATTCTTCCTGTGCATGGGTATTCTGAAGCACTGTTTCATACCTTTAGGCTATTCCAATTCAGATAGCCTCAGTAATTACACAGGTTGTTTCATTAGTTTGATGCCATTGGAGGAAAGAAATCCTATCCATCCGTCCGTCCGTCTATCTGTCTGTCCTCCATCTGTCCGTCCGTCTATCTGTCTGTCCTCCATCTGTCCGTCCGTCTATCTGTCTGTCTACCTCCATCTGTCCGTCCGTCTATCTGTCTGTCCTCCATCTGTCTGTCCATCTATCTGTCTCTCTACCTCCATCTGTCCATCCGTCTATCTGTCTGTCCTCCATCTGTCCGTCCGTCTATCTGTCTGTCTACCTCCATCTGTCCGTCCATCTATCTGTCTGTCCTCCATCTGTCCGTCCATCTATCTGTCTGTCCTCCATCTGTCCGTCCGTCTATCTGTCTGTCCTCCATCTGTCCGTCCGTCTATCTGTCTGTCCTCCATCTGTCCGTCTGTCTATCTGTCTGTCTACCTCCATCCATCCTCTATCTATGTGAATGCCTATCTGTCTACCTTCATCCATCCATCTATTTGTGTCTGTCTATCTGTCTATCTCTGTCTATTCATCTGTCTGTGTCAGTCTGCCTATCTCCATCTACCCATCTATCTATGTGCCAGCCTATCTATCTGTCCATCTATCTGTGTCTCTCATTAAAGATATATTCCATTGTGAATGAAAGATTCTACAAGAATTTCACTTGCATTTCCCCCAACTTAGTCTACTGCATTCGTTGCTCCCAATGCAGTTTCCTCTACATTGGAGAGACCAAACGCAGACTGGGCGACCTCTTTGCAGATCACCTTCGGTCTGTCCACAAGAATGACCCAGACCTCCCTGTTGCTTGCCATTTTAACACTCCACCCTGCTCTCTTGCCCACATGTCCGTCCTTGGCTTGCTGCATTGTTCCAGTGAAGCTCAACACAAACTGGAGGAACAGCACCTCATCTTCCGACTAGGCACTTTACAGCCTTCCGGACTGAATATTGAGTTCAACAATTTTAGATCTTGAACTCCCTCCTCCATCCCCAACCCCTTTCCGTTTCTTCCCCCTCCTTTTTGTTTTTTCCAATAATTTATATAGATTTTTCTTTTCCCACCTATTTTCATTATTTTTAAATCTATACCTTTTATGCCCTTTTAGTCTTATTTTACCCCATCCCCACTAGAGCTATCTGTACCTTGCATGTCCTGCTATCCATTCTTAATTAGCACATTCTTTTAGATAATATCACCACCTTCAACACCTCTTTGTTCTTTTGTCTGTGACATCTTTTGGTTATATGCTCCTATCACTGCTTGCTTGTCCCTAGAACCACCCCCCCCCCACTTCTCCCCCCAACCCCCCACCTTAAACCAGCTTATATTTCACCCCTCTCCTATTTTTACTTAGTTCTATTGAAGGGTCATGAGGACTCAAAATGTCAACTCTGTTCTTCTCTGCTGATGCTGCCAGACCTGCTGAGTTTTTCCAGGTATTTCTGTTTCTGTTTTGGATTTCCAGCATCTGTAGTTTTTTGTTTTTACCTAAAGTGAACACTGGCCCCTTAGAGGGTTAGACTGAGGAATTAATAATGGGAAACAAGGAAATGGCAATGACTTTGTACAAGTATTTTGTAGGAGCTGCAGAGATAGTGGATACATTGCTTGTAATCTTTCAAAATTTCCAAGATTCTGGAAATATCCAAACCGATTGGAAAACTGCAAATGTAACACCTCTATTCAAGAAAGGAAGGAGACAGAAAGCAGGAAACTATAGACTAATTAGCCTAACATCAATTAGGAAAATGTTGGAATCCATTGTTAATGAGGTAGCTGCAGGACATTTAGAAAATCATAATTCAGTTGGGTAGAGTCAACGTGGTTTTCTGAAAAGCAAATTTATTTTGACAAATTTATTAGAGTTCTTTGAGGATTTAACAAGCAGGGTGGATAAAGGGGAACTAGTAGATGTGGTGTATTTGTATTTCCAAAAGGCATTTGATAAGGTGTCACATAAAAGAATAATGTGCAATGTGGACCTTACAAGATGCTGATGGTGTTGGGGGAATGATAGGATGGATACATCTTTTTCTTAGACAGTCATTCAGGACCAAGGATGACTTTCATCCACTCTGAGATTGTGGGCCTAAGGTGACTAAACTGTCCATTACTTGGATCCACTCCTGCCACACGTGGGGCAGGTAGTGATTGATGAGGCGGCTGTTTGGGACGCTTGGATTTTGATATGCTCCTTCCACTGTTTGCGCTTGGCCTCCACCTGTGCCTGTCGGAGATGTTTGAAGTCGTTGGCACCTTCGTGGGTGCTTCCTCTCCAGCTTGACGGACTTGAGCAAGAGATTCCTATAAATCAGTGGGGACATTGTATTCCTTAGGGAAGTTTTCAGGGCAGCCCCTGAAACATTCCCTTTTAGCATGGATAGAGGACTGGCTAATGAACAGGAAACAAAGAGTTGGGATCAATAGATCATTTTCAGGTTGACAAACTGTAACAAGTGGAGGGCCACAGGGATCAGTGCTGCGGCCTCAACTATTTACAATCTGTATTAATAATGTGGGTGGTCTTGTGGTGCAGTGGTAGTGTCCCTAGCTCTAGCCCAGATAGTTCCAGGTTCAAATCCCACTTCTGAAAGTGCATTCAGAATGTAGTCACACATTATGTTGATTGTCAGCCTGTAAATCCTTCCAATATACCTGATGGCAGGTGGTAAGCTCAGGAGAGTTCCTGGTCAGCCATACTGCAGAAGGCAATGGCAAACCAAGCATTATCATGGACCTTGGTTGCCAATGCCCTCTTAGTACATGATAGCTGAAGAAAGAGGAGGAGGGTGAATGACTTGGATGAAGGGACTGACTTGTAGCCAAATTTGCAGATGATATAAAGTTAGGTAGGGAAGCAAGCTCTGAAGAGGTTAAATGAATGGGCAAAAATTTGGCAGATGGAGAATAATGTGAGAAAAGGAGAGGCTTTCCACATTGGCAGGAAGAATAGAAAAGCAGCGTATTTTTAAATGGCGATATATTACAGAATACTGCAGTACAGAAGGATCTGGGTGTCCTTGTACATGAATTGCAAAAAGTTAACATGCTGATACAGCAAGTAATTAGGAAGGCAAATGGAATGTTGTCCCTCATTGCAAAGTGGATGGAGTATAAAAGTAGGGAAATCTTGATACAACTGTACAGGGCATTGCTGAGACCTCAACCGGTGTAGTGTGTCCAGTTTTGGTCTCCATAAGGAAGGATATACTTGCATTGGAAGCAGCTCAGAGAAGGTTCACTCAGCCAGCTTGTGAGGAAAGGTTGAGCAGATTGGGCCAATACTGCTTGGAGTAAAGGAAATAAGGAGGGCAAAAAGGGGGCATGAAAAAACATAGGCAGGTAAAATAAAGGAAAATCCAAAGTTATTTTACAAGTACATTAAGAGTAAGAGGACAACTAGAGAAAGAGTAGGGCCTATTAAGGACCATAGTGGTAATTTGTGTGTGGAACTGGAAGACATGGGTAGGGTTCTAAATGAATACTGTGTGTCGGTGTTCACAAGTGAGAAGGACAATGTGGGTATGGAAATCAGGCAGAAGGACCGTGATATAATTTTAAACATTAACATAGAAAGGGAGGAGGTTCTATGTGTTCTGGGAGGCTTAAAAGTAGATAAATCTCCAGGCCTGGATGAAATGCATCCCAGGCTGTTGAATGAGGCAAGGTAGGAGCTAGCAGGAGTGCTGGCAATAATTTTCAATAACTCTCTGGCCACAGGTAAGGTGCCAGAGGACTGGAGGACAGCCAATGTGGTACCCTTATTCAAGAAGGGAGGAAGGGATAAGCCAGGGAACTACAGGCCAGTCAGTCTAACCTCAATGGTGGGGAAACTATTGGAAGCAATTCTGAGGGGCAGAATTAATCTACACTTGGAGAGGCAGGAATTAATCAAGGACAGTCAGCATGGTTTTGTTAAGAGGAGGTCATGTCTGACCAATTTGATTGAATTTTTCAAAGAGGTGGCCAGGTGTGTAGATGAGGACAATGCATTTGACGTAGTCTACTTGGACTTCAACAAGGCTTTTGATAAGATCCTGCATGGGAGACTGATAACAAAGGTAAGATCCCATAGGATCCAAGGCAATTTGGCAAATTGGATCCAGAATTGGGTGAGTGGCAGGAAGCAGAGGGTGATGGTCGAGGGGTGTTTTTGTGACTGGATGCCTGTGTCCAGTGGGGTTCCACAGGGATCAGTGGTGGGTCCCTTGGTGTTTGTGGTATATATAAATGATTTAGACTTGAATGTAGGAGGGTTGATCAGTAAGTTCACGGATGATCCGAAAATTGGTGGGGTGGTAAATAGTGAGGAGGATAACCTTAGATTACAGGAGGATAGAGACGGGCTGGTCAAATAGGCTGATCAGTGGCAAATGGAATTTAACCCGGATAAGTGTGAGGTGATGCATTAGGGCAGGACAAATAAGGCACGGGAGAGATTGGATAGACTGGGGTTATTTTCCCTGGAGCAGAAGAGATTCAGGGGGACATGAGTGAGGAATCTAAAAATAATGAGGGGCATAGAAAGGGAAGACAGGAAGGAACGTTTCCCCTTGGTGGAGGGATCAATAATCAGGGGCATAGATTTAAGGTAAGGGGCAGGTTTAGAGGGGATGTGAGGAGGAATTCTTTTCACCCAGAGGGTGGTGGGAATCTGGAACTCACTGCCTGAAAGGGTGGTAGAGGCAGATACCCTCATAACATTTAAGAAGTATTTGGATGTGCACGTGTGATGCCATGGCATACAAGGGTATGGGCCTAGTGCTGGAAAATGGGATTAGAATAGTTGGGTACTTGTTTGGCCAGCGCAGACTCGATGGGCTGAAGGGCCTTCTTTCTGTGCTGTAGACCTCTATGACTCTATGTCTCTATGACTGTAAGAATGAGAGGTGATCTTATTGAAACATATAAGATTAAGAAGGACTTGATGGGGTAGATGCCAAGAGGATGGACTGGATTTTCACCGAGTCAGGATGACTCGGTAGCCCTTTAAAAGTGGTGGGTGGGTACTGATTTCTGGAAATCCCGACCTTATTCCTGGGCTGTCTGATTTTCGGGAGTGCCTTTAAAGGGTGTGGGCTGCTTCCTATCAAAAGCCGGCATCCAGCATTCCCAAACTGGCTGGCTCCATTGCAGAGATAGGCATTTCCATGGAGTCAGGCAAGGCTTGAAGAGTCCCTTAGAGGAGTCCTGAACCCTACTGTCCACGAGGGGACCTTTTAAAAGGTTAGTTCAAAAGGTCCCCTTCATGTCCCCTATGCCAAGCCCTGCCCTTCCACCCACTCCCATGGTCCCTCTTGCCCCAAACCAAGCTATGGTACTTCCATGCCCATTGACCCACTGCACTGTCTAGAGCCAATTAACCCAATAATTTATAGTGGGATGTGTAAAAATAGCTTTAAAAAAGCAATTCATTCATAACTTTTACCTGTGTTGAAAAAGAAGTAATTTCACTACAAGCTAATAAAAGTATCAATCATCCAGGTCCTTTAAAGTATTGATAACAAAAACCCACAAACCCTTGAAACCATGTAACTTGTGTAAATAAGCATTATGAAATTGACAGCAGAAATCAGAGACCTGAGCTGTCAATCAAACAATGTGTTCTCTGGAGAGCAGCTGTTCCAACAAGATTAATGGTTCAAGTTTTTGGGGGGAGGCAGTAGCATAGTGGTATTATCACTGGGTGCTGGTATTCCATAGACTCAGGGTAATGTTCTGGGGTACCAGCATTTGAATCCCACCACTGCAGATGGTGAAATATGAGTTCAGTAAAAATCTGGAATTAAAAGCCTGATGATGACCATTAAATCATTGTCAATTGTTGTAAAAACCCATCTGGCTCACTAATGTCCTTTAGGGAAGGAAATCTGCTGTCCTTACCTGGTCTGGCCTGCATCTGACTCTAGACCCACAACAATGTGGTTGACTCTTAACTGCCATCTAAACAAGGGCAATTAGGGATGGGCAATAAATGCTGGCCTAGCCCATGATGTCCACATCTCATGAATGAATTTTTTAAAATGGCTGCTGGGCTCTCAGCCAAGTCTTATTATGTATGCTGCCTCCAAACTTCTTCCCAGCTTGGCTGGCCTGACTCCAGCCTACACCTGTTCACACCCCTGGTAATGAAGACCCTCCCTTAGTGGGCGCTTTCTCCCAAGGTGGGTGTACTGAGCTGGAAATTTTCCCGACTCCCGCTACCTACCTCGAGGGTGAAAATCCAGTCAGTTGTTTCCCTTTGTGGAGGAATCTAGAAGTAGGGGACACTGTTTTGCTCCTTGAAGTACCTTGGAATAGTTTACAACACTAAAGGCACTATATATATGAAACTTGTTGCTGTGTTGACAGCGTAGTGCTTAAGACGATCACATGCTGGACAAGGAATGATTGGGACACACAAAGCCCCCATTTTAACTCTGGTCGGGTTTTGGGTGGGCAGGGGTAGGTGAGTGATGCGACCTGGTTTTGCTGAAATCAGGTGCTGGCTATTTTAACTCCTGGCCCTCATTAACTTGCTGCTGCCGCTGGTCCATTTCCCATGCAGTGGGATGTATGCCAGCGCTAAGTGGTGGAAAATTGCACAAGTTGCACAGCCTGTCACGAGGGAAGTGGTGGAATTAGGTTCTGCGGGCGTCTCGCTGGGGAGACTTGCGTTTGAGATGAAGGGACACCTGGGGCAGGGTGACTGTAACTTTCCTTGTCGGGTTTGTTGAAACACATCTGCTCCCTCTGGCCCCATGGAACAAATAAAAGCACAAAGCCTTACCTGGGCTCTTCAGAGGCTGATCTTGTTCCATCTTACATTAGTATTTTGGGTAAGCCAAGGAGGTTCCCTCACCCCGGCCTGCATTCAAATTTCTGTTCATTCTTGATGCAATGAAAGACCCGGCTGGCTTTTGGTGTGGCCTTGTAGTCTGATCAGGAGAACAGTTTAAAATCACAGACATTCATACCCTGCAGCCTCCAGTCTTTGTAAAAACTTGGGGCATTTTAACTGCCCAACGTTCTGCTAGTTCCTGCCGGGTCAGTTGGGTTAACTTCCCTGGAATTTGGAAGAATGGAAGGCTATCTCATTGAAATATATAAAATTCTTAAGGAACTTGACAGGTGGATATTGAGAAAATGTTTCCCCCTGGCTGGGGTGTCTAGAACAAAGGATCATGGTCTCGGAGTTAGGGGTCGGCCATTTCAGACTGAGGTGAGGTCAAAATCCATCACTCAGAGGATTGTGAATCTTTGGGATTCTCCACTCGGAGCTGTGGATGCTCAATTGTTGAGTATATTCAAGCCAATGGTTGAAAGATTTTTGGACTTTAACAGAATTAATTGATTGTGGATAGTGTGGCAAGGTGAAATTGAGGTAGAAAATCAGCCATGCTCTTATTTAATATAGTGGGCAGTTTAGAAGGACCAAATGGTCTTCTTCAGCTCCTATTTCTTGTGTCCTTATGTTCTTAATCCCCTTTGAATGGTGTCTCCCAGATGTTATTTGAACCCAGTTACATTATTTCTCATTTACACTTAGAAAAGCCATACTAACCTACAGTAAAAGCTAATAGCATTTGAGAATTATTTGATTAAAAACGTTAATTAAAAATAAGTATTCCGAGTCAATGCATTTTGGAAATCATGGAATCTGGTGTACAGTTTGTAATTATGTTTTGCATATGATTTCAACCATGTGATTGCTAATGGGCAAGCTTCGCTGATTCATTCAGGAGTATACATTTTTCTTCCATGTTTTAGAACTATGTATTGTTTTTCTATCTTTTAGATCTCTCACTATACTGCCTTGGAAAGCAGCCATCAACCGGTGGCCTCTGCAAACCAACTGTTTGGAGGGATACAAAAGCACTTGATTTGTTTGATGTGTGCCCTCAGTTTGAAATGTCCATGGTGGCCACCCTGGAAGAATGAACTTCCTGTGTAGGGGAATCATGATTAGGAAGCAGTAAACCAGCCAATAGCCCCAAAGCCACCTATTTTGTGCAGTTAACGCACAGGATGTGGAACAAAGCACTCCATGTCGCTAGAGAGTAGTTCAAGCCAATACAGATAGTTTAATTAAGTATATAAAAGTTAAACTTACATAAGTCACAGGGCCAAACCTGAGTCCTCCATGGGGTGCATGTGAGTCAGTCACATGCTGGTAGATGCCATGCACGTCCAAGATATGAATGATTCGGGTCGAGCGTTTCATTTTAGGCCTTCCTTTTTTAGAAACAAAGAGTTGGCCAATAAGGGGGAACAGTCAGGACTAAGCATTGGCTTCAAACACAACAAGATTATGCCCAAGCTATTGGGTAGAGCAAAAGAAGATGAAAGAAGAGGTAAGCTGGAGGACATTGACAGTGAAAATGTTAGTCAAGTTGTACAGCTACAAAATATGCCAGACAAAAGGGGAGGCAAGGAAAAGGTGAACAGATACTCTGGCTGTTAGCAAGGGGGAAATTGGTGCAATGTGATGTGAAAAAGACAATTTAGGAGGCTCATATCCAGTTAACAGTTCTCCATGGTGCTGATAACATGACCCAGATAAAGTTGCAAGAGCTGAATGGTTTGGAAGATGTTACATTAGCCGGATGTTGAATGTAACCTGGGGAGCACAGAGTGAAAAACACTGAAGTAATGAGAGGGATTTCAGTAACAATGTATCACAACAAGAAGGTTAGAATAGACTTTGCACATATACCACATTGCTGAAAATCAGCACCCTTGGAAAGTAACCAAATTGTTTCCCAAAGAGAATAGTTCAAAAGCTGAGAGCAGGGAAATGTATCCATTAGGCTTGTGGCTCTGAATGAAGTTGGTCAATTTTGTTTACAATTTTTCCTATTGTCATTGGTACTTATTAAGGATGAAATGTGTTGAGTGCGAATATCAAATAATTCAACCACCTTAGTCTATTTTTTTAATTTCAAACAAGCTGAGACCACCCCCCCCGCCCCCCCCCCCCCAACCGCTCACCATCCCCAGGGCTGTCGGCTGCATTTACCTACGAGGCTTTCGAAGAAGTGCAAGGAAGGTAAACTCTTCTCAGTCTGCGTAAAGTCCAACACGATCTTAATCAGAAATAAAGACATTTCAAGCACTGGGAAAGAAAAATATTCCCTTTGTCATTTGGTTCCATCTGTTGCTGACTAACAAACTAAGAATCTCACAGCGCTAGATTCACTGAATCACAAACACTTTGTGAGATTATCGAGACTTTACACATTTCGAGCTTTTAAGCCATTGGCGTCTTAAGGGAGTAGTGAGCGCCTGTGGGGAAAATTGCTTCTGCCCTCCCTGCTGGCGTGCTTTGTCCCACAGCTCAGCCTGTCAGTCCTTGATTGCTTCTGAAACCACAAAACACCGCTGCCAAGTTTTATAGACAGAAAACTGTCTGCAAGGATGGGGGTCTTTGTGCTGTGAGGCACCGCAGTCTCTGGCAGCTCTGGGACTTGGTTCAGACAAGCATTGATTTATTCTGCAGTCGAGGTTAACTGTCAAGCTACCAAACAATTTGTGTGCTCTCCTTTAAATTTGGCACTGCAAAGAGACATTTCAAAGCATTACTCAGAATGAATTATCTAAAACAAAAACAGAATTACCTGGAAAAACTCAGCAGGTCTGGCAGCATCGGCGGAGAAGAAAAGAGTTGACGTTTCGAGTCCTCATGACCCTTCGACAGAACTTGAATTATCTAACAGGTTTATGAATAATAAGGTCATTTGCTACTTCTTAGACACTGTACAGGTTCTTTTGCATCTTTGGCTCTATCTTATGCATCTTATGTTAACCAGTTGTCCTGAAATGATGCTGATTATATTCATCCACCTTACTACTTGGCGGATTTAAAGGGCACAGGTGAAGTCAAGGGACATTTAAAATGCATCCAAAATTAAATGTGGATTATACAGTGAAGGACAACACATGACTAGAGGGGTACTAATGGTGCATTGCAACATGCCTCACAGAGAAATTGAGCAATGAACCATGTTAATGGTGAGTAGTTGGTAATTGGTAGTCTTTCTGATGAGATGTTAAACTGAGGCCTCATCTGCTCTCTCAGGTGGGCATAAAAGCTTCCATTGTTTCTAAGGAGAGGAGGGTTATCACTGGTCTCCTGACCAACATTTATTCCTCAACTAAGCTCACAAAAACAGGTCATCTAGTCATCATTGCTGTTTTTGGGAGCTTGCTGTGTACAAACTGAGTGCCACGTTTCCTACATTACAACCAGTGATTACGCTTCAAAAGTGCATCATTGGCTGTAAAGCACCTTGGGGAAATGCAATGGTCACAAAGCGTTCTATATAAATGCAAAACTTTATTTTTTCTTAGTAATTCCTCTCGACAGAAACAAACAAGAAACATGCCATATTTTTCCATGGAAGAACTATTCTCATTTATCTTTTATTCAAAGGACTGCTGATCTTTTTCTGCACCTTATTGTATCAACATTGTAGTATCCCCGTGACTATTATGCAGTACAGTATTTTCATGGTTTGTAAACCTGACCTTGCAGAGTTCTTCTGCTGGAGTTGTTTTATGGTTTCTTAAATTTCCAAAATTGAATGATGAGGGAGTAGATTTAACAAGCTGCTGATTGGTGCTGTATATAATACAAATTTTAAGACAACTTTGTATGGAGTTGCTTTGAGATGTTTACAAAGTCTATCTTGCAGTTTGACTGACTGTTGCCAGCTTGTTCTGGTATGGCACTGGTTAACTGATGTATTGTCAGCCACTGATTAGTAAGCGACTGCCTAGAATTGTGTGTACTCAAACTGATAGGGTATATTAACACTTACTGAAAACAGAGAATGTCTATAAACATTCACACTGTGTGGTTACAGACCAGGTATAAAGCAATTGCCACTATATGAAGTACAAAGTCGGTGGAGTATGAGCCTGAAACATTGCTCCAATACTGTATAATGCACGAATCAGACCTCACCTTGAATCTTGCATTTGAATCTGGTCATCAGTCCTCTGGACGCTCTGTAAAAGCACAAGGCTAGTCCCCGGTCAGTGGGGAGCTAATTGGAATTCATTAGCATATCATTAAAAGGCCATCCTGCCAGGATCTTGGAGCCCCGCTGTATCGTCCGTCCACATTGGCGGGAAAGCACGGTGACATGTTTCACAACAGCGCGCAGGAGACGTGCACCTGGCGGCCTTCATTTTGGGGGAACTGAGCAGCAGCGTTCTCCACGGCTCACCCATTGTTTACAGGCCTCGGGGCACCGGGGGAGGTGGGGGCAACTGATGACTGGCCGTGGAGCAGAGTGCTGAAGGGTGGGGGCTGTCTGGGGACAAGTGCTGGCCAGCCCAGAGGCAACTGCTGAATGGGGGGTGGGGGGGGTCAAGTGCTGCCCTGGCGCTGCATCCTACACACATGCAATTGAGATGCTGGGGGTTGGGGGGGGGGGGGGGTGGGGGGGAGGGGGGGGGGGTGGTCAGGTTAAGCGAGGGAAGTGGTCACGCATTAGGGACACCTATATAAACTGACCATGTCTCAGCAACTAAGGCAGATCAGGCACAGCCACAGTGATATGATTGGGGTCAGGCTCCTAGCCTGCCCACCCATGCAAGCAACGCAGAGGCACCAAAGGGCCACCAGGCACTCCATATCTTACTCCCCCCACCATCCCCCCACACACCCAGCACAGACTTCAAGCCCGCCACCACTTTATTGGACCGCAGAGCAGTTGGACTGCACGTGTTGTACAATCTCCTCGCCAATGCTGGCCATGTAGCAGTCACTGCTGGAGGCTCTCACAGCCCCTTTGCAATCTCAGCTTCCTGGTTTGGACCAGTGTCCCCCATGCCGCAGGTTGACAGGGCAGCCATGCTGCGCACTCATCTCTGGCCATCCGAGGGGTGACCAGCTCTCTCCGGGAAGTGCTAAGGGGCAGTCACACAGGGCCAGGAAAGGTGCTAAGTACAGCCATGATAACCACGTCTCTCTCTCTTTCATGCTGCAGGAGGACCACGTCAGGATCATGGATCCTGGTGACCTAGCTGTATGCCTGATGGCCCACAGAGAGCGGAGATGGAGGAGAGAGTGACTGAGGCACCAGGCCGCACAAAGGCAGGAGCAGCAACCTCATGAAGGGGCAGCAGGGGCTCCCGCACACACACTGCTCAGGAGTGACAGTGAGCCATGGCTGGTTGGTGCCTAGCAACACCCAGGGTCTATAGACACCGCCTGCCATTCCTGCAGATGACTGAGAACCAGTGTCGCTGATGACTGCTTATGTCTAGGGTCCTGTTGGCTCACATCTGCCACTTACTGCAGGACTTGGCCCCAAAGGGACATGGAGGGCATCCACTGCCAGTGGCTGTGAAAGTGACCATGGGGCTCAATTTCTATGCCAGTGGCTCCTTTCAGGGCTCCACAGGAAACCTCTGTGAGATTTCACAATCCACCTCCCACAAATCCATCCATGAGATGATGGATGCCACCTTCTCCATGGCAACAAGTTTGTGCATTTCGCCCGGGACTGGGACAGCCAGGGTACAAGGGCCATTGGATTCGCCCTGATCTCAGGATTCCCACAGGTGCAGGGTGCGATTGACTGCACTCATGTGGCGCTCAGGTCTCCACCGCTACACTCGGTGAACTTCATCAACCACAAGGGCTTCCACTCACTGAACATACAGCTGGTGTGCAACCACCAGAAACATAGGTATGTCCCCAGTTTCCAGGGACGGTGCTCAATGCCTACATCCTGAGACGCTCACAGATCTCTGCAGTCTTCCAGGGTCCACAGAGGCTGTAGGGTTGGCTCCTCAGGTACCAGGGCTACCCACTGAGGCCGTGGCTGATGACACCCATACAGCAGCCTCAGACTGCAGCAGAGCGACGCTATAATGAGGCTCATGCTGCAGCTCTCAACTTGGTGGAGCAGACCATCAGGATGCTGAAAATGCAGTTCCAGTGCCTGGGCCGGTCTGGTGAAGCCCTGCAATACAGTCCTAAGAGGGTGTCGCACATCGTCATTGTCTGCTGTGCCCTTTACCAACTGGCGCTGCATCTAGGTGATGAGCTGATTGAGGAGGAGATGGAGGAGCTGCGCATCTCCTCAGATGAGGAGGATGACAATGGGGATGAGGCCCTCGCACTGTCTAGATGAGGCAGGTGCACTCGGGAGGCCCTCATAACTGCCAGATTTGTGGAGGATGATGACAACATGCAGTGAGGTGTCCCTGTAGATCCTCACATCGCAGTTGTGAACGTTTGACTCCAGTCTGGCTTATGGCAGCGCCAATACCCTCTGTGAGAATGGTCCTGTCATGGAGATGCAGTGGAGGCCCTGATAATCGCTCGATCACAGGAGGATGATGACAACATGAAGTGAGGACACTCCATTTATCTTCAAATACTCTCTGAGAATGTCTGACTCCTGACTGGCCGAGGGCTGCTCGCTTGCGCTCCATGATCAGGGTCATCTCAGAGAGGCAGCCATGAAACTTCAGATGCATCTGATGCTGTGTCCACCTTCAGCACCTCAGCCCTTCAGGAGCTGGTGCACAGCATCACTGGTCACAGATGCTGGTGTGATGGGGGCCAGCCCCACCTTAAAGGTGCTGAGAGAACACAGAGAGAATGAGGGAACTCTGTGGTGCCTGCCCACTACGTTCTGGCAGCAATGACCAGCACCATCGAGGTGCAGGCATCAGTAATGTGTCTGGGGAGTGTGAGGCTGGACCATCACTGTGGTCTGAAGGCTGCACAGACACAGGGAAGAGGCACTGGACTGAGACACCTGCCTTTATCTTGTGTAGAAAGGTTTCACATCTGAGTGACACAAACACTGCTCATCAGAACAAGAATCCACAGACAGGGAGACATTCTTAGGAATTTATTGACAATAATGAACAGTATGTACAAGTGATCAATGCCTGTGCCCAGACTGTGCAACTACTTTTACCTAACATTCCTAACCCTGCCGCTATGTTCTGGTGCTCTCTGGACATCCACAGTGGAGGTGGAGGCAGCCTGCTGACTGTGACGCTCTGTCTGTGATGACTTTGGCAGGAGTCCTCTGGAGGTCCAGACTTGGAGGGTCCCAGCATGCTTTCGGGGTCCTGCTGTGTGGCAGTGACACCCTCCTCAGCCTGTGGAGCTGGAGCTGCGGAGGTCACAAGAAGAGGGGATTTGGATGGGCCGGTCACTCCCAGAGTCACCTGGGTGGATGGCCCCGGAGCGTGTACCTGCTGATCCTCCTACTGGTGGGTGCCCAAGGGCCCCAGGCTGACTCCATAAGCGGAAGGGGCAGCTGGAGTGAGATTGAGCTGCCCAGCACCCCTCTCATGTACACACTGTTGAAGGCATCAGCGATGGAGTTCAGCCCGCGCAGCAGTGCAGGAGCGATGTCCTGGGCCAAGGTCTCCATGACAGCCGCCATCCTGCCAGTGTTGACCTCGGTGCATTGCAATGTCGGCGCTATCACCTCAGCCTGAAGGCAGACGGACTCCTCCATCGTGCCTTCAATCTGAGGAGTGCAGCGGACATCCCTTCCTGATGTTCCCGAGCTTGTCTTTGCAGCTCCAGCAACTGTGACATCACCGAGTCCAGAGGCTCCTCATCTGACTCGGACTCAGCAACATTCTGGCCTCCAGCAGCCCTCCGAGTGCCGGGGACCTGGGAAGTCCCTGCCTCCTCCTGCTGTGGATCAGACAGCGCGATGTGCTCACCAGATTGTGATCTCTAGGCTACTCTAAAGCTGGGTCCCACTGAGGTGTGTGTCTCTGCGCTGGTGGAGGGTGTGGGTGAGCGCTGTGATGGGACTTCAGGGAGGGTGCCTCCAGATTCCTCTTCAGAGGTTTGCTCGGAGCTTGCTTGGAGGTTCTGAGTTGTGGACTTCATCAGCTGCTTTCCAGATGTGCCTGTGAAAGCAAGGGGAGATCATTAGTGTCAGTCAGTGGCCTGTGAAAGAGGACACATCACTCACAGCATGGGTATCAGATGGATGTTGCACTGCTGGATCCTCACTTGGTAGAGCAGCGCCCACCTCACTGTCAGCACAGGACCAGTCCAGACCCTCACCGGGCAGCTGGATGGCTCTGATTTCAAATTCTGTCAAAACTTTGATCTCCGGCATCCCTCCACCTGTCTGCAAAACTTTCCCTCCTGTTGTGAGCCAGTTTATCCTGCATGGATAGAGATGGGGAGAGTTTATCAGGACGCCTGTCAGTGCAGATGTTAAGTATGCCTGGCCTGTGTGGGTGGTGAGTGGTCCCACGGGCAGGATGAGGACAATGACGGTGTGTGTGAGAGAGTGAACGGTGATGTTCCTTGAACCAGCAGTGAATGAGGGCCCTGTGGATGTGTGCTGGGGTTTGTGAGTGTGTGAGTTGGGAGTGATGAAAGATTGACTTATCCTGGTGGAACAGAGGAGATCTTTCATCCTTTTGCAGCACTGGGTGGCTGTCTTCCTCTGCAGGGCATTCGCACTGACCACCGCTGCCCCCGTCTCCCAGGTCAGGTTGGTGACTTTTCTGCCCATCCTGCGGCCCGAGCGGGGGTTGGGCACATCCTGGGGCCTCCACGGCATCCGGCAGTCCCTCGAGCGACCCACAGGGGGCTGCAGTCTTTTTGCCTTTGCTGGCCGTGTCTCCCGGACAGCGGTGGTGAGCTGGTGGTGATGAGCGCTGTGCCAGTGGCTGCTTTTTAAAGATGGCGGCCAGCGTGATGCAACAGTGGGGTGATGGTGAGCGGGCGAATGACAACCCGCTCACCATGGAAACGACAGGTTTCATGTGAGTGAACGTCTAATAAGGCGGGCTCGGGAAAATACAACGTGAAAACCCACCATTTTCATCGACGGGTAGGACTCCATTTTACCCGCCCACTACCGCACTTAGTGCAATCCTGGGAAAATTCCACCCAATGTAAAACTGACATAAAAGCAAATTACTGCAGATGCTGTAAATCTGAAATCAACAAAATGCTGGAAATACTCAGCAGGTTTGGCAGCGTCGCTTCACATTGATGACCTTTCATCAGAACTGGGGCCTTCTGCTCTCTGACTGTGAATGACACGCCCTATTTGAAGGCCTAAGCTTCATCCCATTATGCCCCTACCTTAAAAACTGTTAAACTCGGCATCATGCTGAGGTCTAATTTCATCACTCTTGCCTCCGCACGCACTTCCTTGGCCAGGAGTCTACCTCAGTGGACCCTTTACCCAGCTCAGTGTTCTCCCTCCACCTGGACCCCTCTCTCTGACCTCTTACCCTCTCAGGATTTTTCTGATGAAAGGTCATTGACCTGAAATGTTAACTCTTGATTTTTTTCCCCAAAGATGCAACATGACCTTACACACACATCCACAGGGCCCTCACTTACTGCCAGTGCAAAGGACATCATCATTCATTCTCTCACACTCACCATCATTGTCCTCATCCCATCCATGGGATCATTCACCACCTACACAGGGGGTATTTCCAGCATTTTCAATTTCAATGTCAAGATTTCCTGCATCTGCAGTGTTTCACTTTTGTATTTATTTCTTATGTCACGTTAAAATCATGAACATCCTTGCTCAAAGCCTTCTCTTCTTATAAGATTTTCTTCATTATTAAGGAATGTTCTTCAGCAGCAACAACAAGTCGTTGGTCTGAAATTTTTGATCTTGGATGTTAGCACAGCTGGAACATTGTGTTGCTGGCCGTGCCTGCTGTAATAACAATTAATTACAATTCAGTATCATTTCATCTGTCATTTTATTTTAAAGTGCTTTGCCTGTCATGTGAGGAGTTGTTTTGTGTGGAATTTGACCCCGCCTTCTGAGGGTATGGTTCCATGGCGATAGAATGCTCTCTGGTGCCTTGATCAAGTGGTTGTACTTCCTGATAAAGGAAAGCAGATTATTACTTCATAGTTACTGGGGAAAGTCAGACCAGAGCACAGAAACGGAAATTACTTAAATGAAAACAAATTAATATAATCACAGAGAAACATCTTTATTGAAACAAAACAGTAAAATGCTGAGTTTCACCTGATGTAAAAAAGGAACCAGGTTGCTTTTAATGTAGGAGGGTGAATGTTTCTTTCACTTAAAGGGAAATATTCAGACCCTCCAAAATTCCATCCCAAAAACACAAATACCAATGCCTCGTATAAGATTAGGGTTAGTGTAGTAATTGTAGCTTAAAAGAAGTGGCAGCGGAGATAGTGGATGCATTGGCTGTAATATTCCAAAACTCCCTGGACTCTGGAAAGGTTCCAGTGGATTGGAAAAATGCTAATATAACGCCCTTATTCAAAAAGGGGTGGGGGAGGCAGAAAGTAGGGAACTATAGACCAGTTAGTTTAACGTCTGTCATTGAGAAATTGTTGGAATCCATTATTAAGGAAGTAGTAATGGAGCATTTGGAAAGTCAAAATGCAATCCATCAGAGTCAGCATGGTTTTATGAAGAGTAAGTCGTGTTTGACTGATTTGCTAGAGTTCTTTGAAGATGTGACAAGCAAAATGGGGATCCTGTAGATTAGTATATCTGGACTTCCAGAAGGCCTTTGATAAGGTGCCGCACAAAAGATTAATACACAAGATAAGATCACACGGAGTTAGGGGTAATATATTAGCTTGGATAGAGGATTGGCTAACCAACAGAAAGCAGAGATTCAGGATAAATGGGTCTTTTTCTGGATGGCAGGCTGTAACTAGTGGGGTACCACAGGGTTTGGTCCTTGGGCCCCAACTATTTATAATCTATATTAATGACTTGGATTCAGGGATAGATGATACTATAGCTAAATTTGTAGATGACATCAAAATAGTTGGGAAAGTAAATTGCAAGGAAGAAATAAGAAATTTACAAATGGACATGGACAGGTTAGGTGAATGGGCCAAAATTTGGCGGATGGAGTTTAATGTGGATAAGTGTGAGGTTATCCATTTTTGTCGGAAGAATAAAAAGGCGACTTAATATTTAAATGGAGAGAAACTTAAGAATGCTTCAGTGCAGAGGGATCTGGGTGTCCTCGTGCATGAATCACTGAAAGCTAGTATGCAGGTACAGCAGGTAATAAGGAAGGCAAATGGAATTTTGGGATTTATTGCTAAAGGAATAGAGTATAAAAATAGGGAAGTGTTGTTGCAACTGTACAAGGCATTGGTGAGACCGCACCTGGAGTATTGTGCACGGTTTTGGTCCCCTTGCTTGAGGAAGGATGTAGTTGCATTGGAGGCTGTTCAGAGGAGGTTCACTAGATTGATTCCATAGATGTGGGGCTTGTCTTATGAGGAGAGATTGAGCAGTTTAGGCCTATATTCACTAGAGTTTAGAAGGATGAGAGGAGATCTAATTGAGGTATATAAGATGCTAAAGGGGATAGACAAAGCAGCCGTGGAGCAGATGTTTCCCCTTGTGGGGCATTCTAGAATGAGAGGCCATAGTTTTAGGCTAAGGGATGGGAGATTTAAATCAGAGATGAGGAAGAATTAATTTTCTCAAAGGGTGGTGAATCTGTGGAATTCACTACCTCAGAGTGCAGTGAATGCCGGGACACTGAATAAATTTAAGGAGGAGATAGACAGATTTTTAATTAGTAATGGGTTGAAAGGTTATAGGGAAAAGGCGGGAAATGGGAAATTGGAGTTGAGGCTGAAATGAGATCAGCCATGATCATAATGAATGGTGGGGCAGGCTTGAGGGGCTGAATTTCCTACTCCTGCTCCTAGTTCTTATGTTCTTATGTTCTTTAAGGAATGTAGCTTTAAAACTTATTGTGTTGCATAGTATAGTGTGAATGAATCAGCTCTAAACACGGGAAACCTTAGATGGGAGTTCTCCTTCTAGTTGTGGAACTTGATGGAAGTGTGTAACTGCTGATGCAGCTTGTAAATAAAGTTTGATATTTCTAATGGGAAACCTGTCTGGAAAATCAAGTCTATAACAGTTGGTGTCAATGTTTAAAAAAAAATCACCTTATGTGTTGACCGGATTCCAGGCACCAATTCTCATTCTGGCCTTTCTCATCTCAACTAATACATTCGAATCCACTGTTCCTCAATCCTCCAGCACAGTCGATATTTACCTCTTCCGCCAGCCAACCAGCCTGGGGTCCACTGCTGACTTTTAAACATCCATTCACTGTAGCTATCCTGCTGGCCTGTCTCTGTGTCAAAATCAGCAGTGGAAGTTTGGACTGAAGTCTGGGGTTGAGAGGGAAAGTTGGCATTAAAGATCACAGAACTGGGGGAGCAGAGTATCAGCTGACAGGAATAGCTGGTTTGAATGTGCTTGGTGTGGTACTGCTGCCAGGTGCACTCTCTCCTGGAGAAACAGACCAGCAGAGAAACCTGCAGGATGATTTGACACAGATATAAATCGACACCCCTACTTTCAAACCCAGGCAGCTGTGTGTGTTTCTAGTCTTGTATGCAAGTACATGCAGTACTGCAAGTTGAGTATTGGCTGAAGAACCTTTTCTTGTTCTTTAAATACTAAAGGAGTATTTCAGTGCTAAACTTAATCCAATAAATATATTTTGCCTTGGTAAGCACTATGCATCAATATGGCAAATAGTCTTAGATATCCTGCCAGCTATATTCTACATATTTAAGTATATATAATTATAGAGAAATTACCACTGGACTTCTGACATACTATAACATTGGCCTGGATTTTGCAGTCAGCAGTGAAAAACATTGCTCACCATTTATTGTGCTGATAGCTGCCTACAGACTTTTTGTCAGCTTTTGAGGTGGTGATTAATGGCGTGTAGAGATCCTTTTCTGCCCAGTTCCCACCACAGGGTATCAACGGCAGGGCAGGCAACAACTTGTTTCTCACAGCAATCAGATTAAAGAATACTCACAGCCACACAAACTCTAAACATGGAAATCTAAATTATAACATTTAATTCAAGGCAAACTCATGTGCAGAAAGTGAAATAAAGGGAGGACAGAGAAAGTGAGGTAAAAGACAGGAAGGAAAAGTAAAAAAAAACTTTTAACAAAATTTCCAATAGCACTTAAGTTCCAAGTAAATGAGACTCCAGGCTTCTAAAAGAAAACTTTCAGGACCAGAGAGTTTGCTTGCTAATAATTAAGACTTATCATGCCATTAAATTTTCGCTTACACTTGAATGGATCAGCTTTAACTTTATCTGGTGTATTTAGTGGGTATCCAGTGGGTATGTCTGGCAACTTCATGTCCTTTATATGTTTTACTGCAGAAACATTCAATGAGGTACCAGAAAATTGTGAAGGGGAAGGGAAAATTTTACAGCACCTTCCATATTTCCACATTTTATTGAACATGTGCAGATGCCAGAAGTTGCCTCCAACTTACCCATAATAATGGTTAATGCTGCTCACCTCAACATTATTCCTGCCCCAAAATCCTGTCCATCATGTTTTCATTGCTCCCAGTGATGTGTTTGATGTTGAATTCCCCCTCAGATCCAATTGTGGACTAGGTATTATGGTGTAGATTCACAAGGTGATTGTACCCATGGAATAATCTATCAGGAATGAGCAGTATCTTCAGAAAGGAGAATGAAAAGAGAACCAAATAGGTACTGAAATAGTTAATATATTATGTGAATGTATATATATGTGTGTATATGCGTATATGTGATATATATTACATATACACAAGTGGGTGATTACCTACTCATGCTCTTATGTCTATGATAGCAATAATCTCCACTGCAGAAGTTTCAATTCTTTTTGAATGATAGTCTGGCCATAAACTTGCTAAATGAACTTTTTAAATTTATGCATTAGAAATACTTCTTTGGGGAAAAGTTGATTTTTTAAAAATCATCATTCAAGTGGTTGAAGATTAACTTCTGTAAGAAAATTCTCCATGGTATTGGCTGTGCTTGAACAACTTCCTTTGAAGACATTCAGAAATAACATGCGCACTTATAGCTGAGACCAGTGTCATACCCATTGGTGAGAGATATGCTTTCAGATTTGCATATCTGTCTGATCTGGGAAACTCCCACAGGGAACAAAGGTCACACTTCACCATGTGGATAAAAATATGGGGCCTGACCTTCATACAAAGTTAATGGGATTTGAATGAGTTAAAATTGGGCCCCATTCTGCTGCATGAAGCTGCTGATATACATTCCAGTTTCTTGGTGTGGTAAATTCCCTCCCTTTGGATGGACAGGAGACCAAGCTTCCTTTGAGTTTTATCAGCAATTTTTTTTTGTACCTTGACCTTTTTGGTGGATGGAAGAATATTGCCTAAGCGTTGATTGAGAGAAAGATAATTAGTTCCTTGAAAAATCATCATGGCGGCAGGTACTGAATTGTGATAACAATACAAACAAAACAAGCGATCACATATGGTTTTTAAAAATTACATGGATTAGACACTGGAGCTGAGGTGATTTGCAGTTTGGAAACAGGTGGATGCTCCATACATGCATTAGTAACAAATTAAATGGAGCTAAAGCTGACTGCAACATATGGCAAAAAATCATGCAAATAACTTTTGTTTATTTATAACTCTTCTTGTGGTAAATGGGATTAGGTAGGTAGGTCAGGTGTTTCTCACGTGTCGGTGCAGACTCGATGGGCTGAAGGGCCTCTTCTGCACTGTGTGATTCATGTGCACAAAAATGCCAGTGATAGTAGGGAGATTTCTATGTGTCTTCATTATACTGCTGTAAAGGTAGAGTTACAGTAGAAACTGTCCTTCCTTATCAAAATACAGAATGAAAGTATGTGATAAATTGACTATGGGGCCAGGCCGAGTTGGTTGTTCTGGAGGTTTGTTTGAATATGGAAACCTTGTTCAATTTACTGTTTGAATTGTATCAATGAATTAACAGATCCCTTTAAACCAGGTGATTAGTATTCATAGAATAATTTACAACATTGGCCAGAATGGTGATGGAATACTCTCCACTTGCCTGGATGAGTGCAGCTCCAACAACACTCAGGAAGTTTGACACCATCCAGGACATAGCAGCCCCACTTGATTGGCACCTCATCCACAAACATTCACTCCCTCCACCACCGACACACAGTAGCAGCAGTGTGTGCCATCTACAAGATGCACTGTAGAATTCACCAAGGCTCCTTCGACAGAACCTTCCCAACCCACGACCACTACCACCCAGAAGGGCAGCAGACACATGGGAACACCACCACCTGGATGTTCTCAAGCCACAGACCATCCTGACTTGAAATATATTGTCGTTCCTTCACTTTCATTGGGTCAAAATCCTGGAACTCTCTCCCTAACAGCACAGTGGGTGTACCTACACCATGTGGACTGCAGCAGTTTATGAATGACAGAATCACACAGTGCAGAAGAGGCCCTTCAGCCCATCGAGTCTGCACCGACACGTGAGAAACACCTGACCTACCTACCTAATCCCATTTACCAGCACTTGGCCCATAGCCTTGAATGTTATGAGGTGCCAAGTGCTCATCCAGGTACTTTTTAAAGGATGTGAGGCAACCCGCCTCCACCACCCTCCCAGGCAGCGCATTCCAGTCCGTCACCACCCTCTGGGTAAAAAAGTTTGTCCTCACATCCCCCCTAAACCTCCTGCCCCTCACTTGTGTCCCCTCACGATGAAGGCAGCTTGCCACCACCTTCTCAAGGGCAATTAGGGATGGGCAATAAATGCTGGCCCAGCCAGTGATGCCCACATCCCTTGAATGAATTTAAAAAAAGCATTTTGCTACCCATTCCCACCTGGGCACAGACTGATAGGCCTGGGTTGGGGGGTGGTGGGTGGTGGGTGTTGTGGTGTAAAATTGCTTGGCATAGCTTGGAAAGGGGCCGTGCCTGTGGTCTACCCAGTGGTGAGGGAGGCAGCAGCCCACCTGCCTGCCCTTGAGCTAATTGAGGCCTTTAATCCACTTAAGGGCCTACTCCTGCCACCGCTGGCATTTTGCCAGTGGCAGGTTTTGCCCTCGTGACATGACAAGGCCACCATGTGAACCTCAGCAGCCCAGCTAAATGCCGGGGGAGGGGCTTCCCCCTTGTTTAGGCAACCTGTGCCCAACGGAGCCACCCTCCACCATGGTACATGTTGCCCCTGCTTGTTTCCCACCCACTGTCCTCCCAGTAGCAGCCATCCACCCCTATTGCTGGGGTCTGCCTGATTGGCTTGGGTGGAACCCCCTACTTACCTTTGTATCCAGCTCCAGTGACAATCCTCATGGTGGATTGGCTGCAGTTCCAGCAGTGGCCACTGCTCCCAGTGGTGCTGCTGGGACTGGAGAGCTGCCAGTCACTTGATTGGCTGGCAGCTCTCAGTAGTGGGACGTGGGATTTCCTTCCAGGTGGGGGCAGAGCCAATTAACAGCCCAACAGCCTTAAAATTCTAAGAGAAAAGCAAAATACTGCAGATGCTGGAAATCTGAAACAAAAGCAAATATACCTGGAAAAACTCAGCAGATCTGACAGCATCTGCAGAGAGGAATACAGTTAACATTTTGAGTCCGTGTGACTCTTCATCAGAACTAAGGAATAGAGAAATGAGGTGAAATATAACCTGGTAGAGGGGAGTAGGACAGGTGGAGCTGGATAGGGGGCCAGTGATAGGTGGAGGCAAAGAAGAAATTGCCAAAGATGTCGTAGACAAAAGGACAAAGGGGTGTTGACGGTGGTGATATTATCTAAGGAATGTGCTAATGGGGACATTAAGGGTAGCAAGCAGGACAAGCTAGGAGAGACCAAATGCACACTGGGTGACTGCTTTGTGCAACACCTGCAGTCTGTCCGTAAGCATGACCCAGACCTCCCTGTCGCTTGCCATTGCAACACACCACCCTGCTCTCATGCCCACATGTCCATCCTTGGCCTGCTGCATTGTTCCAGTGAAGCTCAACACAAACTGGAGGAACAGCACCTCATCTTCTGATTAGGCCCTTTACAGCCTTCCGGACTTAATATTGAGTTCAACAATTTCAGATCTTGAACTCTCGCCTCCATCCCCACCCCCTTTCCAATTCCCCTTTTCCCAATAATTTATAATTTAAAAAAAAAATTTCTTTTCTCACCTATTTTTAAATTTATTTCGATCTATTGTTTTATCTCCACCTTTTAGCCCATTTCGATCCCTTCCCCCAACCTCACCCCCACTAGGGCCATCTGCCACTAGCTTGTCCTGCTTGCTACCCTTAATGTCCCCATTAGCACATTCCTTAGATAATATCACCACCGTCAACACCCCTTTGTCCTTTTGTCTATGACATCTTTGGCAATCTCCTCTTTGCCTCCACCTATCACTGGCCCCCTATTGAGCTCTACCTGTCCTACCCACTCCACCCTCTACCAGCTTATAGTTCACTTCATTTCTCTATTTCCTTAGTTCTGTTGAAGGGTCACATGGACTCGAAGCGTTAACTGTGTCCCTCTCCGCAGATGCTGTCAGACCTGCTGAGTTTTTCCAGGCATTTTTGTTTTTGTTTGAGCCTTGAAATTCAGTTGGGGGATTCCAGCCATGGACTGGGTGCAGGTCAATGGGACTAGCGGAATAATATTTCTGCACAGACTAGAAGGGCTGAATGGCCTGTTTTCTGTGCTGTAGTGTTCTATGGTTCTATGGTTCTATATGGGATGGGACTGGGAACATTGGTGGGGTTTTTACCTGGTGGTAGAGGATTATATATCCCACCTGAGTTTTTCCACCCGCAAATATTAAGCCGAGGGCAGGGGCAACACCTTGGGGTAAAATTCTAGCCATTTTGCCTTTAATTGAGGATCAGTGGCAACTCTGACCCGAGAGGCTTTGAACTTCTTATGTCTGGAGATTCTGCCATAGCCTTCAGCAACGGCAAAGGAGCCAAAGTGGAATTTCACATTACCCGCGTTCTACATCATTGGTGGAACATTGAACACCGGTTGGAGCACAAAATTCGCATAATCAGACTGCTCGCCAATTATACACCAGGTGGGATATATAATCCTCTACCACCAGGTAAAAACCCCACCAATGTTCCCAGTCCCATCCCATATAGAACCATAGAACCATAGAACACTACAGCACAGAAAACAGGCCATTCAGCCCTTCTAGTCTGTGCAGAAATATTATTCCACTAGTCCCATTGACCTGCACCCAGTCCATAACCCTCCCGACCTCTCCCATCCATGTATCTATCCAATTTATTCTTAAAACTTAAGAGTGAGCCTGCATTTATCACGTCAGATGGTAGCTCGTTCCACACTCTCACCACTCTCTGAGTGAAGAAGTTCCCCCTAATGTTCCCCCAAACCTTTCCCCTTTCACCCTAAAGCCATGTCCTCTCGTGTTTATCTCTCCTAATCTAAGTGGAAAGAGCCTACTCACATTTACTCTGTCTATACCCTCATAATTTTATAAACTTCTTAAAAATTTACAAGCGACTATCTTATTGAAAAGCTCTGTCATTTACCAAATTTCTGCAAGTGTTTAATTATAGAGAAAACATGGAAAAGTGAAAGATTATTCTTCAAGGATTTTTCCATTTGAAGAGTTTAGCAATCTTTCTACAACAGAATTTCCGGCGCATTTTAAAATGCCAAGACAACTCCTAGGAAATAATGGCAAAATTATGTTTCTTTGCGTTTAGGATCAGTAACTATCCCTAATCTGCTAATGCAAAGCACTGCCAGAGTTTTCCTAGCTGTTGTAAATTAAAGACACATTGTCACCAGAATTTATTTGGTTGCAAGTGAGAAATTTCACCCTGCAAGCGCAGGTCAGTTCCGAGTAGTCCTGCTGTGATTATACAACAACCTTGTGTTTGAACAATTATTGGAGTCTGAATCTTGGAAGTTGTTCAAAAAAAAAGCTTATTTATAAAGCTAGCACCAAACTTGTACATCAGCTTTGAATTTCCCTCAATCTGATGGATCTTTATGGAACCAATCCTGTGGGGAGTGTGAGAGGAGGACCCTGTGACAGGCAGCCAGCAGCACCTAGAGGAGAGTGCGAGAGGCGGACCCTGTGACAGGCAGCCAGCAGCACCTAGAGGAGAGGTTTTTTTTATTCATTCATGGGATGTGGGCTTCGATGGTTGGGCCAACATTTATTGCCCATCCCTAGTCACTCTTGGGAAGGTGGTGGTGAGCTGCCTTCTTGAACTGCTGCAGTTCATGTGGTGTAGGTACACCCACAGTGCTGTTAGGAAGGGAGTTCCAGGATTTTGACCCAGCAACATTGAGGGAATGGAGATATATTTCCAAGTCAGGATGGTGAGTGATTTGGAGGGGAACTTCCAGGTGGCAATATTCCCATCTATCTGCTGTCCTTGTCCTTCTAGATGGTAGTGGCCGTAAGTGTGAGAACAGAACCCTGGGACAGGCAGTCAGCAGCACCTAGAGGAGAGTGTGAGAGGAGGACTCTGAGACAGGCAGTCAGCAGCACCTAGAGGAAAGCAGAGGAGCTACAAAAACAGCATTAGAAGCAGCAAGAGTTCGAGGGCAGAGGTCACTCAGGGAGTTTGGTGAGGAGGAAGGAGGTGCTCCTTTCCTTTTCTACCTTTTTTCAGAAAGAAGAGCAGTGCCCTTGGTAAGTAGGACCTGACGAGTGAATTAGAAAAGTGTAATATTTTTAAACAAGTAGCTATACTTGGATTTAACTGAGATGTGCCAGGGATAAGGGAAATTTAGGGCCAATATAATAAAGTAATATAAATAATCCAAAGTAGAATAAAGTTAACATAAGGAAGTAGAGTTAAGACAAGGCAGGGCAGCTCACTTGAGTGGAATGCGTGTCCTGTAATATTGCAAAGTCATGGACACTACCAGTGTCCTAGACGACCACATGTGCAGGAAGTGCTGTCAGCTGCAGAAACGTGAGCTCCAGGTTTCAGAGCTCAAGTGGCGGCTGGAGTCACAGTGGTGCATCCGTGAGGCTGAGAACTATGTAGATAACACGTTCAGAGAGGTGGTCACACCACAGCTTAAGGGCCTGGGGACGTAGAGGGAATGGGTGACCACCAGGCAGTCCAAGAGAAGTAGGTAGGTAGTGCAGGGGTCTCCTGGGGTCCCACTCACAAATTGGTTTTCCATTTTGGAAACTGGTGAGTGCGTTGGTTCCTCAGAGGAGCGCAGTCAGAGCCAAATTTGTGGTACCATGAGCGGCTCGGCTGTACAGGAGGGGAGGAGGAAGAGAGAAAGAACGATAGTGATAAGGGATTCCCTGGTTAGGGCAAAAGACAGGCGTTTCTCTGGCTGTAGCCGGGACTCCAGGATGGTATGTTGCCTCCCTGCTGCTAGGGTCAAAGATGATCCAGAGCGGCTGCAGGACCTTCTTCTGGGGGAGGGTGAACAGAGAGAGGTCGTGGTTCACATTGGTACCAATGACTTGGGTAGGAAGGGGATGTTGTCCTGCAATCAGCATTTAGGGAGCTAGGTAGAAAACTAGCAAGCAGGACCTCAAATGTAGTAATCTCCAGTTTACTCCCTGTGCCACGAACACAGAAATGGAAGGATCAGGTAGATGAATGTATGGCTGTCATGAAAGTATAGTAATTTTCATCATATTTTTCTGGTTTATTGTGAAGTAGATTTATGGGGGCAAATATAGTTGGGTCTGTGTGTGTGTGATTTAATTACATTTGTAGTCCAGCAGACTGCAAGCTTTAACTCATCAAAGGAAACTAGGTGCTTGACATCCTAATGAGTAAACATGGATGCTGGCTTAGCATGTAAGGTGTGAAGGGAATTTGCATTTTTAGATAGATGAAGAGAGATTTGGATTTCAAAGAGACCTCAGTCTGTTTACAACCAGCCAGATAAGCAAGGCTAAAGGAGGTGTTTATTTTTCCAAAGGTTACTGACAATAAATGGTAACAACATGAAAATTTTTATATTGTGAGGAAGATAAAATTTCAAGAACATATGAAACAATAGAATTTACATATTAAAAAGAGAGAAACATGTATAAAGGAGAATGAAGGGCTATGTGTGAGGAGGAGGCCATGTGAGATCTAACAGAAGTGCATGAAATAGCCTTAATGAAGCCGCTGTGTATTTGTTTATAAATCTGCTGAATACCGAAACTGAAGCTGGAGAAAAGCCACTTGAAATTCCACTATCCAGGGTATTGCGTTAATTTGCTGGATCTGTTTAAAATCTAAAATCTATTTTTGGACTGTTGCCTTAAAGAGAGTGTTACTTGGGATCAAGTTAGGTAGGAATTTTAGGAGTTATTACAGTAGTAACTTGTAGTCTTATGTATGTGCTTGAAATCTATTCTTTTGTAAATAAATATTTTAATTTAATTTTTAAAAAATCACTAAAAGTCTTGGTGGACTTATTACTTCTGAATTCAGTGCAGGCATCTCATAATAAATACAAATTCCAAAACCGTTGTGATAGCGTGACTAAGTTTCCCTTGTGGATTTGGTCTGTCTGGCACCATCATCTGCCACATCATAACAATGGCTGGAAAGATGGTGCAGGAGGGAGGGCTTTAGATTCCTGGGAGACCGGGACTGGCTCTGGGGGAGATGGCACCTGTACAAGACAGGTGGGTTGCACCTGACCAGAGCTGGGACTGTGTTCCTTGCGGGTGTTTTGCTAGTGCATTTGGGAGGGCTTTAAACTAACTTGTCAGGGGTGTGGGAACCAAGAGAAAACATTAAAGAGGAATACCAGGATGCACAGGGACAGATAGCACTAGTATAGAGAATAATAATTTAACAGGTGAAGTCAGGGTGTGAAAGAAAGTAACAAAATCTAAATCAGGGTTACTATTCATGTATGTGAATGCATGGAGTATAGTAAATAAGATTGGGGAGTTATAGGTGCAGATTGCCATGTGGAAATACGATGTTGTGTTGATAACAGAGACCTGGCTCAAGGAAGGGCAGAAATGGATGTTAAATATTCCCAGATGCAAGGTATTCAGAAAAGATAGGAAAAGAAGGAAAGGAGGAGGGGTGGCCGTACTGTTTAAGGAGAGCATCGCAGTGCTGGAGAAAGAGGATGTCCCAGAGGGTTCAAGGACAGAATCAATTTGTCTAGAACTAAGGAACAAAAAAGGAACAAAATAGACCACCAACTAGTGAGAAGGATGTAGAAGAGCAAATCTGCAGGGAAATTACAGACAGCATTATAGAGTGGTTATAATGGGGGACTTTAATTAGCCAAATGTAGACTGGGACAGTGGTAGTGTGAAGAGTGGAGAGGGGCAAAAGTTCCTAGGTTGTTTTTCAGGAAACTTTTCTACAGCAATATGTGTCCAATCCAACAAGA
This sequence comes from Carcharodon carcharias, assembly GCF_017639515.1. Classification (NCBI taxonomy): domain Eukaryota; kingdom Metazoa; phylum Chordata; class Chondrichthyes; order Lamniformes; family Lamnidae; genus Carcharodon; species Carcharodon carcharias. The sequence continues at coordinate 6,166,555 of NC_054485.1, forward strand.
AAAGATGCACTGTTGAACCCCTGGTTATTGGAAATGAGGGACAGAATTTTGCACTTGGCGGACATGCTTGGCGGGGGCAATCAGGAAGCTGACCTCTGCCCGCGATCGGCATTGCACCGTGATTTCACGCGGGCGGGCCCAACATGAAACGCGAGCGGCAGCGCTGAGCGCTCCCTGTGCAGGGTGGTGGGGGGGGGGGGGGGTAGGAGGATGAGCAGGCCGAGCGCGAACTTCATGCATGCGCACGAGTGAGCGCTTCATAACCTCCCTGAGGCACAGCGCTGCTTCAGGGAGATGAAGAGATATGAAAAAATAATTTAAAAAAGAATGTAATGAAACATGGTCTGTCATATGACTCTTATTACTAAAAATTAAAGTTTTTATTTTATTTTTATTTGCTTCGGGAAACCTCATCTCGCCCGTGGGTGAGAGTTCCAAAAGAACGCAATGGCCGCTTGGCCTGTTTGCCTGCCCGCTAACTGTTAGGTTGGACGGGCAGTGGACAATTTAATTTAATTGATAACTTAATGACCTTAACGGGCCTTTTAACTGTTGGCAGGCTCCAGCGCGCACCTGCTGACTGAATGATCATGTGACTACGCGTCAACATCGGCACACTTGGCTGACGTCAACGCGCGTCATTTCACGCTCGAAAGGGTTGGCTACACATCCACTTGCCGGGCGACAATTTCTGCCCGAGATGGACCAAGTAGATCAAGCGCCAGATGGGGAACATTTAGGAGACAGTGATCATTGTATTGTACGTTTTAGGATGGTGATAGAAAAGGACGATAGGCAATCCAGAGTAAGAATAATTAACTGGACGAGAGCCGACTTCGATGGGGCAAGAATGGAGCTGGGCCAGATAGACTGGAATGAAAGATTAGCGGGTAAAACTGTAGCTGAACTATGGGCTAACTTCAAAAAAGAATTGGTTCGGGCACAGTCAAGGTATATTCCATTGAAAAGAAAAGGTAGGGCAAATACATCCAGAGCTCCCTGGATGAAAAAGGAGATAGAATTTAAGGTAAAGGAGAAAAAGTGTGCTTATTACAGGTGTCAGGAAGAAAATACAATTGAGAATCAAGAGGAATACTGAAGGTGCAGAGGGGAGGTGAGAAAGCATATTAGTGAAGCGAAGAGGGATTATGAGAAAAGATAAAGGGGAATCCCAAAGTCTTCTCTAGGCATATAAATAGTAAAAGGGTGGTAAAAGGAGGAGTAGGACCGATTAGGGACCTAAAAGGGAATTTACACATGGACAAAGGGGCCATGGCTGAGGTGTTAAATGAATACTTTGCATCTGTCTTTACCATGGAGGTAGATGCTACCCGGGCCATGGTGACAGATGGGGAAACTCTGTCACTAGAAGGGTTCAAAATTGATAAGGAGGAAATGTTGAATAGACTGTTGGTACTTAAATTTGACAATGAACCGGGACCAGATGAGATGCATCCAAGAATATTGAAGCAAGTGATAGTAGAAACTGCAGGGACACTGGCCATAATTTTTCAGTCTTCTCTAGACTCAGCAAAGTTGCCAGAGGACTGGAGAATTGCAAACATTACGCCCTTGTTCAAAAAAGGTTGTAAGGATAAGCTCAGAAAATACAGACCGGTCAGTTTAACTTTGATGGTGGGCAAGATTCTAGAAACAATTATTCAGAATAGAATTAGTAGTCACATGGAAAAATATGGGATGATAAGGAAGAACCAGCATAGATTTCTTGAGGGCAAATTGTGTTTAACTAGCTTGCTGGAGTTTTTTGAAGAGGTAACAGAAAAGGTCAATGAGGGTAATTCTGTTGATGTGGTGTAGTTGGACTTTCAAAAGGCATTTGATACAGTGCCACACAACAGATTTGTGAGAAAAGTCATTGTTCATGGAATAAAAGGGACAGTAGCAATATGGATACAAAATTGGCTAAACAAGAGGAAACAGAGAGTAATGGTCAATGGATATTTTTTGGGTTGGAGGAAGGTTTGTAGTGGAAGGTTTCCCAGGGGTCGGTATTGGGACCCTTGCTTTTCCTGGTATATATTAATGATCTAGATCTTGGTGTGCAGGGGACAATTTCAAAGTTTGCAGATGCTTGGGAGTGTTGTAAACGGTGAGGAGGATGTGTAGAACTTCAAAAGGACATGGACAAGTTGGTGGAGTGGGCAGTTAGGTGGCAACACGGAGAAGTGTGAGATGATGCATTTTGGCAGGAAGAACATGGACAGACAAATAAAATAAGTGGTGAAATTTTGAAGTGGATTTAGGAGCAGAAAGACCTGGATGTTTATGTATATAAATCATTGAAGATTGCAGGACAGGTGGGGAGAGCAGCTAATAAAGCATATAGTATCCTGAGCTTTATTAATAGGGGCATAGAGTATAAGAGCAGGGAGGTTATGCTGAATTTATATAAGACACTCATTAGACCTCAGCTGGAGTATTGTCTGTAGTTCTGGGTGCCACATTATAGGAAGGATGTGAACACATTGGAGAGAGTGCAGAAGAGGTTTACAAGAATGGTTCCAGGGATGAGAAACCTCAGCTATGAGAATAGATCGGAGAGGTTGGGACTGTTCCCTTTGAAGAGAAGAAGACTAAGAGGACATTTGAAAGAGATGTTCAAAATCATGAGGGGGCTGGACAGAGTAGATAGGGGGAAGCTGTTCCTGCTCATAAAAGGATCAAGAACCAGAGGACACAGATTTAAAGTGATTTGCAAAAGAAGCATAAGTGACGTGAGAAAAATTTTTTCACACAACGAGTAGTTAGGCTTTGGAAAGTACTGCCTGGAAGTGTGGTGGACGCAGGTTCAATCAAGGCATTCAAGAGGGCATTGGATGATTATTTGAATAGAAACAACATGCAGGGGTACGGACAATGGCAATAGCACTAGGTCATAATGCTCATTGGAGAGCCGGTGCAGACATGATGCGCCGAATGGCCTCCTTCTGTGCTGTTAAAATTCTGTGATTCTGTGATACTCAAATCCTCTTGCAATGAAGGCCAACATATAATTTGCCTTCCCAACTGCTTGCTGCACCTGCATGCTTGCCTTCAGTGACTGGTATACAAGGGCACCCAGGTCCATCAACACTTCCCAATCTATCACCATTTAAATAATACTCTGCCATTCTGTTTTTCCTACTGAAGCAGATAACTTCTCACTTACACATATCTGCCATGTATGTGCCCATTCACTCAACTTGTCTAAGTTGCCTTGAAGCCTTCTAATGCCCTCCTCACCACTCAATCCCACCTAGTTTTGCATCAACAGCAAACTTGGAAATATTATATTTGGTCCCATCATCCAAATCCTTGCTATATATTGTGAATAGTTGGGTCCCAAGCACTGATTCCTGCGGTACCCTACTAGTCACCACTTGCCATTCCAAAAAAGACCCATTTATTCCTACAGTCTGTTTCCTGTCTGTTAACCGGTCCTCAATCCATGGCAATATATTACCCCCAATCCCAAATGCTTTAATTTTGCACTGTTAGAATCATATCTCTCAATACTGCAGTTCTGTTTAACAAAATGGAAGGATTTGGCATGATCTGGACATATGGATGCTAACCTGGGATTTTTTTTTTTAAATGAAGATCATAATTGAACTTTGGAACTGTAAACAAGCAGGCCTCTTCCAAGAAATCACCTGACCTATATGGTACTTGAGAAGGAATTCTTTGTTTGTGTTGAACTGCAAAGAGCTTTAATTAATGAAAAGCTGGGAGACAAAAGGGTGAGAGGAAGAAAAGTTAAGTTTGAACCTGCTTGTTTTGGAGGCAGCTTTGTTGGAGACCAAGTTGAGGAAGGAAGGTTACCTTGACTGGCTCCCTCTCTCTACCTTGCCTAAAATTGTATGTGGCTATCAACCTGGAACCAGAGAACCCTCATCTGAGTGTGACCAGTCTGCATTGAGACTCGCAAAGCTGAAACCAGTTGGTGAGGACTTCCAATAGAACCCCCTATCATTATTGCTCTCCCACTCTGCTTTTTCTCCCTCGCTGTGCAGCTGAGCCATTCATTGTGCCACAGACGTGGCTCTTGTTGCCTTCCTTTGAGAAACCATCTCCCTCAGCAGTATCCAAAATGGAAAATCTGTTAGAGGGGGAGATGGACGCAGGAGGCCCTCACACTACCTGCCTGGTGCTTTTGCTCCGTCTGGAGGTCACCCATTCCCTTTCTGCCTGTGCACCCTTTACCTGCAATGTGACCACCTCAATATCTGTGCTATCCATGAAGATCTCAGCCTTGTGGATGCTAAACAGTGACTCCAGCCGCAGCTCCAGCTCCGATACACAGATTTCAAGTAACTGCACTGGAGACACGTGGTCACCCTGGACACTGGAAGTGTCCCTGATTTCCCACATTTCACAGGAGGAGCATTCCATGTGGTCGAGCGGCCTTGCCATGACTTACCCTTAAGTTACTCCCTTTACTTTTACTTCCTATAGTTTAAGGAATATTAAATATATGTTAGGGTCCTTACTTCTTATACTTTAAGCACTACTTAATCTAAACTAAAGACCAATTTTTACTTGAAAAACAGGACAGTAGAAATACTCACCAGGTCCTACATAGCAAGGCTGCCATTTTTTTCCATGCTGGCTCCTGGTCCCACTCTGGTTTCAGTCCTGATTCTCCTCACTCTTTAAGATCTCTGCTCCTCTTGCGTTATCAAATGCCAAAAGCAAAAGCAAAGGAGCACCTCTTTCGCTTCCTCCCCCAACTCCCAGCGCTCTATTCCCAGCAATTGCACCATGAATGGTGTTGGTGCTCACTCAGCATTGACTAATACCTCAAACCTTGTGATTTGGAAGAAGGTCAAAGATCCATCCATGGGGCTTGTGGACCCCAGCTCTTGCTCCAAGGAAAATGTAGAAGAGTTTCTGTCTGAGCCATTCTGCTCAGAGGTAGATGTGTATCCTTGGTGCTTCTCTGCATCTCCAACAACACTTTGGCGCCAAGTGATAAGAGGATATGAAAATGGTTCAGTGTCACCTCAGAACTGTTTTTAAAGTGCATCAGGATCATGAGGTTCACAGAGTCAATTCATAAATCTGGACAACCTTATACTTCTTCTGCCACTGAAACATCAGCAGAAATGGACAAGGTGCAAATAAAACTCTAACTAGTATCTTTGACTAAGTACTGTGTCTGCCAATCCAATAATGAGATGCAGAGAAGTGATAACATATATAGAGTGAGGGAGAGGAGCAAAATAATAAACACACAAAGATCTGGGGCAGAGTTTTCTGTGCCCACTGGCAGCGGGTGTGATAGGACAATATGGCGCGATCGGTTCCACAATGATGGGAAGGCAGGCTGCAATTGCCCACTCAGCTTGCCGACGGTGGGCTGCATTTCCCGCCATTGGTCGTCAGGAACCTCACTGTAATACATCAACATATCATTATCAGGTCACCCCGCCAGGCTCTTGCACCCCCCGCTGTATCGTCTGCCCATGTTGGCGGGAAAGCACGCTGACGTGTTTCACAACAGCACAGAGGCAACATGCACTTGGGGGCCTGCACGTTGGGTGAACAGCAACGTTCTGCAGAGCTCGCCAGGGTCACCTGTTGCTTTGCAAGCTTCAGGGGCGCTGGGGGTCGGGGTTAAGTGCCACCCCGGCTCAGAGCCAAGCTTTGAGGGTGAGGGGGAGCCTCGCCGTTGAGGTGACTGATGGTGGGCAAGGGCAGCCCTGCCAATGAATATAACGCACAGGTATTTGGGGGTGGGGGAGGGGTTGGGTGAGTGAGGGATATGGCCACGCATTCAGGTAACCTGTAGAAAGTTTTTTTTATATTCGTTCATAGGGCACGGGTGTTGCTGGCTAGGCCAGCGTTTATTGCCCATTCCTAATTGCCCTTGTATAGGAGGCATTTTAGGGTTAATCACATTGCTGTGGGTCTGGAGCCACATGTAAGCCAAACCAGGTAAGGACAGCAGATTTCCTTCTCTAAAGGACATTAGTGAACCAGATGGGTTTTTACTGCAATCAGCAATAGCTTCAGGGTCATAATCAGACTTTTAATCCCAGATATTTATTGAATTCAAATTTCACCGTCTGGTGTGGCAGGAATCAAACCTGGGTCCCCCAGAGCATTACCCCGGGTCTCTGGAATACAAGTCAGTGATAATTCCACCATGCCACCACCTTCCCTTAAAGTGGCCATTCCTCTGCAACTGAGACAGTTCAGGCACAGCCACATTGATATGATTGGGGCTCAGCTCCTAGCTTATCTGCCCACCTCAAGCAACGCAGTGCCACCAGGTTCTCCAGAGCTCCTCCCCAACTGTCCACCCCCCGCCTCCCCGCGGCACAGACTGCAAATTCATAAGCATTTTAGTGGACTGCAGAGCAGTTGGACTGCACACATTGTACAATCTCCTCGCTGAAGCTGGCCATGGAACAGTCACTGCTGGAGGCACTCACAGCCTCTTGCAATGTCAGCATCCCGGTTTGGACCAGTCTCCTCCATGGTTCAAGCTAACAGGGCAGCCTTGCAGTGCACTAGTCTCTGGCCGTCCAAGTGGTGGCCAGCACTCTCCTGGGGAGCATTAAGGGGCTGTCACACTTAATCAGGACGGGTTCTTAGTACACCCATGCTAACCGCGTGTCTCTCTTCTTTCAACCTGCAGGAGGAGTACGTCAGGATCATGGATCCTGGTGAACAAGTGTATGTCTGAGAGCGAAGATGATGGAGGAGAGAGCGACTGAGGCTCCTGGCTACACAGAGGCAACCTCAGGAAAAAAGGGGCGGCTGGGGGTCCTGCACATGCCACCCACGAGCCACAGTGAGCCATCGCAGGCCAGCGCCTAGCAACACCCAGGGCCTATTTTAAAATTCTCATCCTTGTTTTTAAATCCTCCATGGCCTCACCTCTTCGTATCTCTGTAATCCCCTCCGAGATCTCTGCGCTTCTCTAAAATTCTGATCTCCCTGATTTTAATCGCTCAGATTCCGATGCCCTCAGATATCAAGACCCTAAGCTCTGGAATGTCCACCCCAAACCTCTCTGCTCCTCCACCTCTCCTTTAAACATCTCTTTTGGCCATCTGTCCTAACATCGCCTTACATGACTCATTGTCAAATAACACTTTTGTGAAGTACTTTTGGTCATTTTACTCTGTTAAAGGTGCTAAATAATTGTAAGGTTTTGCTGTTGTTAGTGACGTACAGGTCAATAAACATAGCGAGGCAGCATAGACACAAACATAATGAAAGATAATGACAGCAATATACTGAGTCTAAGCTAAATGGACAGAGACAGAAAGAAAAAGACAGATGTCAATGTAAATTTGATCAGTTTGAAAATACAGCATCATTTGGAATTTTTGGGTTGCCTGAGCTTTAATGTATTGTTTGTGCTGAAACCCAGGGGGTGAAATTGAACATGGTCAGGGTGCAAATCAGGTGGATTTTATTGTAGGGTGTAGGATACCATTCGGTTGGTCTTAGTGAAGTCTCCGTAGTCTTACGTAGGTTAACTTACGCATTTATTAACTACAAAAACTATATACAGTAAAGGGTTGAAGCTAGGAGCTGTCTCCATGCTTGCTTGTGCACACAACTCTGTCCAACAGTAGACAGACCCTAGGTGTGGGTCATGTATTGTCTTACATCACTGTGTGGATGGCACTGTACTCAGTCCCACATTAACCCTACATGTGCCAAACCTTTATACCACTCGTCCCCCAAGTTTCTATCCAATGTATTTCAAGTTATTCTAGTTTACCCCATGTATTTAACCATTATTATTACCCCATCTCTCCCCTTCAAGCCTGACTTCATAGGTTCAGGCAGTCTGGAGGCCTTATAACCTTCCAATTCTTGTTCACACTACTGTTGGAGGAGCGGTAGGCTTTGTCATTGCAGGTTGTCTCTGTCGATTTGGAGGTTGTTCCGGTTTCTGGTCAGTTTGGCAGTTCTGGTGATAGGTGGCTGTAGTTTCATCTGTTTCTTCTCATTCGGGGCGGACGAATGTTGTGCTCGTCTCCGTGCCATTTTTTTCTTCTTCCTTCTTCGTCGTGTGACTCGCCACGACACATTGTTTCAACAATGGAACCTTTATTTCCACTTGTTTCAGAATTTTTAGCCAAAATTTTTGATTACTTTTACTTTTGCAGTTGTTTGTCAAGCTGATGAATCTTTTGTTCAGCTCAGCAACAACTCCGGTAAGTTGAGATATTTTTGTTTCGGCGTTATCTGTGGAACTCTTACATATGTTTAACAACTTCACCTGGGCATTCAGTCTTTTTGGAATCTTTCCTCCATAGCTAATAAAAGCTCCTTAGGCTCTTTTAATTCATTCATTAGATCTTCAATCTGTTCCATAGAATTCACCTGTTCTGCTTTTAAAGTCTGGATTTACTCTTCCATACTGCGCATCTCACCCTTCCTGTTGCTCAGTTTGGACCGAAGTTCAAGAAATTCATCAGTTTGGTTGTTAAATTCTGCTTTCAAGCAACTGTTCTGATTCATCATCTCTTGTTCCCGTCATCTTGTACAATGCCGACTAGAGACTTACGATGCTTTAAGTTCATCAAGTTTTAATCAAAGATCATTTTTCATTGAATTTGTTTCTACGAGCTCATCATTTAAGCATTTCAAGTCCTCCTTCAAGTGTTCTACTTCCTGTGAGCAACATTCCAGTGTTCTCACTAGTTCTCATTTTTCCTTATCAAATGCATCTTTTGTATGTGAAAGTTGATTCTCTACACTAGTCAGTTTTTCCTTGGCAGAGTATAATTTCACTGTGCTATTGTTCAATTCTGTAACTCTGCTTCTACTAATTGTTTGCAGGACTACTCATTATCTTTTGTGAGAGCTTCTACTTTTTCTTGCCCTTCTAAGTTCTTGATTTTCATTTCTTCATATATCTCCTTGGAAACATAATATTTTTCCAAGTTTTCTTCCAAGTGCCCAACCATTTTCTTCAGCTCTGTAGTCTCTTCCTTCTCCTCTGTAACACCTCAAAAATGTGCTTGTTCAGATCATGAACAGTTTTGGTTCACTTTAGCAACTTTAGTGTGTCATGCTTTTCCAAGGGTATATACTTAGCTTGAAACTTTAGTTTCAAATTTTCCAATTCAGTCCTGATGCAGCCATTTTCCGGCCTTATTTAATTTTCCTTTTGCAACATTTGTTCAATCTGGATTTCAACAGATAGCTTTCCTTCATCCACAGCCAGCTGCTCAATTTGCATTGTCACCTGCTGTTGCTGTTCAGGTTGTGTGGCAGTATTTCCAAAAAGACATATTTTTGAGAATTCCAGAAATTTCCCTGCCTCCCTGGTGCCCTTGTGTTGTTTCCCTGAGTATTGCCTTTTTCCCTTTTGGCACTTTACTGGAGGTCTTCTGTGCTTCTTTTTAGGCTCCATGCGCTCCACAACTTGAAGATTAAAATATTTGTCAAAGGCTTTGCATATTTCATCAAAGCTGGTTAAGGATTCATCCATTAGGGTTACTTTGCCAGCAAGTTCACAAAAGCAATATAAAAAGGTATTAATCTGGGCTCCTTCTGACTTTCTACTTAGACCTGATGTAGTTTAAAAATTCTCTTCTTCAGTGTGCCCAATTTTCCATTAGATTTGGCCCTTGGATGAGTCCAAACTGATCTGGTAAGTTGTGTTTTTGATTAACGGTTAAAGATTTTTTAAAGTGTAGGTTCAGCTTTAAGAAGTTGCCGTTCATTTGAAGACAAAGGGTTTACCAGCGCTGGTGGTTTTGGTGGGCTGCCACTGCAATGGTAGTCGCTGCTGTATCTTGCAGATGTTTTAAATTACAGCTGCTTGGATGGACTTGCTGCAGACTTCCCTGTTTCAGTGCCATGCTTTAGGATCATGAAAGTGCTGAATCCCGGCCTTTGCTGGTCCTTAAAGGTGATGCTTTCATCATGATTCTTCTGAATTAATTAGCTTTTTTTTCCCTTTTGGAACGAGCTCAGACTTGGACGAGTTCTGGTGCCAGCTCGGGAATCTGGCTTTTCTGGCAGAGCTTTCTCTTCAGGTCAGAATGCTCCTTTGAATTTTTCTTTAGCCAAGTAGGGTTTTGGTTTTTCTCTGCATTTTTTGTAAGGTTTTGGAATTTTCCATTAGCTGCCACCATGTTGTAGGGTGTTGGATACCATTTCATTGGTCTTAACTGAAGTCTTCATGGTCTTACATAGGTTAACCATATGTATTTATTAACTACAAGATCTATGTACATGTATACAGTAAAGGGTTCAAGCTGGAGCTGCTTCCATGCTTGTGCACACAGCTAGTCCCAACACTAGACTGACTTCTTGGTGCAGGTCTCTCTCTGGGACTTACATACTCAGTTCCATGTGAACCCTATATGTGCCAGACCCTTATACTACAGAAGTGCATGTGCTGACCATTAAACAACACGCTGAATATTGTGCAGGGTGCATAACAAGCGATATCATCTGTTTACCAGCCCCTCCCATGTACAATTTTATTTCTCCCACCCACCAATCCACAAGTGTTGCATTCCAGGCTCAATAACTTACCCAGTTTACACCGAACTCCTCACAAGATAACTCCAATACTGGCAGGCATTCTTAAATATGTGCTGACATCAACAATTCATGACTTCAACAGGCCATCACATCACAACTAACTGGAGAAGTGGAAATTTGTGGGAAGATTGAACTGGCAGTGACTTTTACAGCAAATAGCATCCAAAATGGTAACTGAGCAGAATGAAATTTGCAGATTTATTGTCACCATCTCACTTAATGCACTACATATGCTTTGAGTGCCTCAAAATTAATTCTAAAAATAGAGCAAATTGTAAAATAACCTCCATCAGTGCCACTTGCAAGCGCACGCATGTGTCCACAGCCCATGGGCTGTAGGGTTATTTTTTTTTTCATTACAGAGTAACAGACGGACTTTCAAGAAGTTTTGAGCTAGTTTTGCACACCGTGAGAAACGCTTCCACCAGAAAATAAATGAAATGGCTGGAACTTAACCCGCACATTACTGGGGCAGAAAATATTAAGATTTTAGCTTGGATTCAGGCAGGGACAGCGCTGGTGGTGAGCTATATAAGGAGCTGCATCTTGCATGTCAACAAATGAGTATCCTGTTAATGGAAACAGTTACTTGTCTGAATTCTTGTACCTTCCACTTTGAAACACTGCTGGTTTATAGGGATCGTTTGGAATTAGTGCTTTATAGTCATGATTCATAAGCAGTTAATCATAATTGGATTAGCAGACGTAAGTACTTTAAACAAAAATAATAGTCAAAGGTTTACTTGCTGGTAGCTTGGCAAGTACTCTGATCATTTGTGCTGATGTTTCAAAGGCAAGTCATGCATAAGCCATGTTGCCATATGAATAGATTTTGTGTAACCTCCTGATATGTTGCACTTTAAAACCAATTCTGGGATGCCCCTGAGGTGTTTTAATACCCTCATCATCTGGTACTAAAGCGTTGTTGGGGATTGATGAACGACATTAGTTATCCTCTAACCATTACTTGGAAGTGTGTCAACTGGGAGAACAAAACAACGCTTTGCGAATTGCGTGAATCAGTGATGGAAATTTTTAACCATATTGGGTCCTGGGTGAGGGGTATGGGAAGGGGAAATTGGCTGAAGATCCTTATGAACGTGCAGGTGGTAGGGTAGGTTTCAGTTGCAAGATCTCATAGATACAAGTTTGATTGTCAATGCTACTGTATTCTTACGTGCACCACACTTGCCGCAGCCCCTAACGAGTTAAGCTTGCGATAGTGCCACAGCCATTCCAGTTACAATGTCACTGCAGCTGTTGTCTATGTGCAGTGATTGGCAGCTGGCCAATACCATTTACTGCACTCACTGGACCTGAAAGCATAAAGATTACATTCTGTTGCCAGCTCAGTAACCTGAAGACCTCCTTTTAATAAATGAGCCAGAAGCACATCTGTACACCACTGTGGCAAGCTGCTGCACAGCAGGCCCCATCCTCTCGTGCATCTTTTCTTTCAAACAAGGTGAAATGGGGATGATCCATTAAGCACCATGTGTTAGCAAAAAAAAAAATGCCAGGTTTTATCATTTCACCCAAACCTCACCCTCCCCGCGTCTCCGCAATCGATGTACTTTATCAGCTGTATCTGATGAGCTACAAATCTGCTTGACATCTTCCTGTTCAATCCCTTTCAGTGAAAGTGCCATCCAAGGCTAAAATATGCACATCTGCATTTTTGCAGCCTTGAAAGGAACAAGACGATTTTACTGTTATGATAAAGCCAAGAAATGTGGAATAGGAAGGGCTGCTGTGATCGGCAGTTCCTGAAATAAAGAGGTAGATTGCAGGCAGGAATGGATCCACTTCCAGGTTTCTCACTTGCTGGAGAAAAATAGCAAAAACTGAGCAAATTTCCTTCAGCCAGTAAGTGGGGCAAATGGCCTGAATTTCATTTCATCGAATGGCTGTGCTTTCTGTGGAGAATAACTGACCTTCTTTGAGAGAAGTTTGAATGTTGAAATGGACCTGAAATATTTGTCAGTCAGATATGAGCTCAACATTCGAATAAAAATCATAGCCTTGGATTATAATGACATATTTTTGAGCTTCACGGCTATTACTGATCTTAAGTAAGGCTTGCTTTAAATGCTACCTAAGAGCTTTCCTTGTCTACTTGGGAATAAACTGAATAGCAGCAATTCCACTGTACCGACATATTCAAACTACAACTGGAGTCTGAAACAGCTTTGCTTTGTGAGACTCCCAGATAGGAGCAGCCCTTGCACCTTTTGCTTAGGATTTAGTTTGGGCTTGGGTTACACAGGTTGCACTGCACAAGTTTATCATCAGTTGTGCACTGGTGCTGAATTTTGAAGAGTAATCGATCGCGATGTGACAGGATCAACGGCTGTGTAGTTGGGGGTTGAAGAGTTTGGTTGAGCTAATCAACTTCATTTGTAGAATGCCACATCTTTGGCAGTTTACAGAAAAATAAGCAATGTAAAATCAACTATAATACTGACTTTGGTTACCCTGAATGAATTTAAAACACAGTCAAATCAATTCCTGCCAACAGAAGGTTTGAAAATGAAAATGAAATGAAATGAAACACTGTCATTGGAACTCCATACTAGTCTTACATTTCTTATTCTCTTACCCCCTTTGTTTCCCTTTCACTATAAGTACAATTCCTTAACCAATTCTCTCTCTCCTGTGTGAAAGTGTCTGATATCTACCCCATGAGAGAAGGAGAGTGAGATCAAAGCCAAAGGGAGCACAGGGTGGTTGAGAAGACAAACATCACAAAACAGCAAGCTACAAACACTGAATTCGATTTCTTCAGTAGCCAAGGAAACTAGTGGGAACAGGTTCATTCAAACATTTTGTACAAGCTGAAAAAGCAGTACAGAGATATGGATAAGGAGTAAATATTGAGAGGTAAATCCAGAGCAAGCTTTCCATTCCTACTTCTCTGCATTTTTGTATGTTTTGGTAAATTTTCTTGTGGAGTTGATATTTTGCTTAAGCTATCCTCTCAGATATAAAAAAATAGCTATGACAATATATATTGGCATTTCACTGCCCATATTAAAATTCTGATTGAACATATAGAAGGAAATATGGTCGTAAGTTATGAAGAGCTTCAGAACTTGATGGGCTTTCATTGGAGAAAATTGAGGTGGGACACGATCCGGTTTTTAAATTGTGCGTGCAATTGATGCTGTAGATTCAAGAGCGCTGTTTAAATTTCGACTGTGGCTGGAGAACCAGAGGAAAGGGACATTTACCAGCCTCCAAGAAAATGATTCTGAAAGGAATTCTTTTCCATGTTGAACTAAAATTGAAGTCAATGGGAATCAGGGGGAAAACTCTCTCTCCACTGGCTGGATTCATACCTAGCACAAGTGAAATGGCTGGGGTTGTTGAAGGCCAATCATCTCAGCCCCAGGACATTGGCTGCAGGAGTTCCTCAGCCCCAATCATCTTTAACTACCTCATCAATGACCTTGCCTCTATCATAAGGATAGAAGCGGGAATGTTCCCTGATGATTGCATGGTGTTCAATTGCACTCACAACTTCTTAGATAATGAAACAGTCCATGCTCGCATGCAGCAATATCTGGACACAACATTCAAGCTTGGGCTGATAAGTGGCAAGTGACATTTCCATAATACAAGTGCCAGGCAATGACCATCTTCAACAAGAGAGAATCTAACCATCTCCCCTTGACTTTCATTGGCATTATCAGCACTGAACCCCCACCCCTCTATTAACATTCTGGAGATTACCTTTGACCAGAACCGAACTGGAACAGCCATATTGTAGACCTGTCTGCAAGAGCAGGTCAGGGGTTGGGAATTCTGCAGAGAGTAATTCTCATCTCCTGACTCCCCAAAGCATGTCCACCATCTACAAGGTACATGACAGGAGTTTGATGGAATATCTCCCTCAAGCTTGGATGAGTGCAGCTTCAATGGCACACAAGAAACTCGACACTATCCAGGACAAAGCAGCCTGTTTGTTCGGCACCTCATCCACCACCTTAATCATTCAATCCCTTCACGATGACACAGAGTGGCTGCTGTGTGTATCATAGACAAGATTCACTGCAGCAACTCACCATGCCTCAAGTCTCTCATTGGTGGCCATTTCTGAGGATTGCCTCATGAAAGGGTAAACAACTAAAATTGAATGTACAGTCATGTATAATATTCCCTGACTGATCCTCCTGGAACTGTGGAATCAGTTGTTAGTCAAGGATGGACAATGTAGGTTACATAAACATACTCTGGAGTTTCTCTGGGTCTGTTTCTGTGACAACGATACTTTTCAGAATATTTCTTAGGCAATTAAATGGGTGTGGTGCAGTCCGTATTAAAGGAGATTGTGCATGTTCTGGGAAATGAACATGCTTGAAGGGCTAAATATGTTTTTCTCATTCCAATCTTATGCTTTTATAGATAAACATATTTGTTGGAACAGGTCATGAATAACCTCAATACTGCTATAAACCCAGCCCCATGAAGAGGTGATACAGTTCAACACCAGAGGCTAGTTGTGTACTTTTTAAAAAAAAAGCTTCTACCCAAATCTAGTCTTGGAATCAGTTCACTGTGATTAATTTCTACTTAAAGGATGTGACACTGAAAGCTCAATTTGTTACTGCTTTTATTTTTGGCAGAAAAATGAGAATACTTGCTGCTACAAAGATGTTATATCATATACATAATTGTAGGCTTCAAGTCTGATTGATGGTTGAAAGTGCATGGTATGTAATGTGCATCTCTACAAATAAAAGCTTATAAGTGCACAAAGGTAGGCTCTAGTTCTATACTTCACCACCTGGCTATCTGAGTTCTAACACAACACTCAGTACTGCACCAAGACTGCCCAATAATTACAAACTCAATATCTGGAATTGGGCTTGAACCCCCAACCTTCTAAATCAAACACAAACACACTTACAACTGAGCCAATCTGATACTTTGGGGCTTAGTTTGTTTGTTTCTTTTACATTTTTTTTCTATTACTGTTTACACTCCACAAACTACAGTGAAAACAGTTAAATCAGCACTATGAATAGAGTGTACTGCGGCTGATTGAAATTAACTTCAGTTTACTGTTGTTTCAGCCAGTGAAGCAAGAGCCTTAATTTCGCCGAGTGGCTTTGGATGTTCACTTTTCTTAGAATCAATTCCCTCCTGTAATGTTGCTCTGTTTAAAAGAAGTAGGGTATATATGTTTGCAGCCTTTAGTGGATTTTAAAAAAATATTCACAGGATGTGGGTGTCACGGGCAAGGCCAGTGTTCATTGCTCATCTCTAACTGTTTTCCAGGAGCAATAGAGAACCACCTCTTGAACTACTGCAAATTGTCATTGTGTGACAACTGAGTGGCTAGCCCATTTCAGAGGGCAGTTAAGAGTCAATCACATTGCAGTTGGTCTGGAACCACACATAGGCCAGACTGCTGGGTAAGGGCGGTAGGTTTCCCTCTGTAAAGAAAGGAAGTGAACCAAATGTGTTTTTAAAACAATCTGATAGCTTCGTGGTCATCAATACTGAAGCTTGCTCATTATTCCAGATTTATTTAATTAACTGAATTGAAGTTCCTCAACTGCGATTTGAATTAAAGTCTCCAGACTATTATTCCAGGCCTCTGGATCACTAATCCAGTAAAACATAATCAGAATGCTGCCATACCTAGATGTGGTTCTCTTTTTGGTAAATGTAATGAGTCTTCCTTATGTCAAGATGATGATATCATAAGTTGAATTTCAGCCATGTCCTTTGCGCTATCTATTCAATTAAGTATTGTCCAGTGGAACATTTGGTTATAATGTATTAATTTAACTTGGGCAGTAAGCCACATATAGATATTGGATGTCGAACTCGTTGAACGATAGATATTTGTGAATGTCAGAGTTTAGAAAGTACAGTTTAACCTTCCCGTGGGACGTGTTTTACCAATGGCTTGATCTTGTATTGACAAGGCGAAGCTGTACAACCCCTCAAGTACACTGTGTGTTTAAACTGGCTGTAAAACTGCACCGTGTTTTTTTTTTTTTGAAGACTTCTTATTTTATGTCTAAGGTCAGTTTGCCAGCAACCCCTCGTTTCCAGAGTACATCTGTTAGGAATTGATTCCGATTCCAATGGGTTCCCGCCAAACTTTAGTTTGTTAGAATGGCAGTGATGTTTCTGTGGAATGATATTCATGCAAACTCCAATTTCAGACAAAGGTAGCTACGAAATGACTTATTTATGTACTTACTCATGCCCCCCCATCTGCTTGTGGTGAACTTTATTTTTTTTTTGCCTATGTGCTTCATTTCCATTCAGGAACCCACTAGCTGCACAATATGCAACAACATCATCAACTTGGATTTATAAAGCCACTTTAAGAGAGTGATGTGCCCCATGGTGCTTCACAGAGTCATGATATAAAACAAAATATGACTCCCAAGGGCGGACTTTTTCATGCCCGCTGGCGTCACGTGTGCTCCGGGGGCGGGAGTGGACAATATGGCGAGAAGGCCAGAAATCAGTTTCGCGACGTCGCGAGACCAGCTCGCCATCGTCCTCTCAGCCCATCGGTGGCGGGCCGCGTTTCCCACCATCGGACGTCGGGAACCTGATTGGAATACATCGGCATATCCCTATAAGGCCAGTCGACTGGAATGGTCCCCTCCCCCCTCCACTGGATCGTCTGCCCGCCAACATGTTTCACAACAGCATACATAAGGTGCGCACTTGGTGGGCTGCACTTTCAGGGGAACTCGGAGGTGGATGCAGAGTAACGTTGTGTAGTGCTCACCCAGGTCACCTGGTGGACTTCAAGTTTGAGGCGTGTGGGGTGGGGTGTGGGGTGGGGCAAGTTGAAGGTAGTGCACAAGCACTTGCGGGGTCGGGGTGGGGGGAGGGATGTGGCCATGCATCAGAGAAACCTTGTATCAAGTGATCATTTCTCTACAGTTGAGACAGTTCAGGCACAGCCACACTGATATGATTGGAGTTGGGGACCTCTGGCTTATCTGCCCACTCAAGCAACACAGAGGCATGAAATTACCACCAAGTGTTCCAGAGCTTTTCACCCCTTGGGCACAGACTGCAAACGAATGAGCATTTAAATGAACTGCAGAACAGTTGGACGACTGGGCGCATTGTACAATCTCCTCGCTAAAGCTGGCCGTGGAGCTGGCACTGCTGGAGGTGCTCACAGTCCCTTGTGACGCCACCATCCCGGTTTGGACCAGTCTCCCCCATGGTTCAAGCTAACAGGGCAGCCTTGCAGTGCGGGTTAGGAGAATGCCTGTGCCTGAGCTGAGAGCACAGCCTGCAGTCCAATGGGCAAAGTTGCTGCCAATCGGTCAGGTGCAATGGGTCAGAGGTGGGTGGGGTTTTGGACAGCCATGCAGCGCACTAAACTCTGACCATCAAAGCGGTGGCCAACACTCCCTGGGATACATTAAGAGGCCTTCAGACTTAACCAAGAAAGGTTCTTAGAACACCCACGCACCTCTCTCTCTCATCCTGTACATCAGGAGCACGGAGCCTGGTGAGATAGCTGCCTTGTGGCGTACAGAGAACAGGGACGATGGAGAAGAGAGACACTGAGGCGTCTGGCTGGGCAGATGCAGGATCAGCACCCTCAGGAAGAACTGGCGGCTGGGGCTCCCACACACGCCGCTGAAGAGCCAGACCAAGCCATCATTTGTCGGTGTCTAGCCAGACCCAGGGTGTATAGTCGCCGCCTCCCATTCCTACAGATGACCGACAATCAGTGTCACGGAAGACTGTGCACTCTAGGGAACTGGTCAGTCACACCTGCCAGCTAATGCAGGATTTGGAGCCATGGGGACACGGAGGGCATCCACTGCCAGTGGCCATGAAAGTGCCAGAGACACTCACTCAGGGCTCCACAGGTGACTCTGGGATATCACAAGCCTCTACCCACAAATGCATCCATGAGGTCATGGATGCCATCTTTGCAAGGGCACACAACTTTGTGCATTTTGCCCAGGACCAAGACAGCCAGGATGCGAGAGTGATTGGATTTCCCGCAGGTGCAGGGGTGCAACTGACTGCACTCATGTGGTGCTCAGATGTACATCGCAACAAAGGGTCAACTAGATCAACCGCAACATTCTCTGAAAGTACAACTGGTGTGTGACCACCACAAATGCATCCTGCAGGTCTGCGCACGGGTTCCAGGAATCGTCCATCACATCTACGTTCTCAGTCGGTCATAGATCCCTGATATCTTGCAGGGTCCACAGAAACTGCAGGGTTGGCTCCTCTAGGACAAGGGCTACCCGCAGAGGATGTGGCAGATGACACCCATGCAGCAGCCTCAGACTGCAGCAGAACGACGCTGTTATGAGGCTCATGCTGCAACTCGCACTGCAGTGGAGCAAACCATCAGGATGCTCAAAATGAGGATCCGGTGCCTGGACCAGTCTGCAATGTAATCCCCAGAGGGGTGTCACACATCGTTACCATCTGCTGTGCTTTTTACAATCTGGTGCTGCAACAGGGAGAGTAGCTGGCTGAGGAGGAGATGGAGGAGATGCACGTCTCCTTCAATGAGGAACACATGGACAGTTATGAGGGTGAGGAAGTCCTCGAAGGTGACAATGATGGCGATGAGGCCCTCGCACTGGCCAGACAAGTTAGGTGCACTCGGGAGGTCCTCATAGCTGCTAGATTTGTAGAGGAAGATGACATGCAGTGAGGAGACACAGTGGGTCCTCATATTACATCCATGACTGTTTGAGTGCAATCTCGCTTATGGCAGAGCGATTGCCCTCTGTGATAATGCTGCTGTCATGCAGTGAGGACACTTCATAGATCTTCACATAGCCTCTGAGAACGTCTGACTCCTGTTTGGCCGAGGGCAGTTCACTTGCGCTCTGTGCTCAGGGTCATTTCATGGAGACGCAGCCATGAAATATTAAAAGCCTTTGTCCCCTTTTCAGGAGCACAGCGTCACTGGTCACAGATGCTGAAGAGATGGGGGCCAGCCCTACCTTAAAGGTGCTGAGAACACAGAGAGAGAATGACAAAACTCTGTAACATCTGCCCACAATATTCTGGCAGCAATGACAAGCACCACTGATGTGCAGGCATCACTAATATGTCCAGGGAGTGCGAGGCCCAATTATCACTTTGGTATGAAGGCTGCATAAAGCACAGGGAAGAGGCCCTGGACTAAGACACCTGCCTTAATCTTGTGCAGAAAGGTTTCACATCTGAGTGACAAGAACACTGCTCATCAGAACAAGGATCCATAGACAGAGAGACATTCTTGGGAGTTTATTGAGAATAGTGAACAATATGTACAATTGAGTAACCCTTGCCCAGACTGTACAACTACATCTTCTTAACTTTCCTAACCCTGGGTTATGTCTTGGTGCTCCCCAGACATCCACAGTGGGGGTGGAGGCAGCTGCTGACTGCTACGCCCTGTCTGTGATGACCTTGGTGGGCGTTCTCTGGAGGGACCCAGCCTGCGTTCAAGACACTGCTATGTGGCAGTGGCAGCCTCCTTGGCCTATGGAGCTGGAGCTGCTGAGGTGTTATGGCACAGCTGATGGTAAATGCTGAGTTGTTCAAATCCTAAAGAGAAACTTGAAACAACTGTCACACTTGTTTTGCAATTTGTATAAATTTCGAGATAAGTGCTTTGAATTCAATAGTAATAAGACCACCAAGTCTTATAAGTTCTTACGAAACTAGATTAAACATTTATTAACAAGAAAAGTGGTTTTTAAACACACACATAGATCTATAAATTACTACTACAAAAACTTCTAAATCCCCTAAGCAATCTAACTCTCAGTTACACCTCGGTTAAGGTACATGGGGCAGAATGTCTCCCGCGTTGGGGGGCTCAGGTGCGGACCGCCATTTTACACAACCTGCCCAGCGCAATGCGCACCTCTGGGGTCAGCGTGAAGGGCCGGGCAGGGGGTGGGTGCTCAATGCCCGCTGGGTCCAATGGCGACCCGGCAGTGTATTTAAAAGTGGCCCGCGGGAGCCATGCGAAGGCTGCCGGTGACTCAGAGGAGCCTCGTTATGGAGAACGTCAGTGCTGAACACGGCAGGCGGGAGGGCAGGTCGGTGGGACAGGCAGTTTTCCAACGAGAGTCTCGCTGCCCTCCTGGAGGAGGTGGCAGGACGCAGAGATACACTGGTCCCCAGGGACAGGAGGAGGAGGCCCCCCCCCCTGCCCACCCCAACCTCACCAAAAATGCCTGGGAGGAGGTGGCATCCAGGGTGAGCTCCCATGATGTGGTGAGGTGCACATGGGTGCAGCGCCGTAAGCGCTTCAATGATCTCCTGTGATCGGGAAGGGTGAGTAATGTGTTGACATGAGGGTCACTTAGCACAGCAGTTAGGAGCCCACCCACCCCTCTGGACCTCAGAGCTATTAGAGTGTGAGGGGCAAATGTCAAAGATGCAGCATCTAGCCGAGGGGGGTGAGCCCTGGCTGCTTGGACTGAGTGTCTTGTGGCTCCAGGGTCACGAATGTGCTGAGCCCTGCGAGGTGTTCCTCAGGTGGGGTAGGCCAGGCTGTAATGGGGCTGCAGGTACAGGGTGGACTCATCAATGCTCCTCTCCCCTTTCAGGAGGAGACATCCCATAACAATGCCGAGAGGTTGCAGACTAGCGAAGGACCATCCCACCTTCTAATCTTGACCAGGTACGTACAGGAGGTGCTGGAGCTGGAGAGGTGCCATGTGCCTAGGTCAACCGGCTGCGGTGAGGTTGGGGTGCCACAGGGAGGTAAGAGTGCAGCGCACTGAGGTCAGAATGTCTGTCATAGCAACCATTCCACTGTAGTCTCTATATTGATGTGAGGCTTGAACATGGAATCCCCATTGATAATGGAAAGACAAGGGTACCCTGATCCGGGTGCCAGGCAATGCACAGTAACAGTGTAATGGCTTCAACTAATCACACATCCTTGTCCTTCCTTTCAGGCTTACCAGAAGCCCATTGGGGTCAGGAGCCTGAAGACCCACCGCTGACCCCAGAGGACACAGATGATAGAAACGCACCCGTGTCACACCCTCTCAGCCAGGCAGGCACCAGCGCAGATACCAGCACCTCGGTGGGCATTAGATCGGCAGCTAGTACCTCGGCACACAGGGGTGAGGGCATTTCACACTCGCTTGAGGTGCAGGCGGAGGCAGAGAGTGCCCAGGGCGCTGGAAGTGCTGGAGACTAGGAACATGCTCAGTCGGTGGCTGATGATGGGCCTCTGGAGTCGTCCCTGAGGCAGCAGATGCTGGATGTCCAGCAGGGAATGTGGGAGGATCTGGTGGAGATACATGAGGGAATGCCTGCCATGGCTGTGATAAAGTGTAGTTCTATGTACCTTTAAGAGAATGTAGTAAACTGTATTAGCCAATCGCTATACAGCAGGGGCTACTTGGATAACTGGAAGACTAGAGCTGGAGGTGATTGAAGAAGGACACATTGTGGCATTGTTCTAATAAACCATCACTATATTATTTCAAGCACTAACTAATGTGTTAATATCAAGGGGGCAGCTAGTGTCCGCTGGACAAAGTGAACCTGATAACCGAAAACATAAAAGTGAAACACAATTATCCTGAACCAGTTGAACTCAAAGTGAGTTTTCTTAACTTCAGTCCCTTGAAGACAGCAGCTTGCGGCTTAGATGCTGAAGGCTTTTCACACTTGTTAGATCTTAAAATGCCTTCCCTTACGCTGTCACCTTGCCTGGATCTTTTAAAATCTACAGCCAGGAATTTACAGTCAGCGCGTGGGGGCGGGTCCAACACGCCGACTTGTAAAATGATGCGCGATGACATCGGGCGTGCGCTCTGACATCACTGCTCACCATCACGATATTTCAGAAGGCGGGTGCGCTATGAAGGATTTAAAAACGCAAATGTTCCCTTGACACCTATGTTTACCTACTTAACATTTCAAACCTAGCTCACCTTCTACCACATTAAAGTCTTCAAACCAGCTGCCTTTAATCCAACTAAGTCTCTCTCTCTCACACACACACACACACACACTCACACATACACACACAGATACCACTATTTTACAATAAATTCCAATAACACTATGAAAATTATTATATCTTCCTGACTTGAGGTCACAGGAAAAGGGGTTTGGATGGGCTGGACATTCCTGAAGTCACCTGGATGGATAGTCCCGGGGGGTGGGGGGGGGTGGTGGGGGAGGTGGGGAGGGGGCGGGGGGAGGGTACACCTGCTGATCCTCATCCCTATGGGTGCCTGACGGCTTCTAGCTGACTCCTTGAGGAGGAGGGGTGGCTGGATTGAGATTGGGCTGCCCTGCGCCCCTCTTGCGTACGCACTGTTAGAGGCCAACTATGGCAGCAGCGATGGAGTTCAGCCCGCACAGCAGTGCAGGAGCCACGTCCTGAAAAGCCTCCAACATCTAAGCCTCAGGCCGCTGTCTTCAAAGAACTGAAGTTAAGAAAACTCGCTTTGAATTCAACTAGGGTCTCCATGGCGACCGCCATCCCACCAGTGTTGACCTCGGTGTGTTGGCATGCTGGCGCTATCACCTCAGCCTGAAGGTGGACAGATTCCTCCAAGGCGCCTTGCAACTTGATGAGTGCAAGAGAGATCCCTTCCGGATATTCCTGAGCTTGCCTTTGCCGTTCTAGAAATTGTGACATGACAGAGTCCAGAGGCTCCTCATCTGACTCAGACTCTGCAGATTTCTGGCCTCCAGCAGTCCTCCGAGTGCCGGGGACCTGGGAAGTCCCTGCCTCTGCCTGCTGTGGATCAGACAGTGCGATGTGCTCACCAGATTGTGACCCCGAAGCTACTCTAAAGTCAGGGCCCAGTGAGGTATGTGTCTCTGCGCTGGTGGAGGGTGTGGGTGAGCACTGTGACAGGACTTCAGGGAGGATGTCTCCAGATTCCTCTTCAGAGGTTTCCTCAGGACTTGATTGGAGGCCCTGAGTCATGGACTCTGTCGACTCTCTCCCAGATGTGCCTGTGAAAGCAAGGAGGGATAATTAGTGCCTGGCAGTGGCCTGTGAAAGAGGACACATCACTCAGAGCATCGTTGTCTGATGGATGTTGCACTGCTGGATCTTCACTTAGTAGAGCAACACCAACCTCACTGTCAGGACAGGAACAGTCCAGAATGTCACCGACCAGTTGGATGGCTCTGTTTTCTAGTCCTTGAGGACCTTAATTCCGTCCACGGTTTGAGACCTCTCCCTCTTGTTGTGTGCCAACTTGTCCTGCATGAATAGAAATGGAGAGAATGTAAGCAGGATGCCTGCCAGGACAGATGATAAGTATGCCTGGCCTGTGTGGGTGGTGAGTCGTCCCATGGATGGGATGAGGACAACGAAGGTGTGTGTGAGAGAGTGAATGATGATGTCCCTTGAACCAGCAGTCAATGGTGGGCCATGTTTCCCGCTACCGCACATTGGGAACCTAATTTCAATACCTTAGTGTCCCATTATAGGCCCTGAGGCTGGGATCAGCCCCCCACATTGGATCATCCAGGCCATGCCGCTTGGCTTCACAGCTGTCTATAAGCGACATGCATCTGGCACTTTGCTCAGGACTATGAGGTTTGTTTGCCTACCTTGCTTCAGTCAGCACTCGCGGTCTGAACACCAGGCTTCACAGGCAACACCACATCACTTTTAGGGGGCAGGTCTCTACCTACCAGACCAGCCGTAATGCGGGGGCGGCTTTTCAACGGCTCCAGGGCTAGGGCTTGCCTGGGGAAGGGGGAAGAAGTGGCCTCAGGCAAGGGAAGAGGCCTCAGGGCGAGGGCTGTACTGGTGAAGCGGGGTATCCCAGGGTGTGTGTGTGTGTGGGGGGCACATGTTGATCTGTGCAAGTGGCCTCAAGATGGTGAGGGCTGAATAGACAGTCTCCAAAGGAGATGAGGCCAGATGGAGATGTGAGGGTGTGTGTGTGTGAGAGAGTGAGTGGTGATGTCCCTTGAGCTGGCAGTGAGTGAGACGCCAGTGAATGTGTGATGGGCTTGTGAGTGTGTGAGTTTAGAGTGATGAGATGGTTGCCTTACCCTGGCAGCACAGCTGAGATCATTCATCCTCTTTCTGCTCTGGCTGACCTCTTGTGTGCAGCGTTGGCACTGACCATCTCTGCCATTGCCTCCCAGGCTGGAATGGTGAGACTGATGAGCCTCTTGCAGCCAGAGCAAGGGGTAGAGGACATCGCAGGGGGGCCTCCCAAATGTCCAGAAGGCATCCCAGGGATGCGCCACTGAATCGGGGGGGGGGGGGGGTCTGCAATCTTCTTGGCTTTTGGGGCCATGTCTTCACCGGAGCAATCCTGGGCTGTAAGCTTTGAGAAGTGTGCGCACGGCTGCAGTTTAAATAAGGTGTCCCACGTGAGGGAACAGCATGGCGGGCAAATCGGAGGCTGCCCACCAGCGAGACAGCACGTTTCCTGTGGCTATATAATTAGTGAGATGGAAATGGGATGATACAGCCCAAACAGCTGCCATTGTGGCCAAAGGGTAAAACGTCCTTTTTCCTGCCTGCTCCTGTACTTCAGGCAAATCCGGGACGATTCTGCCTCATGATGAGAATTTTAAAATTGAGGGGCTGTTTAACCAGGGTCCCATGTCGGTCAGTGAGCAGAGGGACAAAGTGCGAATGGGATTTGCTGCCAGTTGGGACACAGGCAGCAGAGCTTTGGTTGAGCGCAAAGCGTATTGGTAAATACCACAATTTCTGCAAAAGCATGTGAAAGGTATCTAATGTCTCAAAAATTGAGAGAAATACCCTTAACACGATACAATAGTTACAGAACTTTTGTGGGTTTGATCAGTTTGTGCCGGGTTTTAGGACTGTTTGCCTCCGGGACTTCAGCTCACTCGAGACTGAACAAAATTGTCCAACTTAATTCTTACCGTTTAAAAGAAATTTGCTTTGGAATAGGGTACAAAGAAAAAAAATCGAATTAAAACTTGCATGGCTTCAGTGGGAAAAAAAATCGAAGGAGGTGTAAAATGGCTGGCAATTTGTGTTTTTCCCTGTTGATCAAAGTTAAAATGACAGGCAGTCTTTCCTGAACACAGTCACCCTTTGCACAGTGAGTGCTGATGGTATCAGTGGTGGAATTGGCTTTGAGGAGTTACAGGGATCTACAAAGGAGTTAAATTAAAATCAGTAGAAACGAATGCTTTAGGCCAGATACCTCAGCAGGTTTTTCATTTAAGTTGAATATGTTAAAGGGGCAATTTTGTGTGGCAGCTGTGAGGGGTCAGTTGGTCGCACTCTTAACTCTGAGTCACAAGGGCTTCAAGTTCATGTCTCACCTACGCTGACACTCCAGTACTGAACAGGGCTGCCAACTCTGATTAAATGTGTTCGTCACCTTGTCCTCACACTCCAGCCATTAGTCGGCCAACACATCCATCCTTGTGACACACTGCCTTCCTACACCAATTGGAGAGCAAAAGGACTCATTACCCAATTGGATGATACTTGACTTGTCAGCCAAGCAGCCATTTTATCCCTCATTTTCAATATTTTTATATCTGGTAAAGAGAAATTGTCAAAAAATAACTTTAAAAAAGACTATCTTTTTAATGTCGCAATGGTTTTTCTCCAGGATTGCACACAGCAGTGTCCTGGGGATTGACTTTCAACTCCTGGATACTCCAGGACAACCTGGACGGTTTGTAACCCTAGTACTGAGGGAGTGCTGTACCTTGAGAAGTGCTATCTTCTTTGGATGAGATTGCAAACAAAGGCCCCTTTTTGCCTGCTCTGGTGGATGTAAAAGAGCCCCAGCATTATTTCGAAGAGGAGCAGGGTGGCTCTCCCTGGTATTCTTGCCAATATTTATCTCTCAATTAACATCATAAAAATCGGATTGCCAGGTCATTACCACATTACTGTTTGTGGGAGCTTGCTGTGCGCAAATTGAATGTGTCCTACATTACAACGCTGACTATACTTCAAAGCTACTTCATTGGTCCCCGTATTTAAGAAAGGATATACTGGCATTGGAGGCGGTTCAAAAGAGATTCACTCAGCTGATTCCTAGGATAAAGGGGCTGACTTATCAAGAACGGCTAAACAGATTAGGCCTTTATTCATTAGAGTTTAGAAGAATGAGGGGTGATCTTATTGAAACATACAAGATTCTGAGGGGGCTTGACAGGGTAGATGTGGAGAAGATGTTTCTACTAGTGGGGGAATCTCGATCTGGGGGCCAAAATTTCAGAATAAGGGGACACTCATTTAAAACTGAGAAGTGAAGGAATTCCTTCTCTCAGAGGGTAGTGAATGTCTGGAATTCTCTTCCCCAGAGAGTTGTGGAGGCCGGATCACTGAAAGTATTTAAACAGGAGGAGTTGAGGGCTATGAGGAGCTGGCACGAAAGAGGAGTTGAGGCCTGGGGCAGATCGGCCATGATCTTATTGAATGGTGGGGCAGGCTTGAGGGGCCAAATGGCCTACACCTGCTCCTATTTCTTATGTTCTTATTGGCTGAGAAGTACTTTGAGATGTCTGGTGGTCATGAATAGTGCAATATAAATGCATTTTTTGGGTACTGATCTTGCCAGCATTTTTTTTAAAAGCCTTCGTTCATTGGCAATGATATCTCATTTAGCTGGATCACTGGATCATCAAGGAGATCAGGAGCTGTTCCAGATTTAACTTGTAAATATAAATCAAACCGATTGTCATTCTGACGCCCAATAGTCTACGCTGATATTGAGCTCAACAAATGAATAACTTTTTCAACAACTTCTCTTCAGTTTCAAGATGGGTACTGTGGCAAGAATTGAAAAGCAAAGTTTAAAACTTTTAAAGGAAAAGAGTTGTCAGAACAGATCTGCCGATGAAAAACTATACCCCATATGAAATAGAACAGCTGCATTGAAACAAAAAATAAATAATTGGAGAGCGAGAATACTGAATTCTAGCTGAAATGAGGCTTTTTCCTATATTTATTTAAAATGGCTTCTTAACTGTTGATTTAAATAATAAATTATAGGAATAAAGCTGTTCTTGATAAATACATTTATTAATATGAAAGTTTTTAAATATTGACTGGTTTAGGGAAGCAGCAATGTTCCTGAACCAGTCCGTGGTCTCTGAGTTATGGAGTAATTTAATAAAGCAATCAAGACACTAAATGTTAAATCAAATCATAATGAAAATGCGATGCACCTGCCAATGTTGAGGATGGTTTTTGTGCAACAGTGTAGATTTTAAAGTAGGTAGCAACACGAGCACATGTTTCTAAAAACTGTTCTTTCCAAGAGAAGAGCTAAGCATTGAGAATAAAGTGGCACCAAAAATGATGAATCTAACTCTTTGGCACATTTTAAGCTACCAACCACCTGCTGAAAGTGATCAGCTATTCTGAAATCTTTTTAATGAACACTAAATAATAAAAATGACACCCAGATTAACTGGCCATCTGTTATAGCCAGACATTTCAGGTCAGTGCCATGCGTGACCTATTTTCAATCAAGTCTCTACATTCCCTGTGTCATTGAAAAGAAGCTTACTGCCTGACAAAGATGGGGGACCTTGTACAGATGTAAAGTGATAGCAGAACAATCTGTTCTAATTTGTTTTTTTTTAGTAGGTGCTTCTGAGTATAATCTCAATGTTTTCTGCTTCCTGCACCTTAGAGTAACTATCACACACATACACACAATGATAAGAGCATCCAGTGTGTCTATAATTTTCACTTTGTGTCTGTTATTTTATCGAGTTATTTCATTAATGAAATATTCCTTGTTTTTTGAAACACTTTGCACGGAGACTCGATCTAGAATGAGTTGCCATGAATATGAGGCTAATGTTGAAATCAATTCCACTTTTGGATTCCAACTCTGTAGTTCAAACAATTCAACAACAGCAACAACTTGAATTTATACAGAGGCTCCGGAGAACAGTCATATTGGACTCAAAACGTTAACTCTGTTTCTCTCTCCACAGATACTGTTAGATCTGGTGAGCTTTTCCAGCATTTTCTGTTTTTGTTTCTTTCCAAATAAAACTGGTTGACTAGAAAATCAGATACATACATGGTCATTAGACCTCCAGGGAACTGAGCACACTGTCCCCACTGAACAGTCTGTGGATCAATTTATACAAACTCCATTGACATTGAATGGAGACAACTATTAGACAGCTGGATAATTTTTTTTTATTTTTAAATTTTATTTATTTACTTTTTATCACACAGTACAGAAGAGGCCCTTCGGCCCATTGAGTCTGCACCAACATAAGAAACACCTGACCTGCCTACCTAATCCCATTTACCAGCACTTGGCCCATAGCCTTGAATATTATGATGTGCCAAGTGCTCATCCAGGTATTTTTTAAAGGATGTGAGGCAACCCGCCTCCACCACCCTCCCAGGCAGCGCATTCCAGACCGTCATCACCCTCTGGGTAAAAAAGTTTTTCCTCACATCCCCCCTAAACCTCCTGCCCCTCACCTTGAACTTGTGTCCCCTCGTGACTGACCCTTCAACTAAGGGGAACAGCTGCTCCCTATCCACCCTGTCCATGCCCCTCATAATTTTGTACACCTCGGTCAGGTCACCCCCTCAGCCTTCTCTGCTCCAACAAAAACAATCCAAGTCTGCCCAACCTCTCTTCATAACTTAAATGCTTCATCCCAGGCAACTTCCTGGTGAATCTCCTCTGCACCCCCTCCAGTGCAATCACATCCTTCCTATAACATGGCGACCAGAACTGCACACAGAACTCCAGCTGTGGCCTCACCAAGGTTCTATATAACTCCAACATGAACTCCCTACTTTTGTAATCTATGCCTCGATTGATAAAGGCGTGTCCCATATGCCTTTTTCACCAACCCACTAACATGCCCCTCTGCCTTCAGAGATCTATGGACAGACACGCCAAGGCCCCTTTGTTTCTCCGAACTTCCTAGTGTCATGCCGTTCATTGAATACTTCTTTGTCAATCATGAGTTGTGGCTGATTGATTACAGTGCTTGCAGCAATGTATCGAGCTATTTAGGTGAAACTTTTGGCAGGTGTCCAGGAAAGCTGGAGTGACAATCCTGTATAACTGCAGTAGCCTGTTCAGGCTCTTCAGTAAACAGTATCCAACTCATACTTGCCTATGTGATAAAGGAAATGCTGGCAGCAGGCAGTACTGGGATAGATAAGAGGAAGGAAAGTAATCTAATTTGCAAAAATTAAATCAAAAGATGCAGTAGCTAGCTGTGAATTCGTAACTAATCAGCATTCACCATCCAGTTGTAGTGCAGCCAGGACTAAATCCTAATTGTTATGATCCCTGAGTATTCTCACAGGATTACAGTGAACATTTTCCTGATTCAGTTCCTTTTGAGGAGGGCTAACTCATAAATGTTAATGTGTCCCGTCTTCAATTAACATTCTGTTATAATTGTGAAATATGGTTCGAGTTTGGACTTCCTCTTCCCCCAAGGATGCTCGAAACACTCTCATGAAATTGCTGAAAATGTCAATTGACTCCTTACAGCACTAAATGTAATTTGTTACATTATTCACAGACTTTTGCTGGACTCAAGAGCTTTTGAAAGTGTCACATCCAAAACCAAGGTTAACATGGTGAAAAATAATTAGTTAACTACCCTGTAAATCAACGGAGTATGTTGGTCTGTAATCATCATGTGAGTGATGAGTTTGTAAATCTAGGAGAAACAGCTCTCAGGGTGTGTTACAGGTGGATGTACTGTTTCCACACTCTGCAGATCCTGTGGGATAGAACAGATAAAAATAAATTGGAGGTGCACACAATGTCCAAATATGCTTTCTAAATGTTTTGGTTCAGTATTGGGTAGATTCACAAAATCACATAATGTTTTCAGCACAGAAAGGGGCCATTCAGCCTGTCATGTGTGTACTGGGTCTCTGAAGGAGCAATTCACCTGGTGTCACTTCCCTGCCTTCTCCCTGTAGCACTGCACATTCTTCCTTTTCTGATAATCATCCAATTCCCTTGTGAATGCCTCAATTGAATCTGCCTCCACAACACTCTCAGACAGTGAATTCCAGACCCCAACCACTAGCTGTGTGAAAAAGCTTTTCCTCATGTCTCCATTTCTTCTCTTGCCAATAACCATAAATCTGTGCCCTCTCATTCTTGATTCTTCCACTCATGGGAACAGTTTTTCCCTATTTACTCTGTCCAGACCCCTCATGATCTAAAATGCACTGGCTGGGACTGTGGTGGAGACAGGTTCAATCAGCATTCAAAAGGGAATTGGGTTACTGTCTCAAAAGGAAGAATGTGCAAGCGCCGGAGGGAGAAGGCAGGGAGTGACACTAGGTGAATACCTCCAGCAAACCTCCTCTCAACGTTCTTTTCTCCAATGAAAACGGTCCCAACTTGTCTAGTCTTATCTGAAACTGAAGACTAGATTGAAAAGTTATGTGAGGGAAATGCAAAATTTATTGTTTCATCGAATGTCTAGCTACCCTCACATCAGCCTTTCCAATTGCTGTGTTCCTTCCTTTTGGTGCAATGTATCAAACTTGTCTGTTTGTCAGTCTATTTGTCCATCTCTTTTCTATCTTAGTTCCTACCTGTGGTGGTGTCTATCTGCAGAAAATGCTGGAAATACTCAGCAGGTTGGGCAGTATCTGTGGAGAGGGAAACAGAGTCAAAGGGCGGAATTTATTGCCTACTGGCAGGAGAGCCGGCAAGAGCCCCACATCTGCTACTTTCGGGAATTCCGCCCAATTAAGTACCAATGAAGCATTTAGCTGGGCAGCAGCGGGCCTTCCCTAGAATCAGGACACCAGGGCTGGAAATTCCAGCCCTCTCCCACGCACCCGCCCCCAGAGAGCTGCTAACCAATCAGAGGTTGACAGCTGTGCATTGCTCGGCAGCGCCACAGGGTAGGCAGTGGCTGATCCTAATAATGCACCCACCCAAGGCCCAGGATCACCAAGGAATCCTGAGCCACAGATAAGCGATGGCGGGAGGGGTTTAGCATGGGGAGGAGCTGGGAGCCAGCAGGACAGTGGCTCTCAACTGGCCCTCCAATTCCCAATGCCAGGCCCCTCAATCAGGCGCTGAGCGCCCGATAACAAAGGAGCACTCCCTCCCACCCCCGGATGCGCGCAAGCAACACTGGCAGGGTTTTCATTTCGAGATTCCTGCATGGGGAGTCCATCACCGCCGCTGGGTGAAACCGGCAGTGGCAGGCTGAGGCCCTTATGTGGGCATTAACGGCCCTCTCAAGGGTCTCAATTGGCAGCGTTGGCATGGAGGCTGCCCATGAACCTTCCTGCCCAGACCTAAGGCAGAGTTATGAAGGTGAGCCGGTCCTTGCCCCAACGCCCTCCTGCCCAATTTATTCCCCCACCCACCACCAAACTCACCTTGGGGCAGGGCAATAAATATTGCCCAATGTTTGCAGAACTGGGAGATGTCATAGATTTTAACAGGTCTTAAACCAATCCGGAACCAGGAAAAACAAATGTAGAAGGGGAGGAAAGATGAAGGGGAAGGCCTGTGATAGGGCGGAAGTGATTGAAAAGAAAGGGATAATGGTAAAAGGCAAAAGGGAGTGGTAATGGTGCAAGTAAAGAAACCAAAGCTGTGTCTAGGCTTAGCTGGAAAGATCAGCAGCAGGACTATTAGTATCACCATGCTGTCTTAAAAATCAGAGCATCGATTATGAAATCAATAACAATCAGTTCTGACGAAGAGTCATCTGGACTCGAAACATTAATTCCGTCTTTCTCTCCACAGAGGCTGTCGGACCTGCTGAGTTTTTCCAGCGGTTTTTGTTTTTATTTCAGATTTCCAGCATCTGCAGCATTTTGCTTTTATCTTATTGAAATCAATGTTGAATCCAGAAGGTTGTAAATTATTAAATCAAAAGGTATAGATAAGTGTAACAAACTTGATGTACTGGTCAGGTTTCTTACTTGAAACAGATAACTTTTTCTGCAGAGCTCTTGTAGAAGCTACATGCTTGAACCAGGCCCATGAATAGAAGCTCCACCCCTAAGATCAGCCCTGCAGTTAGGGATGATTCATCAGTACAATCATGTCACCCCCTAAAAGCAGTAGGAAAGGTTACATCCACAATCACTACATTCCTCCCCATTTAATTTTTTTACTTTTCTTATTTACAAGAATATCTTAATCCACAACATAGACATCTACACAGGTCATGCAATTATAGATTAAGTCTCTGAGGTGGTTTTCTAATTTGGTTAGAGTGACGTAGCTCTATGACTTGAGATTCTTCCACTGGATTGAGATGATCAGGAACTACAGTATCAGGGACATCATTAGACAATGGCAGTTCAGAATTAGGTCATTCAACAGAGACATCAGGTATGTCTATTTTAGGTTGATCTGGCACCTCATCATCAACATCAATTACAGGCGGAATAGCTGGTTGTTGGAATGTCTCTCTACTCATTAGATTTCAAACAATCTGGTCTTCTACTTCCACTTGGAATGACAAAAGTTCAGTTTCAGAGACAATTACAGCAGGAACTCAATTAGGTCCATTTCCAAGATTTTGCATGAAAACTGAATCTCCCACAGTAATTCATCGAGCTTTGCTATAAATATCATAATTCACTTTCTGACTACTCTGGTTGTCTCTACCTTCCCCTCTAAGTTTGGAAACACCAGATGTAAACTTGTATGAAGGTGATGTTTCATCAGTAATTCAGATGGTGAATTGATTGTATTGATTGTAGATGCACATTCTAAGTGGATGGATGTGTATGAAGTTAGATCACCGACATCGTGTGCAACTATTGAAATTCAGATGGTGTTGAACACATAGTTGCATGAGCAGTCGTACAATAATTGAGAAGAAAATGTGAAAATTGAGTTTCTAATGTTCCTTCGGATAACTTCTTCATTCCTGATTTGAAAGTTTGCTCTTTCTGCTAACACATTGGATGAAGGATGATATGGTGTTGTTTGAATATGTTTAATTCCATTTAAACTCAGGAATCTCTGGTATTCCTAACTATTGAAGGCAGGCCCATTATCCGAAACAATGATTTCCGGTAAACCATGTAGACTAAAACATTGGCTCAGCTTTTCAATAGTTGCATACGATGTCGGTGATCTAACTTCATACACATCCATCCACTTAGAATGTGCATCTACAATCAATAAAAACATGGTATCTAAAAATGGACCTACATAGTCTATATCTGGTCTAACCCGGGGTTGACCAGGCCACTGATACAGTGGAGCTGAAACAGATAACTTCTGTTGTTGCTGACACTTAACCATTTTTTGTAAATCACTGTCTACATCTGGCCACTAGACATAGCTTCGCACAGGCATCGTCATCTTCGAAATGCCTGGATGTGCACTATGAAGCCCTGTCAAAAGCGATTCTCTTCCTTGCAAAGGGACTACTCGTGATCCCACAGCAATATTCCATCTCGACAACTTAACTCAGTTTTACAGACATGTAATGGTCTTATCCCTTCAGAGACTGGTGCATTCGAACATACTTGCAATACCTCGACTCGGACTTCTGATAACCTGGTTTGTCCAATTCCTTATTTGCTTCACACAAACCGGTGAAAAGTCCAAGAAATTCAATACAAGCACAATTTCTTGTGGCACTGGAGCATGTACAATGTTATCTGGTAATAGAAGATGACTGAGTGTGTCTGCATTTGCAATATTCACACCCAGACGGTGCATAAAGGTGTACTCACACACTGATAAAATCAAAGCCCAACATTGAATTCTGGCCGAGGCTATCAGTGGAGTTGCTTTATCTTCACTAAATAAACCCGTTAGTGGCTTATGATCTGACACTATAATTAAATGTCAACCTGCAGATATTGATGGAATTTCATGACTCCAAATATTACGGATAGACCTTCCTTTTCAAGTTGTGAGTAACCATTCTCAGCTGCAGAGAGGGTTCTGGAGGCATATCCTATTGGCCTTTCGGAACCATCTTCCATCCTGTGTGACAATGCAGCTCCGTAAGGAGATGCATCATAGGTTAATATTAATTCTTTTGATGGGTCATAAAGTATCAGTAGACATGATGAGTGTAATAGTGCCCACTGCTCCTGGTGATGCTGCTGAGGCTGCCGGAACATCTGATTGGGCCAACAGCAGCAGGAGCCCGCAGCCATCCTTAATTGGATGGTGGCCCTGTGGATGGTCCAATTAGGAGGCCACCTCCAGTGAAATCATCAAGCCAGTCCCATTCCTAACTAGCGCAGGCTCACCAGGAACTGCATTTCATCCCGAAGGTAGGTCCTGAAGTCAGGTCCCAAAACGCATGGAAAAATCCAGCCCCACGTCTCTGGAGTAGGATATGTTTGAGTTCCATCATTCAGTTTACTGTCAACGAAGACTAACTATTTGCTTTGTTTTAACAAAGTGCACGGAACGGCATGACACTAGGAAGTTCTGAGGAACAAAGGGACCTTGACGTGTGTGTCCATAGATCTCTGAAGGCGGAGGGGCATGTTAGTGGGGTGGTGAAAAAGGCATATGGGACACTTGCCTTTATCAATCGAGGCATAGATTACAAAAGTAGGGAGGTCATGTTAGAGTTGTATAGAACCTTAGTGAGGCTACAGCTGGAGTACTGTGTGCAGTTCTGGTCGCCACATTATAGGAAGTATGTGATTGCACTGGAGGGGGTGCAGAGGAGATTCACCAGGATGTTGCCTGGGATGAAACATTTAAGTTATGAAGAGAGGTTGGATGGACTTGGGTTGTTTTCGCTGGAGCAGAGAAGACTGAGGGACGTCCTGATGGAGGTGCACAAGATTATGAGGGGCATGGACAGGGTGGATTGGGAGCAGCTGTTCCCCTTAGTTGAAGGGTCAGTCACGAGGGGACATAAGTTCAAGGTGAGGGGCAGGAGGTTTAGGGGGGATGTGGTGAAAAACTTTTTTACCCAGAAGGTGATGACGGTCTGGAATGCACTGCCTGGGAGGGTGGTGGAGGTGGGTTGCCTCACATCCTTTAAAAAAGTATTTGGATGAGCACTTGGCATGTCATAACATTCAAGGCTATGGGCCAAGTGCTGGTAAATGGGATTAGGTAGGTAGGTCAGGTGTTTCTCACATGTCGGTGCAGACTTGATGGGCCGAAGGGCCTCTTCTGCACTGTGTGATTCTGTGATTCTGTGCTCATGCTTTTTATTAAGTTCCTCCTTGCTTCCTTCCTTCCCTTTCTTCCATTTCTTCTCCTTCTTCCTTCGTCCCTTCTTCCCTTTCTTGCTTTCTTTCCTTCTTTCTTATGCTAACCTTGGCACAGATTTGGGTCCAAAAGACAGCAGAGATCCACAAAATAATTGCAGCCATTCATTCTAAAAGTCTATCTTTCTGTTTAATCTTTTATTTCATTTTGGAGTTTCATCACGCTTTTTGTTCACTGTCCTGCCAGTGAAAGCAGGTCCGATTCAGAACTTTCAACATGGACTGCATTCAGTATATAATTTTCTGGAACTGTCTTTTACTTAAAAATGGAAACCAACAAAACTGCTTCGATGACTGCTGAAGGTCAGGTGACTTTTGCAATTTCTGCCTCAAGTGTCTGGAAAGTTCCTGATTTGAATAACCATGTACCGGGTGGGGAGCTGGGCAGGGGAGCATGGCGGGGGGGAGGTGGAAGACTCTCCCTTGAATGGATATAGACCCAGACGCAACCCACCTGTGGAATTTACACCTGCTGTTCTTTGTGTTTTACCAAAAACTCTAAATCAATGCACTTCCAGACTTCACGGGCAGAATTTAGCCAATGGTGGGTGTGTGGGCCCCACCAGCTTGGCAGTGGCTAGACAGCCGACCCCTTCCACTAAAACGGGGTCTGCCGCCATATTGAGTGGGCGGGCCAATTAAGGCCCACCCAGCGGCCTGCCCGACGGGTAGCGCTATGCACATCCTGTGTGTGGGGGGCTGGAGGGAATCCCCAACTGTCAGAGTGCGCTCTTTCCACACATGCACACGAAATAGCGCACTGCTCCCTGAGACCAAGTGCTGTCTCGGGGAGGTTCATGACAGGTAAGTAAAGTCTAAAAATGGAAAAATATTAACATTATTAACATGTCCCCCTCATGTGACAATGTCACATGAGATGGGACGTGTTAATAATAAACACTTAAAATTGATTACATTTTTAAAAAATGGACAAGAAACCTCATCCCGCCAATGGATGAAGTTTTATGAATAATCTGGAGCCCGCTGGGACTCCTGGCCTGCCCGCCAGCCTTAAGCTTGGACGGGCAGGTCTTTAATTATCTTAACTAGCCTGTCAATGGCCTTAATTGGCCATTGACAGGTCGGCGGCCGGACAGCTGATTTCGCTGTCCGCCCGCCTTCCTGAATATTTAAAGGGACCGGGATGACGTCGGGGGTTCCTCCCGACGTTATCCCGCGTCATTTTCCCATCAGCGAGCGGGCCCCGCCCCCAAATTGCCAATGGGAAAATTCTGGCCCTTTTCTCCAAATTTGAAATTTAACAAAGAAAGCTGCAGAAACCAGTTGTTGTGTGTACACGCATTGCGCCTGCTTCAGCTAAACAAAATAAGTGACAGCCCTCCGCTGACTCATTCCTCAGGGCAATGCCTTGACCAATCAGGGTCAATCTGCCTGGTTTGAATTTCAACCTTCCATTCCTTTTACCTCCAGGAAGGGGAGATGACCTGAGGTAGGTCAATTCAATTGAAAAGTTCATTGAAGTGAGGTTTCAGCTTTTGACTCTCAAGAACTGAAAAATCAATTCAATGAATGTTCCATGATTGGAGAACCTACCCAGTGCTTTGCTCGTTCATTTATGCATCTTAAACATCTATTTTATTTAGTGTTTTCTTGATATTCTTTAGCCTTTCATAGCTTTGAGATATTTTTGTGGGGCAGAGAGGTTACTGAGGGGACAACGTAAGCCCCTGATGAGTAGCAGATGAACATGAGGGACTTGGCATTCAACTTCCCTTTGCTGGTCTCAGAGGAAATGACTTATCTCCTCCTCCTGTGTCCTCCAACCTGACTCACCCACCCACCCACCCAACCAGGGGCAAGAACACACTGTGAGAAATCTTGCACAGTGAATACTTAACTTCGACTCTGGAGAGTAATAATAACATGCTAGTTTTCCAGCTTAAAGTACATGGGAAACTCAATGTTTTAAGCTCAATTAAAAAAGTAATCGTGTACAAAGGAAGGCATCACATTCCAAGCATGCAACTTTTATTATGTGTCACTAAGTTTTACAATGAATTTTGGATATTCTCTAATTATACTGTGTGTACAGTACTGAAGCTTGCCTCTTAAAGGTCTTGTATTGAGTAAAAAAATGGTGATTATCTAATCTTTGTCCTATACCCTAGCGATCTATGATTGATAGAAGATGTGGTAAACCAGCAAAGTAATTCTGTATTCCCCTGTAAACTCATCTGTCTCTAAACAGAAAACAAATCCTTCTGCAAGCTCCCAAGTCTAATCAGTATAAGACTATGTGGAGACCTGATTTGGTGAAATTAATTATCTGAGCGGTGAAAAGCTCAGCTCTTCCACTAAATTAATCTGCATGGCTTTTAATCTGAATGCATCATTATGTAGAATGTTGTCAGTGAGACAGAGTCAAGAGAGGGAACATGAAGAAGTGGAGGCAAGAGCCTGTGGGGCAATAGAGAAATCTTAGCAGCTCCTGATGAAATCCCAGAGTGCTCATTAATGTTTCATGGTCCTCTAAATTATTGTCTCCTCTGCCACAGTCATCATCTGTCTGTTTAAATAGACACCTTAATAACAATTGGACCAGAAACATGCCTAACAAATCTTCCCCACCCTTTCTAAAATCCTTTTTGTTACAGAATCATGCTCCAAAGCCCCTAATTCTCATGAGTTGTTGACTGAGTTTATCACCACCACCCACCCCATCCCACCCCGACTAGGTGGAGGTCCTGGTGAAGGAGATTACTAGCGGTTACAA
Organism: Carcharodon carcharias; assembly: GCF_017639515.1. Classification (NCBI taxonomy): domain Eukaryota; kingdom Metazoa; phylum Chordata; class Chondrichthyes; order Lamniformes; family Lamnidae; genus Carcharodon; species Carcharodon carcharias. The sequence goes on from NC_054485.1 coordinate 6,204,984, forward strand.
CGTCGATAAGTCACACAAATATTATCAAATCTTTAAAAACCACCAGTCCTTCTGCAACTTTGTGAGTTATTGCTTTGGTATAGCATCAGGTATTACAGGTTGGATGGTCAAAGCATTTAACACATGGTTACTGAAACACGTTTATGCAAAGCCTTGCGTGCTCTTTCATGGAATGTCATTTGACATATGATGCCGAGATTGATAGAATGTAATACAAGTTAATAGGGCTTCCTGCAGACTTGTCATTTATGGATCAACAGTTCTTTTCAAGCGCTTGCTTTGCCTTGTTATTCATAACAGTTTTTTTCCTGCGATACTTGTTTGGTATTCAGATTCCTTTTTGATCAAGTGTTCAACTGGAAAATAAATGAAGGAGGGGCATGATTTAATGAAGATAGTGAATGCAATGGAATTACTTCCTAAGGTTGTTTGCTCCCTAAAAAGTGTTGTTAAATTCTGTACTAGACATAGCCCCCTCAGAATATTCAGCTCCAGAACTTGACCACTATAGTATGGGGGGGGGGGGGAGGGGGGGTTCAGGCAGTGCAGGGGTTAATGTGGGACTGGGGAAACAGTACCACCCACATAGTGATGTAGAGAGTCATGTGATAATAGACTGTGTGTGGAAGAGTCTGGAAGGGGCAAGGATGGAGACAGCACCCATGTAGAGCTACACCTTAGAGATTTTTAAGGTTATGAGTTAATAAACATTTAATGTTCAACCATACAAGCCTCCAGACGTTTCTGTGAGACACCAAACAATTCTTACAACAACACCTCCACATGCAAGCACAGGAGATGCACCACCTGTCCTTTTACCTCCTCCCTTCTGTTATGGACCAGAGGGGGTCAGTTCAAACAGCAATAACTACCTTAGTAAACAGATGATGTTTTGAATTAGTTGTTTTTTTTTATGAATAAGTGGTGGAGTATTTCCCCAATCCATTGGTTTTTGTGCAACCAAATTTTACTAATAATGCCGCAGCAAACTCGAGTTAGGGTTAACCCAGCAGGTTAGCATATTGTACACACTCAAAACCCGTGAAAAGGAGTGTTTGCAACTTCCCATTCTGCATTCACACAGCAAAGGGATGGATGAAGGAAAGAAGGTTTACAGCACAAGGACCACAGGAAAACTGAATATTGGTTCATGTGAGATCCAGAGTCCCGAAGTCAGAATCCAGTGAGGAAGTCTTTCCCGTGGGCATTCGATGGTCAGCTGGCTGGAGACCAGTGTTGTAAGATTCGCTTTTTCAGGCGCCGATGATGCTGCAAGATGAAGTAGACACACAGAGAATGTGCCAGTCCTATAGGCAATGATACGAAAGCTTCCAGTAGAGTCAGGTTAGCTGAGCCGGAGGTCCAACCTTGACAGAACTTGCTTCTGTGTGGCCTGCCAGTTGGATGTTTCTGGCTGCCCAGCTCAGGAAGGTAATATTAAACTACTGCATTGGCTCATGTGACTTCAGCAAAGGATGTTTATCCAGAGTCTGTGATTTGGTTTTGGTTTTCAGGATTCATAACATCTCAGCCATTATGGGTTGAAGGGGCATACCATTTGTGTTGAGGGTCTGTTGTTTGTGAAGCCATTGCTGCAACAGCCCCACGGACTCTGCCAGCAACGTTGCCTTATAGCTCCTTTTGAAATTGGTCTGTACAGTGTCAGGTGGCCTCTTAGAAGTTTCTTGGGCATAATGAGGTGGGGATAATTTCCAGACAGAGGGCCAAACCACCTTAATTGTCTTCGCTCAGCAGAAAGGTCCAGTTTAAAAATCAGAAATAGTAATAAGGATAAAGTTTTAAAATATATACAGGGTTGGGTTTCTGTTCCATGTTGGAGGATTTTAATGCAAGGAGTCTGACGAATAAGGCAGATGAGTTGAGGACACAAATTAACACATGGGAGTATGGTGTAATTGCTGCCAAAGAAACACGGTTGAGAGAGGGGCAGGATTAGCAGCTCAATATTCCAGGATACAGGGTCTTCGGGCGAGACAGGAAAGGAGGTAAAAGAGGAGGGGGTATCGCAGTATTGATCAAGGAATCAATTACAGCAGTAAGGAGGGATGGCATCTTAGAAGGCTCCTCAAATGAAGCCATAGTAGAACTGGAAAAAAAAAAGGAGCAACCACATTGCAGGGAGTGCACTACAGGCCCCCAAACAGCCAGGGAGAAATGGAAGAGCAGATATGTAGGCAAATTTCAGAGAAGCGTAAAAATAATAGGGTAGTAATAGTGGGGGATTTCAACTTCCCCAACATTAACTAGGTTAGTCATAGTGTGATAGGTTTAGAGGGAGCAGAATTCTTAAAATGCATCCAGGAGAGCTTTTTAAGCCAGTACGTAGAAGGTCCAACAAGAGAGGGGGCGGTCCTGGACTTAATTTTAGGGAATGAAGCTGGGCAAGTGGTAGAGGTATCAGTGGGGGAGTGTTTTGCAGATAGTGATCATAACTCCGTTAGATTCATGGTTGTTATGGAAAAGAACAAAGATGGGCCAGAAATCAGAGTTCTAAATTGGGGGAAGGCTGATTTTAATAAGATCAGATATGATTTGGCCACAGTGGATTGGGAGCAGCTACTTTTAGTAAATCTGCGTCAGAGCAGCGGGACTCATTCAAGAAGGAAATAAGTAGAGTGCAGGGCCAACATATTCCAGTAAAGATAAAGGGTAGGACCAACAAATCCAGGGAACCCTGGATGTCAAGGGATAAACAGGATTGGATAAAGAGAAAAAGGCAGGCTTATGGCAGATACTGAGTGTTCAAAACAGCAGAAGCCCTAGAGGAGTATAGAATGTGTTGGGGGAAACTTAAAAAGGAAATTAGGAGAGCAAAAAGGGGGCATGAGAAAACATTGGCAAGTAAAATAAAGGAAAATCCAAAGTTATTTTACAAGTACATTAAGAGTAAGAGGATAACTAGGGAAAGAGTAGGGCCCATTAAGGACCATAGCAGTAATTTGTGTGTGGAGCCGGAAGACATAAGTAGGGTTCCAAATGAATACCTTGTGTCGGTGTTGACAAGTGAGAGGGACAACATGGGTATGGAAATCAGGCAGAAGGACTGTGATACAATTAAAGAAATTAGTATAGAAAGGGAGGAGGTTCTAAGTGGTCTGGCAGGCTTAAAAGTAGCTAAATCTCTAGGCCCGGATGAAATGTATCCCAGGCTGTTGAGTGAGGCAAGGGAGGAGATAGAAGGGGCGCTGGCAACAATTTTCAATACCTCTCTGGCCACTGGAGATTGCCAGAGGACTGGAGGACAGCCAATGTGGCACTGTTATTCAAGAAGGGAGGAAGGGATAAACCAGGGAACTACAGGCCAGTCAGTCTAACCTCAGTGATGGGGAAACTATTGGAAGCAATTCTGAGGGACAAAATTAACCTACACTTGGAGAGGGTGGGATTAATCAAGGACAGTCAGCGTGGTTTTAATAAGGGGAGGTCATGTCTGACCAATTTGATTGAATTTTTCGATGAGGTGACCAGGTGTGTAAATGAGAGCAATGCATTTGACGTAGTCTACTTGGACTTCAGCAAGGCTTTTGATAAGGTCCCACATGGGAGACTGATAACAAAGGTTAAGAGCCCATGGGATCCAAGGCAATTTGGCAAATTGAATCCAGAATTGAGTGAGTGGCAGGAAGCAGAGGATGGTGGTCGAGGGGTGTTTTTGTGACTAGATTCCTGTGTCCAATGGAGTTCCACAGGGATTGGTGTTGGGTCCCTTGCTGTTTGTGGTATATATCAACGATTTAGACTTGAATCTAGGAGGGTTGATCAGTAAGTTCACGGATGACACAAAAATTGGTGGGGTGGTAAATAGTGAGGAGGATAACCTTAGATTACAGGAGGATATAGACGGGCTGGTCAGATGGGCTGATCAGTGACAAATGGAATTTAATCTGGATAAGTATGAGGTGATGCACTTGGGCAGGACAAACAAGGCACAGGAATACACGATGAATGGTAGGACCCTGGGAAGTACCGAGGATCGAGGGACCTTGGTGTGCATGTCCACTGGTCGCTTAAAGTAGATAAGCTGGTTAAGAAGGCATATGGGATACTTGCCTTTCTTAGCTGAGGCATAGAATATAAGAGCAGGGAGGTTTTGCTGGAACTATATCAAATGCTGGTTAGGCCACAGCTAGAGTATTGCGTGCAGTTCTAGAATCCACATTATAGGAAGGATGTGATTGCACTAGAGAGAGAGCAGAGGAGATTTACCAGGATGTTGCCTGGGCTGGAGAGTTTTAGTTATGAGGAGAGATTGGATAGACTGGGGTTATTTTCCATGGAGCAGAGGAAATTGAGGGGGGACATGATTGAGGTGTATAAAGTTATGAGGGGCATAGATAGGGTAGACAGGAAGGAACTTTTCCCCTCGGTGGAGGGATCAATAACCAGGGGGCGTAGATTTAAGGTATGGGGCAGGAGGTTTAGAGGGGATGTGAGGAAGAATTTTTTCACCCAGAGGGTGGTGGGAATCTGGAACTCACTGCTTGAAAGGGTGGTAGAGGCAGAAGCCCTCATAACATTTAAGAAGTATTTGGATGTGCACTTGCGATGCCATGGCACACGAGGCTATGGGTAGTGTTAGAAAATGGGATTCGAATAGTTAGTTGCTTGTTTGATCGGCGCAGGTTCGATGGGCCGAAGGGCCCTTTCCTGTGCTGTAGACCTCTATGACTCTACGATTCTTTGAACCCAACACTCCTGTTGGATCCAGTACCCTTGGTTTGTTGGGGTTAAAGGATCCGGGTTGCACAGTTTGTTTGGGGGTGACCAAGTCAGTCCAGAGACAGAGAACATCAGGGGCAGAATTCTTCCCCCATCGGGGGAGAAGTTCAGGAGCGGGTGCATGGAGGCGCATCTCCGATCGGCGCCCCCGATCGTGGGTTCACTGCCATTTTACGTGGGCGGGCCAGTTAAGACCTGCCCAGCATGATGTCTGCAAGGAAGTGCTGTGCGGGCGGGGGAGGGGGATTCCCTCAGCCAAGAGTGCGCTCTTTCACACATGCGTGCCAAAGAGTGCACTCATCTCCCTGAGGCTAAGTGCTGTCTCAGGGAGATCGGCGCTGAATTTAAAGATGTTGAAAACAGAAAAAAAAAAATTCCTTGACATGTCCCCTCATGTGACATTGCCACATGAGTTGGGACATGTCCATCACTTTTAGTTACACTTTTATTAAATTTTTAAAAAAACTACTTGAAACCCCATCCCGCCCGTGGATGAGGTTTGATGCTTTTTCCAATTCCCGCCAGAGCTCCCGGCCTGTCCACTAACCTTAAGGTTGGACGGGCAGGTCCACTAATTACTTTAACTACTTTATCAATAGGCCTCAATTGGCCATTGACAGGTCGGCGGGTGCACAGCTGATTCGGCTGTGCCCCCACTGACCTGAAAATTGAAATGAGGCGAGGTGACATCGGGACTTCCGCCCAATGTCATACTGCGTCATTTTACGCGTCGGCGAGCAGGCCCCACCCCCTGCTCGCCGACCGGGAAATCCTTGCCCAGGAGATTGTTGTTAGAATAAACACATGCTGTTTATTCACAAACTAAACTCTACAATTATACCCTGAAGAAGAGTCAAATGGACTTGAAATGTTAACTCTGTTTCTCTCTCCACAGGTGCTGCCAGACCTGCTGAGTTTTTCCAGCATTTTTTGTTTTGGTCTACTATTATACTAGTGTGCTCACAACATAAAACTCCATTTTCTCTCATCAGTGACTAACTCAAGACTCTCTCACATAGAGGTAGCTCGTGCTACTCTGCTATTGGACATTAAGATCATCTGATCTTACATTACAATACTTGCCTTAAGAGTGTATTAAAATCCCCCTTTACTGAAAAATACACTTTACAATTTTTCAATATATAAAGTCATTTACACTGTTCAATTATTTAGTCAGTCACTCCAGGGGTTTCCTTATGTGTGTAGAACATCTCAACTCTGCAGTTTCTGATGCCTGCTTTGGAGTCTCCCTTACTGAAGTCATCTGAGCTTCAGGTTCTACAGCAGATATGTGTAAATTTTTTCTATGACTCTGTCAAAGGTACAGTCAGCCCTTCAAATACATTTGTACTTGGTTGAGTTCTTTCAACAGGAAGTGTTGATTCAGTCTCGAACACTTGTGGAATCAGTTCTGGATATTTGGCTTCTCCACTTCGTAGGTGATTCACGTGTCTCCTTATTATTCCATCTTCAACTTTCACATTGGAAGAAAGAGGTCCCATGACAGCATTTATTTCACCGAACAACCACACTGGTCCTTCTCTAAAATTTTTCACAAATACCTTCTCTCCTACGTTCTGTCCTGACTGTGACAATCATGTCCCATTTTCTGATTTTCCTGCCTTCTTTCTACCTCCCGCCCCAAGTTTGGGATGATTAGGCTCAGTCTCGATCAGAGATGGCGCTTCATTAACACTTCAGCAGGTGTGACACTAGTTATCAAATGAGGGGTGGTTCGATAATAGTAGAGAAATCGTGCTAATTTAGTCGCTAATGAATCTCCAGACAATATCTTCAAACCAGATTTGAATGTCTGAACTACTTTCTCAGCTAGTCCTTTTGAAGAAGGATGGTATGGAGATGTTTTCACATGAACAATACTGTTGAGGCTTATAAATTGGTTAAATTCAGCACTTGTGAATACTGTTCCATTATCTGATACTAGCACTTCAAGTAATCCATTTATAGCAAAGCTTTGTTGTAGCTTGTCTATTGTCGCTGAAGATGTGGGTGACCTTACTTTGTACATACCCATCCATTTCGAATGAATGTCTATAATAAGGAGAAATATTGTTCCCATAAAAAGTCCCACATAGTCAATATGTACTCGTACCCATGGTCTTCCTGGCCACTCCCATGGGTGTAATGGGGCTGTTGCAGGTAATTTTTCTGCTTGTTACACTGCATACAGCTTCTCACTAGATTTTCTATTTCTCCATCCACTCCCGGCCACTACATATTGCTACGTGTTATTGCCTTCAATTTGGAAGTTCTGGGATGTGCACTGTGAAGTTCAGATAACAATGGTTTTTGCCCTTTTGGTGGAACAATCACACAAGCTCCTGACAATAAAATATCTTCTTGGCTGGTTATCTCATATTTTCTCTGGAAACGCGGCTTCATTTCATTGGATTCTTGTGTTTGTGACCAACCAGAAAGAACTTGATTCCTCACTTTGGATAAGACTGGGTTTTGGTTTGTCCAGTCTTTATTTTGTTTAGCACATTTGGGTGATGAGTCCAAAAAGTTCAATAACAAGACCATAAGATCATAAGACATAGGAGCAGAAATTAGGCCATTCGGCCCATCGAGTCTGCTCCGCCATTCAATCATGGCTGATAAGTTTCTCAACCCCATTCTCCCGCCTTCTCCCCGTAACCTTTGATCCCCTTACCAATCAGGAACCTATCTGTCTCGGTCTTAAATACACTCAATGACCTGGCCTCCACAGCCTTCTGTGGCAATGAATTCCATAGATTCACCACTCTCTGCCTAAAGAAGTTTCTTCTCATCTCTGTTCTAAAAGGTCTTCCCTTTGCTCTGAGACTGTGCCCTCAGGTCCTAGTCTCTCCTACTAATGGAAACATCTTCCCCAAGTCCACTCTATCCAGGCCTTTATGTATTCTGTAAGTTTCTTCCTTCTTTTACCTGCAAATGTAAATGACTGAGTGCACCTGCATTTGCAATTTTATTGACTGTTAATTTATAGTCCCCACATATTCTAATGCTTCAGTCAGGTTTGAGAACAGATACGATTGGAGTTGTCCACTCTGAAAATTATACTGGTTGTATCACTCCCAGCTTTTCTAATCTATTCAGTTCTGTGTCTACCTTATCCCTCATTTCTTGCCTTCATGAATTTTAGTGTTGCCTCTGTGTCTACATGAATTTTTGCTTGTAGCCCTTCAATCTTTCCAAGTTTTTCCTTGAAGATTGAGGCATATTTTTGTAGTAGCTGTGAAAGTTCATTAGTTTTTAGCTGGAAGATTTCAGCCCATTCCAATTTAATTTCTTTCATCCAGTTTCATCTGAGGAGACTAGGTCCCTCACCTGTTACTACCATTAAGGGTAATCTCACTGTTTGACCTTCATAGTGTACTGACTTTACATACGCCCTTGACTTGTATGTCTTCTCCTGTGTAAGTCTTTAATATTTCATTAGTTTCTTCCATATTCAGCCATGATTCAGGTATTGAAAAGTATGCTCACCGATCAACGTAGTAGCTGTACCAGTATCCACCTCCATTCTGATAGGCTTCTCATTCACTCTCATGGTTACATAGAGAGGCTCCATTCTTCCTACCTTTAAATTATGTAGCGAATAGATATCAGCATTTATTATTTCAGGCTTTTCAAAACTGTTTATCTCATTGGGGTTTTGCCTTTGTCTGACAGTATGCCTGATTCTATCCCTACAGTTTCTCATGAGGTGCCCATTCTGATGGCAGAAGTAACATTCGATCTTTTTAAACTGTGTTTCAGTACAGAGCTGTCTACTTCCATCTCTGTTACTATGATGCCATGCTCTTGCTGCTAAGTTTTCCTGATAGCGATGGCTGTTTCTCGCTTCGGAACAAAGCTCTGCACTTTCGCGCTCTTTTTGGTTGAGTCCCTCCCTGCCCAACACAGAGCATGGCACCACCTTGCACTCCTCAAATGGCTCCTGAGTTTCGCACTGCACCTTCCATCGCCGAGTGATTTCCAACGCCTTCTGAAAATCTAGGCTTGTTTGAGCCAACAACCTCTTCTGAATCGCATTTTCATTTATACCACACACCAAGTGACCTCTAAGCATATCATTGGTAGAAGTACTGAACTCGCAATATTCAGACTCGCCACTTAAGAAGGAGATGTCCCCCACGCAGCCCTAATTCTTGAATTTAAACCGCTGTATGTTCACCGATGGCTTGGGCCGGTAATGATTCTTTACCAGGTTCACTAAATCATCGAAACTTTTTGAGTCTGGGGCACTGAGCACCAACAGATTCCGAATTAATCCATATGTCTTACTTCCGCACATGGACAGAAGGATCACACGCCTCTTCTCCACCCCCACCCCCCCCCCACCCCCGGCAATGTTGTTTGCCTGGAAGAAGAACATGAGGCGTTCAACATAGTGAGACCAGTTGTCCGAGGTTGGATCGAACGGCTCCACTCTTCCAAATTGCGGCATGCTCTTAGGGTATTACTTTGACGCTCAGAGGGAAATTCTCTTTTACTTACAACTACCAGGCGAGTTTCGGCCTGGTTTCGGTTCTTCTGATTTCCTTCGGTTTTTTTCACTTTTACCTAATTTCTCCTGTGATTTTTCGTGCTTTTACCCTCGTCGCCAGTTTGTTAGGATAAAGGATCCGGCTTGAATGTTTTGTTCAGGGTGACTGAGTCGGTACAGAGACAGAGAACATCACTGTTAGAATAAACACATGCTGTTTATTTACAAACTAAACTCTACAACTATATCTGTGTGCTCACAACATAAAACTCTGTCTCCACTCATCAGTGACTAACTCAAGACTCTTTCACACAGAAATAGCCCGCGCTACTCTGCTATTGGACATTAAAATCATGTGATCTTACATTACCATACTTGTCTTAAAGGTGTATTACAGATAAGGTTACTACAACTTCTCACTGTCCAGGGCCTCAACCACCCCTTCCAGGTGAAACAGTGATTAACTTGTACTTCCTTCCTTTTAGTATGCTGCAGTCTCTATAATGGGGAGACCAAATGCAGATTGGGTGACCACTTTGTAGAATATCTCCATTCAGCTGTCAATGTGATCTCAAACTTCCAATCACCTATCATTTTAATTCTCTCCCCAACTCCCACCCTGACCTCTCTGTCCTCGATCTCCAACATTGTTCCAGTTAAGCTCAATGAAGCTCAAGGAACAGAACATCATCTTTCATTTAGGCATTTTACAGCCTCCCAAACTCAACCTTTGAGTTCAACAGTGCCAAGTCACAACCTCTCGCCCCATTTTTTTCAGACAGCACCTGTTATTGATAATTCTGCGATTCCTGTTCCCATCTCCTCTAGATCCACCTTTTGTTTTACTATTAGTCCCACTACCACCTGCTTTTGCCTTGCCATCATCCCTTTTGCCTTTTAATCTCTCCTGTTTTCCATCCTATCACAAACCTTCTCATTTATTCTTTCCTCTCGCCTCCACTTTTCCTCCCTCTGTACCTGCTTAAAATCTGTTACAACTTTTTCCCAGTCCTGATGAAAGGTCATTGGTCTGAAATGTTAACTCTGTTTCTCTCTCTACAGACACTGCCGGATTTGCTGAATATTTCCAGTAATTCCTGATTTTATTCCCGATTTCCAGCATCTGCAGTATTTTGCTTCTCCCCCTAGATAATCATGTTGATTTAATAGTTTTTAAAAGTATTAAAATGGAAGGTTTGTTGGATTGAAGTGTTTTTTTTTAGTTGATTCTGCCAAGACACCTTAAGGGTAATCAGGGTGCCACAATGGTTGCCCATTAAGCGATCAAAATCCAATATGGCCACTTGGAAAGCGGTGAAAACAAAGTAGCAAAATAAAGTACGACAAATAAGGCACTTCTGCTAAGGGCTGTCAATCCAACTTATCTTTTATTCCTTTTAGTATTATTTAATACTGAAGCTATTGGATGAGTGGCCACTGAAAGTATAATTGGAACTCTATCCTTTTGGACAACTGATCAATTTAGGGTATCACAAAGCTCATGCAGCGCAGGCAAATTCCAGCTTCGCTGTTTGTACTCTTTGTTCATCTCAGCAGAGACAGTAAGATTGCTACACTTGGCTGCATAGAGATGCACGGAAATTAGCCCAGGCTCTCAATCTCACTACCGATTGTTGTCCAGAATTACTGGAAATACACATGTGAGGACAGTGCTGCACTACATTATGTGCCTGCCCCAGATACTATCAACTTTCAGACCAGCCCTTCGATACTTGACAATAACAATCTAGAAGCAGGGTGGAGAACATGGGTCCACAGAGCTGTAGTGTGGGGATCCCATATCCATTGATACCACTTTGCAAAAAGTATATTTGTAGACTGAAATAGACCAAATATCCCTTTTCCTACCATGGGGATATAAGACGTACATTGAAGCCTCATTACATAAGGTTTCAATATTATTTTGGAGTATATTTTCTTCGGTATTCTCATGTTGAAGAAAAAAAATCTGTCTGAGTTTAAAGTAGGCTGCAAAGAGAGAAAATATATTCCACCCTGATGATGCTGAGATTCTTTTACCCCACCCCATTGAAACTGAGGCATTTCCTCAGCTCTTTTAATATGGGAGGAGGAGGTTCACTCTGAAAACAAAGGAACATGCCTTCAGGAGCTATTGTAGACAGTTTGATGATTTCAGTTGGCTCCAAGTCGAGGAAGAGATACCAAACATGACAGATCATGCATCCCCAGGCATCTTTATGTTCATTGCAAATATTAGATACAAAGAGGCATTGGGTGCCAGCATTTTGGAGCCATGAGGCTTTCTCAGCACTCAAGTCGTGGTGTGATCCTCAGGTACAGCTAGGAGACAATGTTCTGTTATGCAATGTGTCCACTCAGGCCCTGAAAATTAGCTAAATTAGGTAAGAGAAGATACATTGCAGTTGAAGTGCCTAAAGAATACCCTAAAAGTCTCCAATGGCCATTGCATGGGAAGGTCCTTTCTCAGGTAATTGGAGTGGTAATGAATAGTTATTTTATTTGTCTTTCACCTATTTTGGTGCTCCTGTTGAACCGTTTATCTGCTTTGCTGTTTCACCAGAAAGATACTTACTGAAAGATGTTTCATTAAATGCTGGCTACGTTGGCCAAGGAGTATCTATCTGTATTTCCAGGCCACAGAATACCAGAGCACTGAAGAAGAGTCATACAGACATGAAACATTAACTCTGTTTCTCTCTCCACAGAGGCTGCCAGACCTGCTGAGTTTTTCCAGCATTTCATATTTCCAGCACCTATGGTATTTTTTGCTGTTGATTTACTGCATTGTTGGATTGATGGTACTGTTTTTTGCTGGTCTGGAACAGCTTGGCTCCAAGTGCGGCTGGTTCTGCAGCACAGGTCTTCAGCGATACAGCTGGGACGTTGTTGTGGCTTTTTGCGGTGTGCAGATGTTGCAATATGCTATATTGCACTGCCGCACTGGGCAGCTCTGGGTGAAAGAGTGAGTAAAGAGACAAACAATGGGGAAAAAATTAGAAACAGAAAATGCTGGAAAAATAAAACTGAAGAAGAGACATACGGACTCGAAAAATTAACTCTGTTTCCCTCTGCACAGATGCTGCCAGACCGGCTGAGTTTTTCCAACATTTTCTGTTTTTTCATTTCGGATTTCCTGCATCCACAGCATTTTGCTGCTGTTTTAGTGGGAAACAAAATACTAGCTATGAGCTGAGGGGAAGCTATCAATTGTACCATCCTCTCTTCCCTGGTATTAGCCTCCTCCCAGGGCTCTCTGTGCACCAAGGGATCAGGCAGGGAGCAAAGTGATATATATTGGATAAGGAATTAAGAGATGGATCACCCAAATGTCCATCAGCTGCCCTTTGGTGTGAGCGTGTGAACAGGCAGCATCAGATACCTTATAGAGGCAGCGTGTTTGGTGCGTGCCATGTTCATGAACAAGGGGGCAAAGCATTGTCATGGCAACAATGCAGAGTGCTTTGTTAAAACGTAACTATGCCTGTGCATTTGGGAAGTGCACAAACAGTTGCTGGAGCACTGTGCATTCTGTCTCTTCAAGCTTGCAGTGAATTGCTGTTGAAACGCACTGTAATGCTAAGCAGAATGAGAGCAGAATTTAACGTAGCAAAGATTGCAGAGACCACAAATTTACTCTCCATCTCCTCCCAGGTTTGCCGCGCTGGTCAGACAACATTTATTCTATCTGTACCATAATCCAGACTGCTCTGGTGCTGTTCTTCACTGAAAATTCAACTTCATCTCCACGAAGCAGAATCTACAAAGCTGCTTCACTGCTTCCTTTGTAGCCTTCACCGTGTTCTGTAGCAGGGTGACTTTAAGGGAAAATAGCAGCCCTTTAAGAGCTGCTGAGCCTGATACCTTGCCCTAGGAATACACTTAAACGCTCTATTAATTGTTACAAATATGAAGTTTGTAAGATTGTTATGTTTTGGGACTGTCTCTTTAATTTAGCGTAAAGAGGAATAGTTAAGGGGGTCACGTGAGCTGTTCCAAATCCTGCTTGACAACAAGCTTGGGTGGCTTGGTTGCTTTGGGGACACTGAGGCCCAGATTGATTTACAGGGAAGAAGTTGCAAAATATTCACACCTGGGAAAATGGCAAAGGTATCGGTAATCACTCTGGGTAGATGGTTAGTCTCCAAATCTCACAGGGAGGTGTTCAGAATGTAAGGTTTTGTAAATCATTATACATCAAAATGCATATTTAATTTCAAGAGAATGGAGTTGGGAGTCTGAAGGGTAGCTAATTAACATTTCTACCTGGATACAAGGCCCATGTGATTCACATTGCCATGGAGATGGGCTTTGAGGGGGAGGAGTCCATAGCATGCCATTGTAGCACTGGGTTATGGGGTTGTTCTTAAAATATCCCTGAAAGTGACAGCCAGGTCAGTCTGCAAGAACTTGAAAGAGAGAGAGAGTGAGAGAGTGAGCAGAGAGATAGAGGCAGCCAGTCTCTATTGTTCACCACACAGAGTGTGGGTGGGAGCTCGTGCTCAGATCAAAGAGGCCAAATTTGTGAGAATTTATGTGAAGCTGGAAGATCTGTCTAGCTTTCTCTAGAGGGTGGGATCTCCAGGGCAACCGATTGCGAAAATCAGTTCAGGGATTAAATGTTATCCAGCTGGAAAAGGATGCAAGCTATGGGGAGCTGAGAATAACTTTGGACCGGTTCCTGGAGAACAAAGTGTCCGCTTAAAGGACAGAACAAAGTATAACCGTGCAGGGAGGTTTTCAGTTGTTTTAAAATTTAAATTGGGGAATCTTTTCTATGGTTTACAGCATAAGTGGCCAACTGAATAATGTTTAGGCACTGTTGCTTTTAGTTTGTTTGAATGTAGAGTAAAAATCTTAAAACTTAAGTCTTAAAAGTCTGTTGTACAGTAAAAATCTTAAAACTTGAAATCTTGTCATGTGACCCTTCCAGTCAGTCACTGGAAATTCAAGCATCACTTTAAGAGTTCTTGGTCTCAGTTGACCTTGTATTTTTGATGCATGGTTTGCTCAGTGAACATGTAGCAGGTACATGGAGCACCTGAATAGCAGCGGTCCCAGGTGGTGTTTTGTTTTGCTCACTCAGATGCAGGATCCTGAAGCTACTGTACAAGGCTCTAGGTTTAGTTATGGAGCAACATTCCGGTTACAAAGTACGGAACATAAGAGTTGAAACAAGAGCTTTGGCTAATATATACGACTAGCTGCTGAAGCAGTAACCTGCCACCCATTCCTGTAATGCACAGAGACTAAAGAAAAACACAATTTGACCGTGGTGTTACCTGATATATATTATCTTGCATTGCTCTGTTGTTTCAGATGTCATCATGACACTGCCTTAATGTTAGAATGACATTATAATTTGAAATAGGAGCCAATATTATGCAAATCAATTGCTTTCATGCCTAAATTAGTTAACCAGAAATTTTTAAGGAGCCAAGAAGCCACTCACTCGTACTTTTGGCATTCATACAGCATATCGTACCAGTGAAAGCAATTTGAGACCAAGGAACTTTTGAACAGGATATGCATTTTATTTCTGAATACCACAGAAATTATAACCTCCTTTCGTACAAAGCCCACTGTAAAGGTAATGTTTAATTAAAGGAGCTGTAATAATACACTTAGTTTTGAGTCCTCTTTTTCAGAGGAGCATGGGGGCAGGTTGTGTTGCAAGGAAGCCATAGTACGCAATCTGTGAGGACTGAACACAATGCTAGGCAGCAGGCATCCCCCTGCTCTACACCTCCACACCAGGGGATGATAACTCACAGAGTTTTCTTTGGTTTGGATTCCCCCTCCCGCCCCCCCCACCCCCCGGAAACAAAGGGGAAATAAAAAGAAGCTTGGCATGGATTCAAGTTTTCATGCTGCATTGAACCAGAAATTCAGGCCAGATATTCCGCTTTCAAAGATCAAGCATCAGGAATGGTTGCACCACAGCTGCAGCCACACACTCAACCTGAGCTTTTGCGTGAATTGAAATCATTACTTAGTTCAATTAAAATGAGCTCCCCGTGCACTGGCAGGCAGCCATTTTTGTTTTGGCCACAAGTGGAGGAAATATTTACAAGTGATGAAGAGGTTTGTGTTTGTTTTCCTCTGTGTGCCCTTTGGAAATTGAGATACCCAAATATTTCAATCTCCATCATTATTCCACTTTACGTTTTGCAAAAAAATCTTGCCACATTAAAGGAACAGCTGGGAAACTCGGTCGAAAGGTGCATGGTCTGCTTGTGTGTTCAAGAAGACAACTATTATTGTTGCACATTTACATGTGTCGCAGCTGTGGCTCAGGTGGA
This sequence comes from Carcharodon carcharias, assembly GCF_017639515.1. Classification (NCBI taxonomy): domain Eukaryota; kingdom Metazoa; phylum Chordata; class Chondrichthyes; order Lamniformes; family Lamnidae; genus Carcharodon; species Carcharodon carcharias. The sequence goes on from NC_054485.1 coordinate 6,220,518, forward strand.
AGTACCTCCGAGTTGCCTCCGAGTCACGAGGTTTTGGGTTTGAGTCGCATTTCAGGGGCTTGAGCACAAAAGCCAAAGCTTTCACTCCGTGCAGTTCTCGAGCCGCTGCCATTTTTCAGATGACATGTTAAGCTAAGGGGTCACCTGCCTGCTCAGGTGGATGTGAAAAATCCGATGGCACTATTTTGGAGACGACCAGGGGAGTTCTCCCCTGTGTCCTAGCCAATATTTCTCCCTCAATCAACATCACAAAAAAAACTGATCTTCTGGTCATTATCACATTGCTGTTTGTGAGAGCTTGCTGTGGGTACATTGACTGCTGTGTCTCCTACATTACAACAGTGACTACACTTCAAAAGTACTTCCTTGGCTATGAAGCTCTTTAAGACCTCCAGTGCTCATGAAATTGCTATATAAATGCGTGTCTTGTTTCTCTCATTAATCAATATTACCTTCCATCAATAAGGGAGAAAAGATCTACACTACAAGGTGCTTTACCTGGTGCAAATGGGAATAATCCTGAGTGCTAATCTTTAACTAATACATTCCAAGGAGCTTCACTGAATATCCTGTAGTTCATGTCGGTGTTACTTAGAGGTATCAGAAAATTCCATTCCTGCTAAATGTCTGAACAGGGGCAATGCAATCCTCTTCATTTAAACTGGTCATGCCCATATTTCAAATTCTCATAGATAAAAGCAAAAAACTGCGGATGCTGGAAATCCAAAACAAAAACAGAAACAGAAATACCTGGAAAAACTCAGCAGGTCTGGCAGCATCAATCCAAAACAAAAACAGGAACAGAAATACCTGGAAAAACTCAGCTTTCAAGTGAAGCAGCATTTCACTTGCACTCCCATCAATTTAGTCTACTGCATTCATTGCACCCAATGTGGTTTCCTCTACATTGGAGAGACCAACTGCAGACTGGGTGACCGCTTTGCAGAACACCTTCGGTCTGTCCACAAGCATGACCCAGACCTCCCTGTCGCTTGCCATTTTAACACTCCACCCTGCTCTCATGCCCACATGTCCGTCCTTGGCTTGCTGCATTGTTCCAGTAAGGCCAAACGCAAACTGGAGGAACAGCACCTCATCTTCCGACTAGGCACTTTACAGCCTTCCGGACTGAATATTGAGTTCAACAATTTTAGATCATGAACTCCCTCCTCCATCCCCACCCCCTTTCTGTTTCTTCCCCCACCTTTTTGTTTTTTCCAATAATTTATATAGATTTTTCTTTTCCCACCTATTTCCATTATTTTTAAATGTATTTCCACCCATTATTTTATCTCTACCTTTTAACCCTTTTAGTATTCCTTCACCCCACCCCCACTAGGGCTATCTGTACCTTGCTCGTCCTGCTTTCTACTCTTAATTAGCACATTCCTTTAGATAATATTACCACCTTCAACACCTCTTTGTCCTTTTGTCTGTGACATCTTTTGGTTACCTCCACCTATTACTGGCTGCTTGTCCTAACAACGCCACTCCCCCCCCCCCCCGGCCCTTAAACCAGCTTATATTTTACCGCTTTCCTATTTTTACTTAGTTCTGTTGAAGGGTCATGAAGACTCGAAACATCAACTGTGCTCTTCTCTGCCGATGCTGCCAGACCTGCTGAGGTTTTCCAGGTGTTTGTGTTTCTGTTTTTGTTTCAAATTCTCATGTTGTCTCATCAACGATAGTGGCACAAATCAAAGAAATTATGGAATCTCCTTAACTTTGAGACTAGGGCCAGAATTTTTCCCTCATCAGGCAGGCTTGGTGGGAGCGGGTGGGAGCGGTTGGGAAGCTGTGCTTTGCAATTTCACGCGGGAGGGCCAATTAAGGCCCGCCCTATGTGGATTGCGAGTGGCAGCGTTCAGCACCCCCTGTGCAGGCTCGGGGGTGGGGGGGTGGGGGGGCGGGGTGGTGGTGGGGGGAGGAGGGAGAGCAGTTCACACATGCATGCGAAAGAGCACTTCAATCTCCCTGAGGCACAGAGCTGCCTCAGGGAGATTGAAAAGCTTTTTTAAAAAATGAATAAAGACAATAAAAATTTAATAAAACATCTCCCCTCATGTGACTGTGTCACACGAGATGGGACATGTTTTTAATTTCAAAATAAAGTTTTTGTTTAAGGTGTATTAGCTTTAGGAAACCTCATCCCGCTCGTGGACGAGGTTTCCTTAAAATGTAGAGGCCGCTTGGTCTTTTCGTCTGCCCGTGAACCATTGAGTTGGACGGGCAGCATAAATTTCAAGTTAATTAACACGTTAATGGCCTTAATGGACCTTTCAACTGTCGGTGGGTGCGCAGCCGACCCTGGCACACACCCACCGACTGAACTATCGCGCAATGTCATCGCGCGTCATATTATACTCAGGCATGTTGAGCATGTGCCCACACGCCAAACGTAAAACTCTAGCCTAGATCTCCCGGGGAAATTTATTACATTAGGACTGATAGCAGTTTAGAAACTGTCCTTAAAATTTAGAAGGGATGGGATTGCACATTCCTTCTACGCCATAAGTTCACAAGCTGCACAAAAATCTCAGAACAATTTACAAAGCAGCGATATTCTGGGGTGCAATATCATCACAAGATTTAGTACCCTACCTTAAGACTTATTTGAGCACAACAACATCACAGTCATATTTATTGTGATACAGTATGTAGTGAAATTCAGCTGTCTGCTTCATTTCATGCCAGGTCTAAATCCAGGTTTTGCAAACTGATGTGACCCGACAATAATTTATTTATGGTTGTTAGTGATACAGTTATTTGAAATTCACTTTTCTAGGTTTGCATGTCGGCAGTAGGCAAAGCATCTGAGTTCTGAAGGAGGGACATAAAATAGATGTTAATGGATTGGCTGGCCGTTGTACATCCTGCCCGACTATCCTTTAAGGTATGTGATGTAAATGTAAGGGGGTCTAATGGATGGTACATCCATTGCTGCCTCTACAACCTTCTCCATCTCCACAACCTCCTCTAACCCCAAAAACCCTCACACACTCTGTAACCCCCTCCAGCTCTACAACAGCCTCCACAAGCTTTCCTACCCCTGCACCCACCACCCACCGTAGGCCACCGCCCCCCCGCCCCCCCACATACCCCTTCCAGCCCTATTTCCCTCTGGTGTCTCTGTGCGCCTTCATTTCTGGCTTTTTCTCATGTCTGGCTTCCCTCGCTCCAACACTGGTGGTGGTGAGTTCAGCTGCGTGGGCTCTCTGCCCCAGAATCCCCTCCCAAACCTCTCCATCTAACTTTCCCCCTTTAAGATGCTCCTTAAAGCCAACATCTGTTACCAAATTTTTGGTCACCTATCCTAACCATTTATTTTTGTGGCTCGGTGTCAAATTTTATTTTTTAATTGTTCCTGTGAAGTGCTTTGGGAAGTCTAACTATCTTAAATGTGTTTTATAAATTCAAGTTGTTGTTGAGACTAGAATATAATATATTACTTTTTTAACTTCAATAAGTAATTATATATGAGAAATGATGTGTGCATTTTATCTGTAATGTAAATTTAGGGTAAAAGTAAGGACTGGTGAAAAATAAAAGTAAACAATTTGCTTTGTGCATATCTAATACCATCGGTAATGTGATCTTCCCTTAGGTTGAGCTATAACAGCCGCCCTGATTATGTAGTCTATTAATGTTCACTATCCACGATGCTCAAATAGTGGACTCTTGCGCAAGAAAAGGCTGAAAATATTTTGCCCTGGATAGGAGAGTACTGGAGTCCACCAAAGTACAGGTTCATATTGAAGTTTCCTGATCTACCTCCTGCAAACTGCTGCAAAATTATAATCTCCTTGATATGGGCAACTGTGCAAACTCCAAGAGAAGAAGCTCAGATTTATATCCTCAAATCGTGTCTTCAATGTGGGAGCCAAACCGATTTCGAATGGATGTAGATTGTGTGCCTTGTTGAACATCTAGCTTGAGGGAGCAAAGACACATTTTTCTTTGGAGTCAGACCAGCCCCACAGTTCATTGGATTGGGTCCAGTTAGGACTGAGCTGAGCTGCTGCTGTTCAAACATTTTACACAACTCAACCCATTGCATTGTGCGCAACAGTAATGTCGTCATTATTTAATCATCTCAGACGCTAGTGCTTTGGTTCACGTATATGATTCCTACAGCAACACTGCAAATACCCTTTTTGTGAATGTCTGTCTATCTTAATACCTCCTGTTTCATTGAAACTTCAGAGGGTGGCTCTGTTGTCATTAATTATAAATAGGCTGACACAGACATTTTGTACTGCTGTTGAAATCTTGAACTGATAAGATTTGACCTGCTTACACCCTGTGTACATAAAACTCAGCCTTCCCAACCATCAAGGACCTTGTGCAGATAAGATTCAACATACACACTGCAACGATGTATATTATGAATCTCTAACAGAAGTCATTGCACCAGGAAACAAAACAAAAACCCCGATTTAACAGGGGCCAATTTTCAGTGGATCTGTTTTTATGTTAGTTCAAAGGTCTGCAGCTCTGGGAGCTAAAGAGGCCCCCCGGATATTTTAACTCCTGGGCCTTATTTAAACGGTGCCAACTGAGATTCCATTCGAAACAGTCAAGCACTTATTGAGAAGAGGCCAGAAGCTGCCCAGCCAGCAAATAAATCCACAGGTTAGTTGCTGGGCTGAACCATCCCAAGGGCTCCCTGTGTTTGAGGGGGCAACAATATATTGCCTCAGGGAGGTCTAAGATTTCCTTATGCCTCTCAGAGGGGCATACCTAGGAACATTGAGCCATTTAGCCCCTTGACCCTGTTCTGCCATTCAGTAAGTTCTTGGCTGATCGATCTGCAACTGAATCGCTTTCCTTCCTGACTCTTGATACCATTGGTTAATGAAAATCTATCGATCTCGCTTTTAAAAATAACAATAGAGAGAGCATCAATTGTTTTATGCGGGAGAGAATTCAAAACTCCTACCGTCTTCTGCATGTGGAAGTATTCCCTAATTTCACTCCTGAATGATGGCTTTAATTTATTGGCTATGCCCCCAGTCCTAGACTTCCCAACTCTTAGTATCATGAAAACATCAATCAAATCGCTCCTTAACTTTCTAAATTCTAGGGAATAGCTTGTGTAATATTTCCTTGTAACTTAATGCCACGATTGAGTCCAGTTGTCATTGAAATAAACTTATGTTGCACTCTCTACAAGGTCAGTACATCCTTCTTAAAGTTCTGTTCCACTTGTCCAAGTGTCAAAGAAATTTCAGACCTGCCTTTACCTCTGCTTCCATGATCTAATCTCATGCTGTGACAGCCTGTAGGGAAACTGTTGTTTTCCCATTCAGGCCTCCTAGTAAATAGCGAGATCATGACCAGACAGCTACCTAACTGTTGCTGGCTTTGCTTGGGTGCCCTTACCTTCTGCTTTAACTTCCTGGTTTGAATAAATATATAGTGAAGTTGAAGCAGTTGACAGAAGACAGCGACTTCAGGGACACTCAATGATACACTGTGGGACCGATTAGTTTGTGGGGTTCACAATGACGCTATTCAGAGCCATTTACTCACAGAAATCGATATCGATTTGAAGCGCTTCCTGGAAATAACACTCGCCATGGAAAGTTCTGGGAGAGACTCGTGGGTTTTACAACACATACAACATGGCGCTGTTGTTCATGTGGGGCGGGAACCTACCACCAGGCGTGGGGCAAAAACCAGAAACACAGGAGCAAAGCAAGGGTGCACTGTTAGAAAAATGAAAAGGCCTAATAGAAACACTTCAGCAGCGACCCCAAGGTTAATTTGTTATAGATGTGGGGGTTACCATGGATCATACACCTGCAGATTCAAGGAGGCAGAATGCCATTACTGCCATAAGAAAGGTACATAGTAAAGCGACGCAAGGCGAAATGGAAACAGCCCATGAGCTGGCAGACCAGTATGATTGAATTGAATAATACAGCAGAACCTGAAGCTGCTGATACTGACATCTATTCCCTGTACAACGTCACAGATGTAAAAACCTAACCTATCACTGTCGCAATCCAAGTTAATAAGAAGCCACTAATAATAGAGGTAGATATGGGTGCGGTGGGAGAGCACACATTTAAATTGCTAAAAGAAGGTACCCAGTCACTGAATCTGGAGCGGACAACTGCTCACTGGAAGGCATAAGAATCCACACAGGCAAAGTGTTTTGCCACAGTACCTGTGTCTTATAGACAACAGACAGCCCAGCTTCCAGTGATCATAGTGACAGGTGTAGGGCCTAGACTTCTGGGCCAAGACTGGTTACAAAAAAAAATCAAGCTTAACTGGTCTGAAATATTTCATTTGAGAACAGGAGGAGTTCCTGAACTGCTAAGGAAGGATGGCAATGTATTTCGGAATGAGTTAGGAGAATTGATGGATCTTCACTCAGGTCAGAGTTGGCTCCTCTGGAAAATCATGAAGAGAAACAAAATGAGTTTAGTGCCACGCTGAACAAACTGAAGAAACAGTTGGCTGAGAAGATTCAACAATGTTCAATATTCTACGAGGAAGCCAAGGGATACAAGAAAGAAACCAAAGAGCTGAAGAGTCAGCTGAATGAAACAAAAGAGGCATTAGCAAGAAATGTCATAGATGCGAGTGGATAATGAAGCCCTGAGTGGCTCAACTACCGAACTGAATCAAGTTAAGATTTCACAGAGAGAAATTTGGCCAAGTGAAATCAAAACGAAGGACAAGACAAAACTCTGCAGCAAACAGAAGAAGAAAAGACAGAAATCAGGCCAGAGAGGTCAATTGGTTGTGTCTCCAGAACCCTCTCCGCACCTGAGAAAGGTTATTCCCAACTAGAAAATGAAGGTTTATCAGTAATATTTGGAGTGAAGAAATTCCACCAACATCTTCATGGACAACATTTCACCATAGTGTCGGACCATAAACCATAATGGGTTTATTCAGTGAGGATGAAGCCCCAGCAAGAATTCAATGTTGGGCTTTGATATTTTCTGTATATGAGTATAGCTTTATGCACCCTCCTGGTGTGCATATTGCAAATGCTGATACACTCAGTCATCTGCCATTACTAGATAGCATTGTCCATGCTCCAGTGCCACAAAGAGTTGTGCTTGTACTGAATTTCTTGGTTTCATCTCCTATGTGTGTGAAGCAAATTGGATGAACAGAGATCTAATTTTGTCAATAGTTAGAGAACATGTATTGCAAGGGCAGTCAAATTCACCAGAATTAAGCTGTCAAAATGGCATCTTCTTGTGGGGATCAAGAGTTGTCGTCCCTTCGCAAGGTAGAGAACCACTCTTGACAGAGCTTCACAGTGCGCGTCCAGACAGATCGAAGGTGAAAATGCTTACGTGAAGCTATGTCTGGTAGCCAGACATTGACAGTGACATGGAAAGCATGGTCAAGCACTCTCTCCATTGTCAGCAACAACAAAGATTGCCTGTTTCAGCTCCGCTGTATCCGTGGGAGTGGCCTGGTTGACCCTGGCTTAGGCTACATATTGATTATGTAGGTCCATTCTTAGGTACCATGTTTTTATTGATTATCAATGCGCATTCTATATAGATAGATGTGTATGAAGTCAGATCACTACCATCGAGTGCAACTATCAAAAAGTAATGTCATAGTTTTAGTACAGAGTTTCAGTCAATCATGAGTTTAAATGGAATCAGACATTTTAAAACAGCCCCTTACCATCCCTCATCAAATGGTTTAGCTGAGAGAGCTGTGCAAACTTTCAAATCTGGAATGAAAAGATTATCAGAAGGTACTCTAGAAACGTGACTTTCCCTTTCTTCTCAGTTATCATCTGACGCCTCATTCAAATATGGGTTCAACACCATCTGCATTATTGATGAAACGCTGCCAATGTACAATGTTAAGTCTGATGCTTCCAAACTTAGAGGGGAGGTAGAGAAGAATCAGAGTAATCAAAAATTGAATCATGATATTCATAGCAAAGCTCACAGATTTACTGTAGGAGGCACAGTTTTCATACGGAATTTTGGAAGTGGACCTTGTTGGGTTCCTGGTACAATTGTCTTAGAAATTGGTCCTTTGTCCTTCCAGGTGGAAGTGGAAGACTGAATTGTTTGAAAACATGTGGACCATCGTTGATATAAAGAAACATTCCAACAACCAGCTATTCCGCCTGTGCCAGATTGACCTAGAATAGACATACCCGATCTCTCTGTAGAGTTGCCAAACCCTGAACTGCCACTTTCTAATGCTGTTTCTGGTGCTGCAGTTCCTGATCATGTCGATCCTGTGGATGAACCTCAAGTGGTAGAGCTACACTGCTCTAACTGAATAAGGAAAGCACCTCAGAGACTTATTCTTTAATCATCTGAGTTGTATATATGTATATGTTATTGGATATTCAAATGTTCTCTGTAAATAGAAACTGTAAAAAAAAAAACTAAAGGGGGAGGAAATGTAGTAACTGAAGGTTTAGCCTCTCCTATTGTCTATCAGGGGTCATGTGATTGTTCATAGAGGCTCTGACCAATGAGCCCTAAGTGTGGGTAATCGGAGGGGTGGGGGGGGGGGTGGTGGGGGGAGAGTGAGGGAGTGGGGGTGGGCTTCTTGTCGAGGACCTGCTTCAAGCACGTAGAACCTGAAAACCTCTTTGTGACAAAGCTAACTGTTTCTTGTTGAAACCTGTCCAGTACATCACGTCAGTCCAGCAGCTTCCGATGGTTCCAGGACAGGGATTAACGTTCCTTACATTACAACAGTGACAACCCTTTTCTCATTGGCTGTAAAGTATTTTGGGACATCCTGAGTTTATGAAAGGCTCTATAGAAATGCAATTTTTTTAACCGCTGCCATCTTTTTAATTCTAGAATCACTAAGCTGAAACCCAATTCTCAAACTACCATGAGTGATACTTCCTCTCCCTGGATGATTAGTTCGAGGTCTCTGGATTACCAGTCTAGCAACATAAGCACCACGCTGCCATAACTGACAAAGAGATTCAGGAGAAGGATTCCAGAGAGCAAGGTTATAATGGCTGAGGGATTTGCCACTGATAGTGGAACAGAGCAAGGGGGAAGGGAGTGCACATTAAATTGGGGTCTCAAGTTTTGGAGTGAAGTTTTGCTAGGACAAATGTTTTGGGCTGCAGAGGAAGGATCTTGTAAAGTAATGAATGGATTTGTGAAGATTAGGGCATTGAAAGTGATCACAGATAGGTTCCAGGCCTTTATTTTCCATTTTCTAGTGAGTCTGGCAAATGCGTTTGGTACATCAGATTGCTCCATGTGTGTTGCGTGCATGTACATGTGGTTACTCCAGCCTGTGGTAACACAATAGGATGAAAACAGATGTTGAGAAGAACATAAAATTTGATGGGACACAGATGATCTAATTATAATCTAGTGTTAGTCTGAAGATGTAAATTTAAACTTTGAAGTGATTTTATGTTTTCTATACATTAGTGCCAGCTTGCCATGTGGAAAAATGAGACGGCTGTCAGTGTTTGAACAATGCACATATAGAGGCCCTGTGGGCATTTGTTAGTTGCTGATGTTCGCACCCACATCGACCTTTCATCCAGTATGTAGTGGTGCTACAGAAACTGGTCTGTTCAAGAGCTGCTTAATCACTATGGTCACCATGAAATTATTCTTACTGTTTTTCTATCTGGCTGCATGTGTGGCTCCATTAAAAAGAGTCATGGAGACATCCCAGAAACAAAAGAGAGGTATACTTTCCAACTGGCACTGGTCCCAACTGAGCACTCCACTCACGTGTAGTAAATCCCTCTGTTGGCCCTTTCAGGAAATCTAACAACAGTTTCCACAGTGCTGATAGAGAGATAGACACACACTTGGCTTATAGGACCTCCGGGTAAATGAACTAAGCAGATTTGTACATAAAATCAGAACTCTGAACTTGAGGATCAAATTATATTTTCATATTTTACTGATTTTCCCATTCTTATCTCCTTGTGCTTTCTTGGATCTGTAGCCCAAAGACATTTTTAAAAATTATTTATTCATTCGCAGGATGTGGGCATCGCTGGCTAGGCCAGTATTCATTGCCCATCCCTATCTGCCCTTTAAAAGGCAGTGAGCTGCCTTCCTGAACCGCTGCAGTACCTGTGGCATAGGTACACCCACAGCGCTGTTAGGGAGGGTTCCAGGATTTTGATCCAGCAACAGTGAAGGAACAGCAATATAGTTCCACGTCAGGATGGCAAGAGACTTGGAGGGGAACTTGCAGGCGGTGGTGATCCCATGTACCTACTGCCCTTGTCCTTCTAGGTGGCAGAGGGCACTGGTTTGGAAGGCTCTGCCAAAGGAGCCTTGGTGAGATACTGCAATGCATCTTGTATATGAAAGACATCAGCAGTGAGGAAGGTGATTAAAAACTTCTGCCTAAAATGTGAAAGTTAAAAAATGGAAGGAATTTCTTAAAATCTATGTAGCTTGAATGTCATTAATTCAGTGAAATTTCTAATTCTTAAATCCACATCAATCTGTACATCCTTTGTTGCACAATTTTCCAATAATAACCAGTCCTTTCATTCAGTGCTTTTGGAGATTTTATTTGAGGTTCTACATTGTGGCTAGCTCATCGAGGTTACTAAAGTTCAACTTGAGCTTGGACCTTTGATGATTGGTTCATGCTCCCCTCAGTTTGGCACTGTTTGCTATTCAGAGAATCATAGAATGGTTACCACGCAGAAGGAGGCTATTTGAGCCATTGGATCCATGCCAGCTCTTTGCAAGAGCAATTTAGCTAATTCCACTCTCCCACACTCCCCCCATAGCCCTTTTTTTTTCTCTTCAGGTAATCATCAAATTCCATTTTGAAAGCCATGATTGAATATGCCTGGACCACACTTTCAGGCAAGTCCTAACCACTTGCTGTGTAAAAAAACTTTCCTCACTGTTAGTTCTTTTGCCAATCACCTTAAATCCAAGTCCTCTAGTCCTCCACCCCTCTGTCAATGGGAACAGTTTCTCCCTATCTGCTTTGTCTACAAACTTCACACCTTGAACACCTCTCTCAAACCTCCTCTCAAACAAAAACAGAATTACCTGAAAAAACTCAGCAGGTCTGGCAGCATCGGCAGAGAAGACAAGAGTTGACGTTTCGAGTCCTTATGACCGTTCAACAGAACTGAGTGAATATTAGAAGAGGGGTGAAGTATAAGCTGGTTTAAGGTGGGGGGCGGGGGGGCGGGTGGTGTGGTTGTAGGCAGTGATAGGAGCAGATAATCAAAAGATGTCACAGACAAAGGAACAAGGCAAAAGAGAGATATGGAAATCTTGTCGCAGAGAGGAGCAAAACTTCTTCAAGGTAGGCAACGGAGAAGAGCCCCAGTCTCACCAATCTATTTGCGCTGTGCCCAATAATCCAATCAGGGACATCAGCTCAGCAAGGAGTAAATTAATTATAACCCAAACCCGGGATTTAAGCAAAAGTGTCTTCCAGCTACAAGAGACTGACTGACAATGATAGTGTGGGGATCACTTTAATATTTATCAGAGGGTGACAAGATAAGAGCACATGGTGTAGAGGGTAACGCATTGGTGTGAATGAATGATTGGTTAGCTAACAGGAAGCAGAGAGCAGGGATAAATGGGTCTTTTTTTGACTGGCAAGCTGTAACTTGTGGAGTGGCACAGGGATCAGTGCTGGATCCTCAAGCATATACAATCTATAGCAATGACCTGGATGAAGGACCAAATGTATGGCATCTAGGTTTGCCAATGACACCAAGATAGGTAGGAAAGTAAGTCGTCAAGGGGAGGTAGCGAGTCTGCAAAGGGATATAGACAGGTTAAGTGAGTGGAAAAATAATTGGCAGAGGGAGTTTAACGTGTGTAAATGTGAACTTGTCCACCTTGGCAGGAAGAACAGAAAAGCAGTATACTATTTAAATGGAGGGAGCTTGCAGAACTTAGCGATACAGAGGGATCTGGGTGTCCTGGTCCACAAAACACATAGGCCAGAATTTTATGTCCCGCAGGCAGGTGCACGCCTAACCCAAATGGGCATAAAATCGCACGAGATGACATCGGGCAAGCGTCCCAATGTCACCGCAAACTCGTGTGATATTTTGTTCGAGGGATGCGCACAACAGTCAGAAAAGCGCCTGCTGATAATTAGGTGGGAAATTAAGATTAATGGCCCAATGGTAAGCGATTTTCATTGGTGGATGGGCCAATCGGCCAGATGGCCTTTACAATTTTGATAAAACCTCATCCAAGGGCGGGATGAAATCTCTGTTAGGATATAATATAGAAAGAAATATCTGGGGACAGCATTTTTATGAGGTATGCTTTCAGGTGCTTGATTGCGCCACATTGACATTTTTTGCAGTATTTCTGTGCTTTCTTTTATTATCTGGGATCTGCAGCTCCCTGAGGCAGCCATCTGCCTTCAGGGAGCTCACTGGAGGTGCTCACCCGCACCCACGGTGACATTGGCGCCCGCCCTCTTCCTGCCCCCACCCTGGCTGAGTTGAACCTTTCTCAGGGCACGTTTCACGTTGGCTGGCCAGCGTGAAATCGTAATCGGTGGCCGATCATGGTCAGGAGATCCTTTTCTGTCTGTTCCTGGGCCTGCTGATCATGCATGCCTGACAAACACAAAATTCAGGCCGTAGAGTTAGTATGCAGATACAGCAAGTGATTAGGAAGGCAAATGGAGTGTTGGCATTCATTGCAAGGGGAATGGAACATAAAAGTGGGGAAGTTTTACTGCAGCTGTGTAGGGTCTTGGTGAGACCGCCTCTGGAGAACTGTGTAGAGTATTGGTCTCTTTATTTGAAAAAAGTTATAATTGCATTAGAAGCAGTTCAAAGAAAGTTCACTCAACTTGTTCCTGGGATGATGGGCTTATTTTATGAAGGAAGATTGAACAGATTGGGCCTATACCCATGGGAGTTTAGAAGAACGAGAGGTGATCTTATTGAAACATATAAGATCTTAAGGGGACTGGATAGGGTGGATGTTTTCTCTTGCGTGAGAAACTAGGACTCGTGAACATAGTTTGAAAATAAAAGGTCTTCCCTTTGGGACAGAAATGAGAATTTTTTTTCTCTCAGGTGTCATTGGAGTGTGGAATTCTCTTCTCCAGTAGGTTGTGGAAGCTAGGACTTTAAGTTTATTCAAGGCTGAGTTAGATAGATTTTTGTTAGACAAGGGAGTCAGGGTTATGGGGTGCAGACAGGAAAGAGAAGCTGAGAACACAACCAGTTCAACCATGATCCTACAGAATGGTGGGGCAGGCTTAAAGGGCCGAATGGCCTACTCCAGCTCCTAAGTCCTATGTTCCTATATCCTATGTGATGAACGGGTGATAGAGAATTGTACACCCTTTTACATTTGCCGACGTTACTCAGGTGAAAATGGGAGGCCAGTTCACACCTCACAAGAATGTTAAAATTACCCTGAGTGGGTGAAACATTCACCTTCAGTGTGGGCCTATAGTGGGTGGCACTGAACTAGTTACAGACAACGCATGATTTTCCATTCCATTCAGGATGTATAACAGGCAACTGATCCGCTCTCGATTGTTTTAAACCTGCAGGAGGTGAAGGTTTCAGCGAGTGAGGTTTTACTGAGGGAAACTAAAGAAACGAGTTTGTCCTGAGCAGTTTCTGCTGGTGATGACTGTGTTGTAATTTGCTGCTGTAACCGAGGCTCAGGAATTATGTTTTTTTGCAAAATGAAGTAGTTCAATTGCAAAATTAATTCAGTTATAACTGCATTGTGCTCTTGTGCTATTGTACAGCGCAGCTAAAGTGAGCTGATTGATTTTCAGTGTGAATGAGCAGGTGGAATTTTCTGGGAATGTAACAAAATTGTGCCATCAAGATACTTCTTAAATGGTGAGGCCAACAGAATGAGACACTGATAAAGGTTTATTTTGCTGAGAAGGTGAAACTGAGTTTGACTTGAATCCAGCTGGATTTCATGGTTCATATAGAGAGCAGTAAAATGGATGGTTTGCAGAGGGAGCTGAGGAGGCAGGTTTTAAAGTAAAGCACAAAAACTCAAGGGCAGCACTGTCAGGTTTGTTATTGGTGCTGTGCATTTGAAAAGTTAGGGGCAAAACAGACCAGAGCAAATGGTTAGAATAATGTGTAGATGGATGATTTTTCAAAATTCCAAGACATTGGGATAAGTTTTGGGACAAGGGGAAGCTGTGAAATGGTACAGACTTGATGCAAATGTTCTTGAAGAGATGATAAGTAAGAGTTTGGAAGAGGAACTAAACTAACAAGGCAACGGGGAGGATCAAATAGGGTAGGACTGAAAAGGGGGAAAATAAAGCAAGATGAGGACAGAAAGGATACAAATACCAATGCTATGGTACAGAGTGGGAGCTGGTAATGAACAGCTCCAATTTAGAAGTATTACAGCACGGAGATTTATGGAGTGTCTTTATTTTACTACACAGGGAAATAATAACCAAATAAATAAACGTATCACTTCAGGGAGTTAGGAAAACCGATACATCAAAGTTTTCATTAGAAGAGAGGGCATGAAGAGGTGGTTTGTTAAAGCAGTTTATAATTGTGAAGGAATGGGTCACAGTAGGTAGAAACAGGCAGTTTCTAGTTAGTGAAGACTAGAAAAAGGGGACATAATATTAAAGGTAAAAGGTTTAGGGCATGAAGAGGAGAGACCTGTTTTTTTACACAGAGTGTTGTGAGGCTACAAAATGCACAGGGTGATTTAAGTAAAGACTTGGTCAACACAAGAGTAGATTAAATAGATGGTTGAAGGAAAGACTAATGCATGGATAGGCAAACTGAGAGAGCATGAGGGATTAGGACTACTACTGACGTGAAGGATAAACACCAGCACAGACTGGTTGGGCCTGTTCCTGTGTTGTAATGTCTATATAATTCTATGGATGCTATAATTCTAGGATTACAGTGGGAAGCCCTGGTTGGAGATGGAAGCTATAATCCAGGCATCAGATAAATAGGCAGAAATAATGACCAGGTTGGATAAACATACAGAGAAACAGATTACTTCATAGAGACAGAAGAGGCAACCTGTGAGGAGGGTAAAACTATATGGAAAGGGAACTTGATTGTGACAGAGATGGGTCCATCTGATCTGGGTGCAGATAATCTGAAATTGCCGTGGAGAGGGGCCAGAAATATCACAGAAGAAAAGCAACTGTGGTGTCTGCTTTAAACCAACAGATTTGGAGGAGGGATTGCACCAAATACTTGGTCGATAAACAAGGGAACAGTGTGCACGATCAGACACAATTGTTCTGGATAACTTCAATTTACCAGGGTTGTGAAATAGATTGAGAAATCCATAAAAAAAACTCCACAGGAGCGAAAGCATGATCCTGTGTCATAATACTGGATTGGGAAACCCATGTGAGTACAAATAATTTAGGACCTGCTATTAAGTAACAGCCAGAAGATGTTAAGTAAGTCCAAAATCAGAAAACACATATGGTGTAGTAAAGTGGAGTACCATGCACATTTAAGAGAATGCAAATAGACTAACCATGTGACAATACTGACCAATCAATGTACAGCGCGGGTTACCGGTTAACAGTAAGTCTAGAGCTGGGGGTGGCTGTGGTAGCACGCAAGGATTTGGTGCTCTGCCTTCTGTTGCAATCACAGTTTGTTTTTATGTTTGTCTCTCTCCCTTATCGATAGTGAACTTCAACTAACAAATGTATATGAAGGCAGGCAATTCGAGTTCACTTGGCTAATAAACTCATAGACTCAAGGCATAAAACTGGTGACGAGAGTGATTATAGCAAAATTGTAAGACACAAGTTAGAATCCACAAGATGGGTGAGCAGAACGTTAGGAAGAAAATCTGTACTTAAGTTATAAAATAAGTGGCAATCAGAACAGAAAGCAGCGCTGCCATTCTAAATTTGAAAAAAACCCTGCAGAATCGCAATTGTGGGGATCCAGCCAAAAATTGAAAAGAGCACAAAACCCAGCACGGAAAAGCTGACAGCTGCAGAGATGGAGTTAAAAAAAAATGATGACTGCTCTTAAAGCAGCAATACATTAAAAAAGGCACATACAAGAAAAATGGCTATGGACAGAAAATTATAAGAGACCCCAGAAAGCGAGGGCAACCCTGTGGAAGGCAAGATGTGAATCGATCGATGGCAGTCAAGAGAACCACGGTAAACCAAACATCTGAACTCATCGTTAACTGGGGAGCTATCGGAAGCGCAGTCCCCTTGCAGTTACTCATGATGCCACAGTTCAGGCGTGTCGATCCATTCAACTACATTTCAGATGACTGGTCTCATTATTTTGAATGCTAATCGTTCATTTTTACCCCCGACAACATTGTGGAGGAGGAAAAGAAGAGGGTGATTCTTTAGCCCACATGTGGGAGCAAAACGTACAGCCTGATCCATAGTCTCACGTCACCTAACACGCCTGACTCAAAGACTTTGGACAAGTTAATAAAAATTGTATAAAATCACCTGAGACCAAATTACTATGCAGCGCTTCAAGTTCAATACAAGGAACAGGATTCCAGAGGAGACAATAACTGACTATGTTGCCATTTTAAAAGCATTAACTGAACGTTGCATCCATTGGTGATATGTTGAGAGACTGACTGATATGCAGGATTGGCGATGATACTATTCAAAGGTGCTTG
This sequence comes from Carcharodon carcharias, assembly GCF_017639515.1. Lineage (NCBI taxonomy): Eukaryota > Metazoa > Chordata > Chondrichthyes > Lamniformes > Lamnidae > Carcharodon > Carcharodon carcharias. The sequence continues at coordinate 6,237,119 of NC_054485.1, forward strand.
CTGGCTGAAGTTAATCTAGACTTCAATAAGGCATTAGAATTATCACAGCCATGGAGAGTGCTGTTAGAAATTCAGAAGCTACAAGAGATACACAAAATGGCTCCGTCCATCTGGTAGAGAAGGACAGACTTGCAGCCAAAGGCGCGAAAGCATCAGACTCCACAGAAAGGTGGGAAACATCCCCTATGTACAGATCATTAAGAAATAGCAGTACCACAGTGAAAACCTACAAAATGAACGAGGGAAATGCATCCAGACATCCAGTGGGTGATCGACAATTCAAACAAGCCAAATGTTTTTTCTGTCACCGCTATGGCCACAATAATGTGGCACTGCAGAGAAAGGCTGAGACAGCATTTTAAATGCAAAGGGAGAAATCGTGAAATACGTCTCATGGAAGAACCAGAAGAAATAGAATCAGACATCCATTCATTATATAACCTGAGAGCGGGTAGAACCGAGTCAATCCAAATAGTCGTTATAGTCAATGAACAACCCGACAAGATGGAAGTTAATACTGGAGCGTCGATGTCTGTCATTGGAGATCATACATTCAGATACTTGAATAAAGGAGTCCATCCTTTAAGTTGGAAGTTTCGGACACTAAACTGAGAACACATGGGTGAAGAGATAAGACTGAAAGCATTGTGTCAAGTCTCGGTGATGTATGGAGATCAATCTGAAAGGTTGCCCTCGATAGTGGTAACTAGAAAGGGCATCAGCTTAATAGGCCGCAACTAACATGAAAAGATTAAATTGAAATGGGCTGAAATTTTTCAAATTACAACGAAAGGCTTGCAGGAATTGTTGCAAAAGTATGCTTCCGTTTTCAATGGCGAGATAGGAAGGATTCAAGGGCTACAGGCCAGAATCCATGCAGACCCAAACACAGCCCCCAGATTTATATGAGCCAGAACAGTCCCTTACGCTCTACGGGACAAGGTTGAAACCGAAACTGAGCAGACTGGAAAAATTGGGCATCCTTCAACCAGTGCAATTTTCTGAGTGGGCGGCACCCATTGTACCTGTACTGAAGTGGACCAAAGCGGTGACTATAAGGTTAACTGTCAACAAAGTGGCCAAACTTGATAGACACCTAATACCCAAGATTGAGGAATTGTATTCGAAGTTGGCAGGGGGCAACACATATTCGAAATTAGACATGAGCCATGCCTACCAACAGGTAGAGTTGGAAAAGGACCCTAGGGAATTTGTCACCTTTAATACGCACCAAGATTGTATCAATACACACGTCTACCCTTTGGGGTCTCCTCAGCGTGTGCTATCTTCCAACAAACGATGGAAAACTTGCTCCAAGGGTTACCCAATGTTAGAATTTACTTGGATGACGTATTGGTCACAAGACTGACCGCCAACGAACACTTAGCAAATCTAGAAGAGGTGCTCAAATGCTTCGCAAAAGCTGGGGTATATTTAAAATGGGAGAAGTATCGGTTCCAAGCGAAGGAGGTAGTTTACTTTGGCCACAAGGTTAACGTGCAGGGCCTGAGTAATACCACAGAGCTTTAGGCCTTCTTAGGCCTGGTAAACTACTACAGCCAATTCCTCTCAAATTTCTCGACTGTGCTGGCCCCATTGTACGGCCTGCTTAAGAAGAATCAGAAATGGAGTTGGCAAGCCCCGCGCCAGGGTGCCTTCCTGAAAGTGAAGCAATTGTTAAGATCGTTGGCCTTGTTGGTCCACTTTGACCCCAAGAAGGAATTAATTTTAACATGTGACGTGTCCCCTTATGGAATAGGGGCTGTCCTTTCATGTCGGATGACAGACCGCTCCGAATGAGCCATTGGTTATACATCTCGCACACTCAGTGCCGCAGAGCGACGATATTCCCAAATCGGAAAAGAGGGTTTATTTATTGTGCTCAGCATCCAGAAGTTTCATCAATATCTGCACGGTAGTCATTTCCATATTATATCCAGCCACAAGGCTGTACTGGGATTTTTTGGAGAAGATTAAGAACTATCCCTTATCGCATCGGTTTGCATCCAGAGATGGGCATTAATATTAGAAATATACTTTTGTTCACCATTCAGGTAGTCAGATCACATGTGCCGACGCAATAAGCCACCTTGCCCTTCCAGCTAATAATGGGGAGGCTCCGATTCCCCAGGAACTGGTCTTACTGCTAAATTTTCTGGATTCCTCCCCCCGTTCAGACCAGACAAATCTGTGAGTGGACAAGTTGGAATCCACTATTGTCTAACGTCTGGGAGCCAGGTCTTGAATGGTTGGTCAGGTGGATCAAATCTGAGGAGATGAAGCCCTACTCTGGTCGCAAATATGAACTCTCCTGCCAGGATGGCATGTTACTCTGGGGAACAAGGGTAATCGAGCCGCTGAGGAGGCAAAGGCCGTGATTAACTGAGCTACATAGCACTTACCCAGGGCATTAGCAGAATGAAGATGCTCGCCTGCAGCTATTTGTGGTGACCAGGCATGGATTTGGATATCAAAAGTCTGGTCAAAAGCCGTCCTCAATGCCAGCAGGTGCAAAAGCTCAACAATTTAGCTCCATTGCGCCCATGGGAATGGCTGGAGTGGCACCTCCACAGCGATTACATAGGACCCTTCTTGGGCACAATGTTCCCTTTACTGGTTGACTCCCACTCCAAATGGATGGACGTCTATGAAGTCCGGTCGCCCATGTCAGCTGCCACCATAGACCATTAGCGGCAAGATTTTGCAGTGCACTGGTTTCCAGAGGTCCTCGTGTCCAACAACGGGACCGCTTTTACCCATGGGGAGTTCCACAGGTTCACAACCCTTAACAGCATTACCCATATCTAAACCTCACCCTAGCACCTAGCACCGAACGGCATGGCTGGGCGGGCAGTTCAAACCTTTAAACCTGGGATGAAAAAAATGGAAGGGGATTCCATCGGCACGAGATTGTCCCGGTTCTTGTTCGCATACCGGACCACGCCACACACGACGACCGGCATCTCCCCTGCAGAGCTACTAATGAAGAGACGTCTCCGCACCCGCCTGGCCCTTACCCGGCTGAATTTAGAGGGGAGGTTGGAGAAAAGCCAAGAGGTGCAGAAGACCGGGAATGATGTTCATGGTTGCAAAAGAACTTTCATGGTGGGAGATGCGTTCCTCGCGAAGAACTTTGGGGATGGGCCCAATTGGAAATTAGGCGAGGTGAGTGCAGTAACTGGACCTCTCTCTTATAATGTATCGGTAAATGGTGGAATAATTAGACGACACGTGGATCATCTCTGCAAATGAACCTCAGTCTCACAAGAAGAAATGAGGTTTTCATCCACGATTGACCCTGTTCCGCAGGTAGAGGACGGGTCACATGATTTGGAAGTGCCGGTGGGGCTGTGGGACCTGAGAGGGTCAGGGAGACAAACCTGCCAATTTTCACTGAGGAACCTAGTGGACAACTGTCCCCTGAAAAGGAGTTCTGGGAAACACCAGCCGAGGTTGTTGAATGGCGACGTTCAACACGTCCGAGAAAGTCTCCTGAGAGACTCGATTTGTAAATAGTTATTAGTGTAAATAGCTCACATTATTAAATTTGTCAGCTGCATTTTTTAAGTAAAGGGGTGGGGGGGGGGAATGTGGTAAAGTGGAATACATTGTACCTTTAAAAGAATGCAAGTGGACTAACCATGTGACAGTTCTGACCAGTCAATGTACAGCACGGGCTACTGGTTACCAGTAAGTTTAGGGCTGGAGGTGGTTGTGGGAGCACACAAGGATTTAGTGCTTTTCTCTCTGTTGCAATAAACAATCACAATTTGTTCTAATGTCGGTCTCTGTCCATTATTGATAGCGAGCATCAACTAACAAGTGCATGTGAAGGCATGCAATTTGAGCTTACTTGACTAGTGAACTCATAGACTCAAGACATGAAATGTGGTGAAATGCAAGGCTAGATTTTCCTACTCGACAGCAGTGATGACATTTCAAAAGTCATTCGTTGGCTTGAAAGCACTTTGGGATGTCCTGTGTGGCCAGATCTTCCTTTCAAAAGAAAATGAAACTTGCAACTTTAGGAAGACAGATAATAAGTGTTCGGGGAGCAAGCTCAGGAGGCTGTGAACTAGGCAGCACTGTTAGGGGAACACATGGAAGAAAAGTGGGCCATATTTAGAAACACTATAGGAATGTACCGGGAAGAAGTGGAAAGACAGATGTGTGCAACCTTGGACCTAACATGGGGAATTAGCTGCAGTGCAATTGCATTGAAAAATAAAGGGACTTTGACTATTTTTATTGTTTGTGAAAGCACTGGGATGCACTCAGCTCCCCTCCTTCCAGGGACACTTTTGGGAAAAGGAGAAAACTTAAAGGCAATTTGCTAAGTTTACAAGGATTTAAAATAACTGCCTTGTGATATCCAAACGGAATGTTTTTACTGCAATTTCTAATTTCCAGTTTTTCCTCCATGTATTTCTCTTTCCAAGTTTATTACTGTAAACAACCACCACTCTTCTTCCTTCATTTTGTGGGTGTAAACTTCTCTATCAGTATTATCAATGCAAGTCTATGTTTGGGATCAAGATGCACGTCTACAGGGCAAGACAGGCTCTATCAGTATTTATTCTACTTGGCATAGAGTACTTTACTATCATGGAACCCTCCATCTGAAATTACAACATAAGATAAAAGGTACAAATACTTAAGTCTATTAAACATAAATTCAATTTTAGCAGAGATAATATCCTACCTAAAATAAATGGTATTTCAAATGATAGCATACATTCTTCCTTCTTCCTCTTTCTGAGTTCTCTGCCCAAAAGCAGGTCTGACCCACAATGCCATAAACTTCACCATGGAGGGCAAGGAGGCAGGTCCTGGATCCAGGAATGGGGATCAAAGCTGGATCCTAGATGGAATGGGGATCAAACCCCCATGATGTTGGCACCAATCTGATCCACACCGGCCATCCAGCCAACTGAGTCAGCCGGCCTACATGTATATTGTATCCTGCAGCTATGGGTGGTGGTGTTAGAGATTCCAATTTCTTTCCATCCCATGGCTGACCAGACCTCCTGACTCCCCAAAGCCTGTCCACCAAGGCACAAGTCAGGAGTGTGATGGAATACTCCCCACTTGCCTGGATGAGTGCAGCTCCCACAACACTCAAGAAGCTTGACACCATCCAAGGCAAAGCAACCCACTTGATTGGTATCACATCCACCACCTTAAATACTTACTCCCTCCACCAACGCAGAGTAGCAACAGTGTGTACCAACTACAAGATGCACCAAGGCAACTCACCAAGGCTCCTTCGACAGCACCTTCCAAACCTGCGACATCCACCGCCTAGACGGGCAAGGGCAGCAGATGAATGGGAATATCACCACCTACAAGTTCCCCTCCAAGTCACACAGCAAACTGACTTAGAACTAGATCGCTGTTCCTTCACTGTTGCGGGGTCAAATCCTGGAACTCCCTTCCTAACAGGATTCTGGGTGTACCTATACCACATGGATTGCAGCAGTTCAAGAAGGTGGCTCACCACCATCTTCTCAAGGGCAATTAGGGATGGGCAATAAATGCTGGAATCGCTCCCACTCTTACCATCTGCCATTGGTATGCACTGGGAGGATTTACAAATGGATACTCACCTGTTTGGCCACATTATGAACACACCTCCCTTGGCCACCAAGTCCTGGAATGGGACTTGAACCCAGAGCTTCTGTCTCAAAGGCAGGAACACTATCCACAAGAGCCACAAGACCTCCCTAATGCATATATCTTGTAGCATAATTTCAATGGCCATGTAGTTAAAAAAGATGTAGAATACTTTCTGCTTAACCTGATGGCTATCTTTCATATGATTCCCATCACGATAAGTTTCTGATTTTAGGTGGACTATGAGAGGAAACGGCTAAGCAGACACAAAGCAATTGTCAATAAAGAGGCAAAATTGGAGGGATCAAACCATGACACCCTTCCCCAATCTTCCAGATGGTCAAGCAGCAAAGGCCTAAGAATGCAGCTGTTGTATAATTCAATGCAACAACCTTGTTCTAATTAAATGACAACGCGCTTATAGTGAAAAATGCAATTACTAACCTCTTAATGTTTAACCAACAACAAATTGAAGAATGTATTTCACAAATCAATGAAATCAGACACCTTTAATCATGAAATGTTCAATCTGTCTCTCCATAGTCTCAGTGTTTTAATTCTGCTTTCCTTTTGTCACTATATTAAGTTTCTGAGACAGCTCATTCATTTAACTTTTTGCAATGTCTATTTCTTCCTCCATTTCCCTTTATCTATTTTATGTCCTGAAGTGAAAGGTTTGCTTTGTTCTCTAAATGTTGATCCAGCTCTGGGTTCTCCTTTTGCTTACGATTTAATCTCTACCTCATAATTCCCATACCCATTGTATACCCAGATGCAATGAAATGTTGTCATGACATGAGAGGTTTCCTTTTATAAGGATTCAACTGTAGTTTTTTTGCTATATTCTTTCATGGGATGGGGGTGTCACTGGGAAGGCCAGCATTTATTGCCCACACCTAATTGTCCTTGAACTGAGTGTCTTGTTAGGCCATTTCAGAGGCCAAGAGTCAACCAGATTGTTGTGGGTCTGGAGTCACATGTAGGTCAGACCAGGTAAAGATGGCAGATTTCCTTCCCTAAAGGATATTAGTGAACGAAATGGGTTTTTATTGCTGCGTGGTCATTATTACTGAGACAAGCTTTCAGTCCCAGAATTATTAACAGAATAGAAATTGCAGGGGGCACTGGCCATAATTTTTCAGTCTTCCCTAGACTCAGGGGAGGTGTCAGAGAATTGGACAAATGCAAACATTACACCCTTGTTCAAAAAAGGCTGTAAGGATAAGCCCAGCAATCACAGACCAGTCAGTTTAACTTCAGTGGGTGAGCAAGATTCTAGAAACAATTATTTGGGATAGAATTAGTAGTCACATGGAAAAATATGGGTTGATAAGGAAGAGCCAGCACGTTGGGTCAAATGGCTTCTTGCTGTGCCATTAAAATTCTGTGATTCTGTGAATTTAAATTCCACCAACTGCTCTGGTGGGATTTGCTGCCATGTCCCCAGATCATGAGTTGGGCCTCTGGGTTACTAGCAGAGTGACATTATCACTATGCCACTGTCTCCTCACCAGTGAAGAATTACCACCTTTAAAGCCATAAAATGTACCAAGCCACTTCACAGGAGAGCCATGAAGCAAAAATTAACAATGAGCTATGTTGTAATATGCCTTTAAGAGATATCAGCATGACACCACTAGAAGGGAAATATGTCATGTGATCCAGTCTTAGTTTCACTTTTGCTTTGAGCAGAGCGCACATACACAGCTCTGATGTCTTCAAGCTTTATATCCATGAATAGCTGTTCTCATGTGCCTAGTCTTAATAAATGAACCCACAACGTGATTACACACTCCCTTATGAGCGATTGGTGCCTTGTGTCTTATACAGTAAATAAGCCCAAGGTATTGTATTGTTCCAATAACACAACATGGTGCTGGTGACCAGCGGTGGTGAGACAGGTGGCAGCAAGATTAAGTACAGGGACGACATGGTGAACAGGCTTAGATCATGCTACATGGCATGAGACGACCCTCGGTGCTTTGGTCAGACCACAACGAAGTCTCAGCATCAGTGAGTGTTGAAAACGCAGTGTGCTGACTGCGAAGAAAGGTTTTGAAGACACAGTGCCAGTGCTCAAATTAAAAGCTGGTAAGCAGTTCCCTCATGATGAGATTGCAGCGCATAGCCTGTCAGTTCCTCATCGAGAGGACCTAGCTCTGTCAGGAAAGGCGTGTGACCATGTGTGGGATGGATCGATAGTGAGTCAAACTAAAAAGACTAAACAACCATCGTAAAAATCGGGCCAAAGAAGGTCGCGATTATAACGGGTGGCTTCGAGAGTTGCTGAGCAATAAATTGAATAAAAAGCAAAGATGCCATTCCTCTGTGGTGTGTTCACACCACAACTTGTCTTCGTGGGCGGAGCTTCAGGAAAGTGCGTGAAAGCAGCTACAGTGACACTCATCCCAGGTCCTGTGGGAGAAGGAAGATCAAAAGGATATTGTCAGAATGTCCACAAAATTCCTCAGTTTGAATTGGGATGCAGTTGACCTACTATCTGAATTTGAAATGTTTAAACAGTATACAGAGCTATGGTTTCTTGATTCAGGTGTCTCTGAACCAGACAAGCAAGCCATAAATATTCATCTAGCAATTGGGAATGAAGGTCTACACAGGCGGAACACATGGGGCTTAACAGCAGAAGAGCTAAAGAATCCACAAAAGATATAGATCACATTGGAAGACCAGTTCAGAATCAGGTTAAACTTTCATATTCAGCAGGTCTGACAGCATCTAAGGAGAGAAAGACAGAGTTAACGTTTCAAGTCCAGATGACTCTTCTTCTGAAGAAGAGTCGTACGGACTCGAAACGTTAACTCTGTCTTTCTCTCCACAGATGCCGTCAGACCTGCTGAGTTTTTCCAGCAATTTTTGTTTTTGTTTCAGATTTCCAGCATCCCCAGCATTTTGCTTTTAAACTTCTGTATTCATTGACTAGAGTTCATGTCATTCAGACAAAAGCCGACAGAATCCTAAAGCCACTTCATCAGCAGATGCAGAGAAAAGGGTACATACTGTGATTTTTCAAATACAGAGCTAGCAGACAGAATTGTTCAGTTGGTGATTGCACCTATTGCAATGGAAGCACTCCAGCATGCACCAAAGAAATGCCCAGCTTTCCATCAACTCTGCAAAGCATGTGGCAGAAAGGGTCATTGGCAGCAGCAGTGCAATAGAGCAAAGGCTGATGCAGTTACAAAGAGCCATGCAGTGATCCAAGCAAACTGTTCACAATGGGCACCTTCCAGCAATAAGAATGACTGTCTGGTACCCCGTCAGAAACATATACATGAGGTGATTGAGAGACCAGAAAATGACAATGATATGCACAATGGGCTGAAGAGCGGTGAACACATGGTTCGCACATCAATCTCCTGGAAAACATTGATACCGGTCACGCCATCTGAAGTATCTGCCAAGGTTCAAATTATCTGTCCTAAGAAAGTTGGTGGCTATTCTTTAAAGGCCAAGGTCGACACAGGGGTAAATTCCAAAATACTAACCCTGTGGATTCTAAAAGATATGTATCCACAAGCATGGAAGGCCATCTACAGTGAAACCTACTACAGTGAAACGTTCAGAGTACAATGGTTCACTAACTCCATGTACAGGAACCATACTCCTGGAGGACAAGAACAATCAATTCCCCTGGGTGTCACAAATGTTCTGCATCATGGAAACTAAAGGCCCAGCAAATTGCAGGTCTACCAGCATGCTGTGACCTCCTATTGCATCAAGGACTAGATCCCAAATTCAACCAGGAACAACATCCAAGAAAGACAATCCCACGGATCACTGCGAGCACTTAAAGAAACCTCCAGAAAAGGTTACCATTACAAGATCTGGGCGTACCAATAGATTATCTTTAAACTTCAGAGACTCTCAGATTCATTAATTCTATACACTTATGTCATGGTAACTAAACATAAACATGTATTGTAAATAGTCATACTTCTTTGGAAGGGGGGGGTGGAAGTATCTTTAAAAAGAGAGGGGGATGTTGTAATTATGCCATTAAGGGACATCAGCATGACATCGCTAAAAGGGAAATGTGTAATTTGATCCAGTCTTAGTTCTACTTTTGCTTTGAGCAGAACACACATACACAGCTCTGATGTCTCCAAGTTTATATCTTTGTATAACTGTTCTGTTATGCCTAGTCTGAATAAATGAACCCACAACATGTTTACCCAAATCCCTTATGAGTGATTGGTGCCTTGTATCTTGTACAGTAAATAAGATATTATATCTTTATAAAAACATGACCAAGTTACATAAGGAGATCTTAGGGCAAATGACCAAAACCTTAGTCATAGAGGTACGGTTTAAGGAGCATATTAAATGAAGAAAGAAAGAGGGGTCAAGAGGCTCAGAGTTCCAGAGTTTAGGGCCCAGGTAGCTGAATTCTTGGCCACCAATGATGGAGGAATTACATTTCGGATGCTGAAGAGGCCAGAATTGGAGAAGCACAGAGGTCTCAGGGGATTGTGGGGCTGGAGGAGATTACAGAAATCAGGAGGGGCGAGGCCATGGGAAGATTTGAAAAGAAGGATGAGAATTTTAAAATTGAGACATTGCCTGATCTGGAGGCACTGTAGGTCAGCAAGCACAGGAATGATGGGTGAACAGGACATGGTGTCAGTTAGAGTACAGATAGCAGAGTTTTGAATGAACTCAAGTTTATGGAGGATGAAAGGTTGGAAACTTGCCAACAGACCATTGCAATAGTCTGGTAGCAAAAGCATTGCAGTGGATTTCAGCAGCAGATGATCTGAGGAAAGGCAGGGACAAGCAACATTATGAAGGCAGTCTTAGTGATGATGTGGATATTTGGTCAGAAGCTTAGCTTGGGGTCAAATATGACACCAAGGTTGTGAACGAATTTGTCCAGCCTCAGGCTATGGGAGAGGGTGGAGTCCATAGCTAGGGAATGGAGTTTGTGGTTGGGACTGAAGACAGTGGTTTTGGTTTTCCCAATTTTTAGTTGAAGGAAATTTCTACTCAGCCAATACTGGATATTGGATAAGCAGTGTGGCAAATCAGAAAGAGTTCAAGGGTCGAAAGAGGTGTTGACGAAGTAGATCTAGGTGTTATGATCATACTTGTGGAAACTGATACTGAGGCCAGAATTTTCACACAGATGGAGAGGCTCTCCATCTTTGCAAAAATGGCGGCAGAGGCCTAGACTCAGAAGTCTGCCCCCAAACCCAGCTTCTGCCATTTTTGCAGGGGGGGAATGGGTTGGGTTCTAATGTGCAAATCAGAGGCAGCTGCACATGTTAAAGTGCAGGCGTTACATTCAGATCTGACTTTGGCTGGTCGGCTGTCCAAGACATGACTTACGCATTTTAGACCTGGTAGAAGAAAGTTTAAAGCCGCCAGAGTTCTTTGCAGAGGTAGGGTAACCTTTGGGAGAAGTAAGGTACCCTTTTGGACATGTTCCTGAGACTCCTTTAAGAGAGGTAAGCTGCTGCTTAGGAGAGGTAAATTGCCCTTTGAGAGACGTAAGATGCCCTTTGGGGTTGTTAAAAGTCAACATGAGTTGCATTATAATTGTATAAACTCATTAGAACAATCAAACTCATTGGAACTGTCAAGAGAGCTGTCAAAAGGACAGTCAAACTGTCAAGGCTTTTAAATGTCCTGTCCTTTAAATATTAGAAAAAACTGTCTACAATGTTTTAAAACAGTGCTTGAAATGAGGAGGGATAGTTCACCATGGCCATAGTGACTTAAGACATCATTTGTGACTTTGTCTTGGACCGTTTTTTTTAACCCTGGCTGGGGAGGAAGCCTGATTGGAAGGATTCAAATGCAGGAAAGTCGGGATAGATGTGGGATACAACAACAAGATCAAGCACTTTGGAGAGGAAAAGGAAGTTGGAGATTGGGCGGTAGTTTGCAAGGAAAGGGGGGTCAGGGTGGGTTTTTGAGGAGAGGGGTGATGAGGACTGATTTGAAGAGCAAGTGGACAGTACCTGAGGAAAGGAAACTGTTGGCAATATTAGCTAAAATAGTAGTTGAATTTTCAGAAATTTAGTGGGAATAGGGTCAACATAAGGCCATAAGAAACAGGAGCTGGAGTAGACTACACAGCCCATCAAGCCTATCTGCCATTCAATACAAACATGGCTGACCTTGGGTTTCAACTCCATTTTCCCGTCTGCTCCCCATTTCCCTTGATTCCCTGAGAGACTAAAAACCTGCCTATCCCAGCCTTACATGTATTCAACGATGGAGCGGCCACAACCCTTTGGGTTAGAGAATTCCAAAGATTCGCAACCCTTTAAGTGAAGTAATTTCTCTGTATTTCAGCCCTAAATGTTCAGCTCCTTATCCTGAGACTGTGCCCCCGTGTTTTAGATTCCCCGACCAGTGGAAACAATCTCTCAGCATCTAGCCTATCAAACCCCTTCAGAACTCTATACATTTCAATGAGATTGCCTCATATTCTTCTAAACTCTAGAGAAGATAAGCCCAATTTACTCAGCGTCTCATCATAGGACAACCCCCTCATCCCAGGTAACAATTTAGTGAACCTTCACTATACCACCAAAACTGCACACGGTATTCCAGAAGTGGTCTCAACAAAACCCTGTACAACGGTAGCAAGACTTCTTTATTCTTGTACTCAATCCACTTGCGGTAAAGGCAAACATGCCATTTGCTTTCCTAATTGCTTGCGGTACCTGCATGCTAACTTTCTGCATTCCTTGTTCAAGCACACCCAAGTCTCAAGAGAGCAGTAAGAGGGTATCATGGAGAAGGTGAGATCAGAGAGGACATGATGGGAGAGAGGAGAGAAAATAGAGAAAGATGGGAGTCCACAGCTAAGACAGGGGAAGCTTTAGAGGAAGTTTGGCCAGTTGGGCTAGTGGAAGAGAGTGACAGGGCAGAGGTAGCTGAATGGATGGTCACAATCCTCATGACAAAGAAGTCCACGAGCCCTTCATACTTGCCGTTGGAGGTGAACATGGATGGAGGGGTTTAAGAAGATGGTTTGTAGTAGAGATAAAAAGCCAGGAGTTATCTTTGCACTCCAGGCTGATCCTGGATCAGTGAGCAATATTGGCAGACAAGAGCAGAAGCCAATAGTGCTTTATCAGATCCAGCCAGACCTGGCACTGAATGGTTAAACCAGTTGTCCTCATATCTGTAAAAGTCTGTGTCCCTTGGACTTAAGGGAGTGGAGATTAGGGCCATACCATGGGGAATATCTAAGGTGACAGACAGTAATGCTCTCCATTAAGACTAGGACATCAAAGGTAGAGGGGAAAGAGTGGTTGAGCAAATGAAGGTGGAGATTTAGGGAGAAATAGGAGGACAGTGAACTTAGAGGATAGAGAGAGTTGAATTGTTATTGGCAAAACCACCATTCACAATTAAGCAAATGCTGACTGTAATTCTTCATAGTTTAGGACCCATGTGTTCCTTAAAGTGTTACAATAAGAACATCAGGCAAAAAGTAACTAATGCACCCATAGCCATGCCTGTGTTCACGGGGAATGTTTAATGTTGCTTCCATCTTTTAAAAGCAAGTCTTTTTGTTGTGGTTTCTCTGATGTTTTATATGATTTATATCAAGTCCACTTTCACTCAGATTATATGACTTTGTTGTACTTTGAACATATTTTCACTTTTATGGGTTTGATTCACTGTCCTGCAAGAAAATGGAGGAGTTTGTGGAAATTGTGCAAAAAATTACAATGGTTGCAGCAGTGCACTCAAATTGCATCACGGTGAGCTTGGGGAAGCAGTAAATTAATTATTCCAGTGGAGGTGGAAGCAGCACATGTTGGAAATGAACACCGAGTTAATGAAACTCTGAAAGTGAGAGACTGGTTAGCATTTCAGGTGAAACCTCTACCTGAAGGTCGTCAGTATCTCATCAGAATTCCAGGAAAAACATCTTCCTCAAAGAACACCACTGACAGCTAACAAAGCACTCCCATTGACACAGGACCTTAAAAAAAAACCCTGTACACTTATCCGAAATCCCGTAGCCCCTACTGAAACACACTCCACACCCTACAAACCGACAGCCGACCCACCTCTCAAAGGACGCAAACATCTCACAAACATCAGCAGCCGTAATCTGGCAACCGACCCAAGTGCTGAAGCCCCAGCTTTCACGGAAAGAAATGGACAATCCTCAACCACTTGAGGGTGGACCAGGGAAGACATGGTCATTTGCTCCACAAGTGGAATGTGAGGAACAGCACAAATTGTGACTGTGGCCAGACCATCGCTCACACACTGAACTCCTGCCCTGAGAAATGCATTCTTGTTGGCATCACAACCGCTTTTTCATTCACACTACATCAGCTGAAGCCACTGAATGGATTGTTAACCTCGACAATGGATTGTTAACCTTAACATCAAACTATAACTGATTCCCCGGCCATAAGAATAATAAAAAAAAAGCATGTTTCAGCAGTTCTAAACCATGCTGGTAATTGGAGTGCGCGGCTGATAGAAGTTGCTTGAATTAATTCTGCACACAGAAGTGTGAGTGCATGTCTTGTTGCTAAATTATAGAGAATTATTGATGGCACTCATAGCAAAGCCCACTTAAATTTAACCTAAATTTCCGGGTGGGAAATCAGTGGGATCGGGTATAATGCTGGTTTTATACCCAGAATATTACTCTCCTTTCACTTCAATGGGGAGTAAAGTCAGCAATGGCCCCCAGTCTGGTCACTTTCCCAGCAGGTGGGTTACGGTTAAACTGACCATGATCATGCTCGTCTGTCTGAACAAGCCAATCGAAAGATGGGAGAGCAGAGGGGCAGTCTGAAAAGGTGGAAATGGACAGGAGAAGAGTAGAACCCAATGTTTCCTACTTTGGTAAAAGTGCATTAAGCAACATTTGCTGAGTTAAGAGAAATTCTCATTTATAATCAATTCCAGAATGAGGATTTTTTCTTTACCCTTCCATGGGACATGGGTATCGCTGCCAAGGCCTGTATTTGTTGGCCTTCCCTAATTGTCCATGAACAGAGTGGCTTACTAGACCATTTCAGAGGGTCTGGAGTCACATATCAGCCAGATGGCCGATTTCCTACTCTAAAGGGCATTGGTGAACCAGATGAGTTTTTACAACAATCAACGATAGGTTCATGGTCACCATTACTGAGGCTAGCCAAATAATTCTAGATTTATTAATTGAATTGAAATTCCACCAACTGCGGTGATGGGATTTGAAACCATACCCATGAATTAACTAGTCAGGTGACATTACTACTTTGCCACCGTCTCCACAGCGATCAACAGGCAATGAAGTTTCTACCCTTATTTGGCAGGGCACAGTCGAGTGGAATCAATGGCTTTTATATTGATTCTTCCTGGAAGGGACAGCATTGATTTCAAATCTCACAATGTACAGCATGACGTGTTCTTAAACTGCTTGAAGCAGTGCCATTGATTTGCAATCTCTTATGTTAAATATGAACAAGACAGACAAATCAAGTGAGGGTTAAATTAATGATTTTCCAATCATCACCTTACGTTCTGCATAAACCCTACCCTCAGACAAAAAGCAGAAATGTTGGAATTGTGCACCAGACTGCGATTTGAAAGTGAACGTCAGTTTACAGGACTTTTGATGCCGAGCAACGTGCTGCATATATCGAGTCTGCATTAAAAGGAGAACAAGGGAGAAATAATCACTGAAATAAACCACATACGATGGGCTGGATTTTACATACCCCCGGTGGCTGTGAGGGGAGGGGGTAGGAGGGCAAATAAAATAGGATGGGTGCCCACCTCCACCATCTTCCTGCCCACCCCCACCATCTTCCTGCCCACCCCCAGATTCACCCCCATAATACGGAGCGGGGAGGGGGGTGCGGGGGAAGGGGAGGGCGGGTACTGAAATCAGTAGCACGATTTTCTCACCTATGTGTTGAAAGGATGGAAAGGAAGTGGGGTGGGGGGTGGAAATGCCGATCGCAGTGTGCCACTCCCCCCTTAAGTTTGATCCCCCCCCCCCTTCCTTCCTACTTGTTCCCTCCCTTAAACCCACCCCTGCCCCTCTCCCTAAATCTACCCAAACCCTCCCAGCCCAAGAGCCCGGATGTACCTGCTCTGGGGATCCATGGGCCATGGGTTTCTTCTTCCCCTGCAGTTCCAGCAGCTACTGATGCCCCCCTGGTGCTGCCGGGAACTGAGGGAACTGCCAGCCTGTCGGAACTTCCTCCCCAGTGAGGGGCAGAAGTCCCTCCCGGCCCTCGTTACTCCGCCCCACAGAGATTCAAGGCTGCAGGACCGGATGGGCCGGGATGAAGAATGTTGGCTCCACATCGACTCTGTTACTGGGCTGGGGTGTGTGGCCTCCAACCCCCCCCAAACTCCCCTACCCCCAACACCCCCAAACCCCCCCAAAACCCACAAACCTCCCCAAACCCCCAAACACCGCCAACCCCACCAACCCCCCACCAAACCCCGCCAACCCCGCCAACCCCCCCAAACCCCGCCAACCCCCCCAAACCCACCAACCCCCAAACCCTGCCAAACCCCAACCCCACCAACCCTCCCCAAACACCGCCAACCCCACCAACCCCCCCCAAACCCCGCCAACCCCACCAACCCACCCAAACCCTGCCAACCCCCCCAAACCCCACCCAAACCCCGCCAACCCTACCAACACCCCCCAACCCCACCAACCCCACCAACCCCGCCAACCCCACCAACACTCCCCAAACCCTGCCAACCCCACCCAAACCCCGCCAACCCCCCCAAACCCCGCCAACCGCACCAACCCCCCCAAACCCCGCCAACCCCACCAAACCTCCCCAGACACCGCCAACCCCCCCAAACTCCCCTACCCCAACACCCCCCAAACCCCCCCAAAACCCACAAACCTCCCCAAACCCCCCAAACCCCGCCAACCCCACCAAAACCCCCAAACCCCGCCAACACTCCCCAAATACCGCCAACCCCCCCAACCCCGCCAACCCCGCCAACCCTCCCCAAACCCCGCCAACCCCCCCAAACACCGCCAACCCCGTCAACCCCGCCAACCCCCCCAAACCCCACCAACCCCCCCAAACCCACCAACCCCCAAACCCTGCCAAACCCCAACTCCACCAACCCCGCCAAAACCCACAAACCTCCCCAAACCCCCCAAACCCCACCAACCCCACCCAAACCCCACAAACCCCACCCAAACCCCGCCAACCCTCCCCAAACCCCACCAACACCACCAACCCCCCCAAACCCCGCCAACCCCCCCAAACCCCGCCAACCCCCCCAAACTCCCCTACCCCCAACACCCCCCAAACCCCCCCAGAACCCACAAACCTCCCCAAACCCCGCCAACCCCACCAACCCCCCCAAACACCGCCAACCCCCACCAAACCCCGCCAACCCCACCAACCCTCCCCAAACACCGCCAACCCCCCCAAACCCCCCAACCCCCCCAAACCCACCAACCCCCAAACCCTGCCAAACCCCAACCCCACCAACCCCCCCAAAACCCACAAACCCCCCAAACCCCGCCAACGCCCCCAAACCCTGCCAACCCCACCAACCCCCCCAAAACCCACAAACCCCCCAAACCCCGCCAACTCCCCAACCACCCCAAACCCCGCCAACACCCCCAAACCCTGCCAACCCCGTCAACCCCGCCAACCCCCCAACACCTCCACCACCCCCAACCCCGCCAAGCGCCTCAAAACCCCCAACCCCGCCAAACCCCCCAACCCCCCCAAACCCACCAACCCCCAAACCCTGCCAAACCCCAACTCCACCAAACCCCCAAAACCCACAAACCCCCCATCCCCGCCAACCCCGCCAACCTCCCCAACCCCTCCAACTCCCCCAACCCCGCCAACCCGCCAACCCCGATAACCCCCCAACGCCCCCAACTCCCCCAACCCCAACAACACCCCCAACCCCACCAACCCCACCAACCCCCCCAAACCCCTCAACCTTGACAATGCCCCCAACCCCACTAACACCAACAACCCCCCCAACCCTCCCAACCCCGGTAAACCAACCAGCCCTCCCATCTGCGCCAATCCCAAAAAAACCCCCAAACCCCCCAAACCCCCTAACACCGCCAGCCCTGCCAACCCCTCCAACCTCGCCAACCCCCCAACCCTCCCATCCTTGCCAACCCCCCAAACCCCGCCAACCCCCCCAAACCCCCCAAACCCCCTAAACACACCAACCCCCCCAAACCCCAGCAAACCCCAACCCCGCCAACACTGCCAACCCAAACAACCCCCCCCAAAACCCACAAACTCACCAAACATGGCCAACCCCCAACTCCCCCAAACCCCGCCAACCCCGCCAAACCCCCTCAAACCCCGCCAACCCCCCAAACCTTGCCAACCCCCCTAAACCCCGCCAAACCCCAATCCCACCAACCCCGATTACCCCCAACTCCCCCAACCCCAACAACGCCCCAAACCCCGCCAATCCCGCCAACCCCCCAACCCCGCCAACCCTCCCAACCCCGCCAACACCCCCAACCCCCCAAACCCCGCCAATCCCGCCAACCCCCCAACCCCGCCAACCCTCCCAACCCCGCCAACACCCCCAACCCCCCAAACACCGCCAATCCCCCAACCCCACCAACCCCCCCAACCCCCCAGACCCTGCCAACCCCCCAAACCCCACCAACCCCACTCCCCCAAACCCCGCCAACCCCCCACCCCCATATTATTCTGCCCTATGTATGTCTGACAGGGGATTTTTGTTTTTTTTACACAGTATAGTATTTCATGTTTAATGCAGGTTTTAAAAATATATATTTGTGTTGAAATTGAGCAACTTGGTAGTAACCCTAATAGGGAAATATGATTTGTAAAATAATTTCAATCTTTAAAAAGCATATATCATCACAGGGGTAACATATCCTGATTCAAAGAATATACAATCAATGTTTTTTTAAAAAACTGCTTTATTTTTATATTAAGTTAATTGTAAATCACATGAGACACAGCTCCTTTCTACTGCACTGTGTCATGTCAGAACATGCAATAATTGTGCAAACAAGTGACTTGTAGCATTAGAGAACCACTACTGGGATAAATCTACCAGTTTTCGATAAAGAAACTAGTAAATGTAACACTCCCGGTCAGTTCACATCAACGGTAGGTTAGCATTTGGCGTGTGACCCCTCAGGTTCCGGGTGAGATGTTGTCTATGTCCCGCATCTTTTACTTTTTATCTCAGATTTCTTAGCAAAGATCATTTTTCTTTCTCTGTTTATCTCTCTGCCTTGTCCTCTGGACCATCACATTTTGTATATATGGGCGGTGACTGTAAATCACAAACAAGACAGGCCTCAAAAATGAAAGAATAAAAATACCATTTGATGCCTCAGGAAGGCTTTTGGAACCCACTGGCAGTGGCCTGTTGGGCTGATCTTGGCAGCAATGCCCACATCCTTGGAATTCATTTTTTAAAAAGTATCTGTGAGGTTTTCTGCCTCGGATGGCAAGCTGCCCTCACCACACTCATCGAGAGCTCAGCAGCTCATCTGAATGACACTGAGGACACCCAAACTTGGAGAGGTTTCAGCTTTTCCAACGTTGGCTTCAGATGGGCATCGTGATCACTCTGTTGACCTCACGTCCATTTTGTGTGCAAGTTGAAATTGCCCCCTTTGAAGATGTCCAGAGATTCAATGACAACGACAATGTGCTTAGAAACAGTCGGAACTTACCCAAGGGTTGAAAGCCAAGGGAAAATAAACCCTGTGGGCGGGATTTTCTGTTCTCCAGACTAAATCTGGTGATGGGCAGCGGGATGGCTGAACACTCACAATCTTCCGCCGTTCAGCTCATTAATTATGGATACGCATGGACCTTGGCAAATCTCATGGAAGGGGCAGGCAGGAAATCGCCCACCCCGCCATTACCTCGTGGGTCAAAGGTCCTGGCGCCATATTTAAATGGTACCCGGACAGCCATTCACTCACTGCAGAACAGGAGCTCCAGGTTCTGCATCAAACAGAACGTCCAAGAGAAGTAAGCAACCTTTGGCTCCGCGGTTCAACGACAACTCCCTGGGGTCTCTCCTCCAGGCCGTCTAGGGAAGGTGGTAGGTGCTCTTTCCGAATGATGGGAGCAGGAGGCCCTCCAGTCTGACCACAGCGGCCTGGGAGGTCATCGCCAGAGTGGTCAGCACCCGTGGGGCCTAAAGAGGACTGGCCTGCAGTGCAGGAAGAGAATGAATGATCTGCGGCACTGCGCCAGGGTAAGTGCACCATCTACACACTGGAAACTCACACACCATCTCATATTAGTGCCTGGACAAACGGCTTCTTAATCACTTGCTGGGGAGGGCTCAGCAGCAACAATGGGCATGCATGCTCCTGAACTGCTCAGTCACCCAAAGGCCTCACGATCAACCCTTCTGTTTCTCTGCATTACAAGATATTGCATAACAAAAGAAAGCAGGAAAAGATGGGAGGTGGCACTGTGGAAATTCTGCCGCTGAATAGCTTTGAAGAACAGGCTACTGGGGGTGACCTGTGCGGAAGGTGAGATCGGCCCCCCCAACAACCCAGTGAGGATGCATCCAATCTCCATCTGCTATATGCGGATATTGACGGTTATGATCTTTAATGTACAAGCTTACTTAGTCAATCACTAAATCTCTTTCTTCTCAATTTCAGATACCAGCGAGAAAAGGGGGAGGACATCATCCTCCAGACACACTGCCTCAACCCCCAGACCACCTCTGAGGAGGAAGCTATAGCATCGAGAACGCATCTGCACCCTCCACCAGCAGAGATATAGACACCTCGGTGGGTCCTAGTTCTCGAGTAGGCTCGAGATCACAATCTGGTGATCACCTCACAGACACGGGTCCACAACAGGCGGAAACAACGACAGCCAAGGTCTCTGACACTTGAAGGACTGCTGGATACCAGGCCCCTGCTGAGTTCAAATCAGACGACACACCTCTGGGCTCGGTTCTCACAGACCTCTTGCAGATGCAGAGACAGGCAGGAGAAAATCAAGCAGAGGTGTCAGAGGCCATCTGCAGAGTGGACCGAAGGCTGGAGGAGTCCATCCACGTTCTGTCTGCTGTTTTGCCTCCAAGGGTGATGGCTGCTTAGAGATCCAGGTCCAGCAGTTTCAGCCAGATTTGTGCTCAGACCTGCACTCCATTGCCGTAACCATGGGTGTGCTTCAGCGGTGGCTAGGCAAGATGGCTTGGGACATCGCGTCCTCCCTCCAGGTGCCCCTTCTCCTCAAGAAATCTGGGATGGACCATCGGTCACCCACAGAGAGCAGGAGCACCATCCAGACACTGCAGGGGTGGACACTCCAATGGTGGACTGCCGCTCCACCTCCCCTCTGCCTGTGATCGCATCAACTCCAGCAGGTCAGGCTGCAGCTGAGCAGGAGACCCTTGGCAGGCTGGAACTATCAAGGCCTCGGGCCACCGGAGGACACACGGCAAAGTCATCTCAGTTAACAGGACATGGCAATCTGCAGGCTGCCCCACCTCAGCTGTGGATGTCAGAGCTGTACCCCAACATAGAGGTAGAGTTCGAAAAATTAAAATGTATTGAATGCACAACGATGGCGCCAGTGTGCATGGTATGTAGTCATCATTTCTATAAATATGTGTTGAATCTACCCATTTCCAAGTCTCGTGAATTCTGTTTTTTTATTATTTGCTTCCAAGTTTTGTGGTCGGTTCAGGCTCTTGAAGGCCGGCCCCAGTGGAATCCCATCAGGAATTCTATGGATTCATTCCTCCTACGTTGTCACCGGAGTGAGCCATCTATAATCTCACATGTAATGACCAACATTTGTCACTGTGCTGCCTGGCCAATACTCCTGTCAGCCAATTATCACAGGGAACCATGTTTTTGGCCTCAGGAGAAGCACTTATCGAGTTATTGATTTTACTTCTGCTTTTTGCGCTGATGTGGGTGGCGCGGAGTAATCGTGTCAACTTACATCAGATTTGTCTGTCCCAAGTGTCCCATTTGGAATGATTTTTCAGGTGTGGGAAACTGTTTAATTGGGCACCGCAATGGTAGCACTCTAAACCTACAGGCTGCCATAACTGTCTGGAGGAAGATGTTGTGGGCGTGCTTAATACTGAATGTTCTTCCTTGGTGAACTAGCATTCTCAGCGAACATGACACTGACCTAGGCAAGTAAGGATACAATGGGCACCTTAGCCTTGACTGCAAGAGGGGTTAGAATGTATGATTTAAGAGGCTGATGCCCTTTTCCTGAGCTCAAATGGATTTTTCTTTGGAGCTGCCCGCCTCCTTAGCAAGGGTTTCCATAGTGCTTGGGTAAAGGCACAGCACTGTACTTGGATAGGAAATCATTGCATGACAGGGCTCTCAGTGACTAAGAAGAGAGAGACAGGAATGTCCTTGTGTGCTGTAGCGTCTCGAGGACTGTGATGCTCTCAATGTGATGCAAAGCCAACTCTGTAAGGCCTCTGCAGGCTCCATGCAGGAAACAATGCTTCCTTGGCTGGTGTGTCCCAAATGAATGTTCAAGGTGTCGCCCTAATACAAAGGTTATCCAGGACGGAGACTTGCCAGGCTTCCAACAATCGCAGCGGCATGAGTGATTGCACCTCAGCAAACCATAGTCCAGCTGGGGCACTCTCAGTGAGGACACCGTAAACAAGCCTCGAAACTTAATTACATGATCAAGGTGTCAAAGCTTCTGGTTTTAGGGATGTGCGAGTGGATATCTGGGAGCATTAGCAAGATGATGCCTCATCAATCTGCATTGGCGAGGGGATATATTGTGCTCTCATGCTGCTGCTCCCTGTTGAGCCATCCATCTGGTTATGGCTGAAAGAGTGATGTGTCAGGTCGGCTCGCCTTATTGAGCAGGTGTCAGGGTGACAGGAGTGAATCCCTGGGTGAATGTGAGTTCCAGCCACTTATAAGCTGCCATGCACATGGACTTGGTGAGGGCATGGGTGGCATTACTACTCCATGTAATGTTGCTTAAAGTTGTGCGAGAAGGGAGAGCTGTCTAGGTTCTATGGTGGCCATGTAGTGCCAAGGCTATGCATGTAACTGTGGTTTAATATATTCCAATGATAAACCCAGCATCAGGGCAGACGGAAGGTACTGATATTTCCCTAATCTCTAAGAAAGCACGGAACTTTCCAGCTAAAATCCCTCTGACAGAAAAAGTGCTGGGTCCTTCCAGCCAGCAAAGGTGAGGGAAACAAACAATCGTGGGATTTGTGTCGGTACGTTACTCCTCTTGGAATCTTGTAGCTAACGGATTGTCACGGGCACATCAGCCGCATCGTACCCATGCTATGGCCTCTTCCTGTGGCTTGTCGAAATCCTGGCCCTCACCAGGTCCATCCCCTTCGACATACTCCCCATCAGAGGAGACTTCTCGCTCCTCTAGGTCTCTCTCAGGCAAGACATGCCCCCTTTGCAGTGCCAGGTTATGCAGGATGCAGCAGACGATGATGATCCTGGATGATCTCTGTGTTGAGAGATCTGCCTGAGTGGTCCAAACATCGGAAACACATCTTCAGGAGGCCTATCATCTGCTCCATCAGGGGCCTGGTGACAGAATGTGCAGCATTGTATCTCTCCTCAGCAGCACTATATGGACGGCAGACTGGGGTGATGAGCCATGTCTTCTGGGGATATCCCTTGACCCTGAGGGCCCAGCCATGTTAGCGCCTAGGTCCCTTAAATATCTGTGGCACCTGCGAGTGCATCAAGATGTAAGAACCATGAGAGCTCCCTCAGTACCAAGCACAAACAAGCGGGATTTGCCTTCTGGGTTCCCAAATTAACTGGACGCTTGGAGAGTGAAATCCTTTACGGTTTACAAATCTCACAGACTCCTGCCAGGGAACTCTGAAGGTGACGTGCGCAGTTGATGGTGCCCTGCACTTGTTGGAAACCAGATATCTCTGCAAATCACACAGTTCTGGCCTCCTGGCTTTCAGCATCGATGTGGAACTGGACATACTGGTGATCTCCCTTATGCATTTGTGTGTCACCAATTGGGGGATGCTGCAAAGGACTCCAGTGGAGCCCTGTAAGGACCTGCTGGCAATAAAGTTCAGTGCGATGGTTATTTTCAATGCCGCTGGCATCAGATGCCTTCCGAGTCCTTGCGGCATCAGCTCTTCATGAAGAAGGTGGCGAATTTGAGCTACCACATGCCTGGACAAGCAAAGGCACCTGTGACATTGTTTTTCGCTTGTTTCCAAATATGAGCAGCATCTTCAATATACCCATGGTCATGCCACCGATCTTCATTGCATTTGCCCCCCTTGGACTTTTTGGGGCCCCCACTCCCTCTTGCTGTTCAGACCACAGCTCTCCTAGACAATGGGCTCTTCTTCTCCTCATTCGTATCAGAGCAATAACCGGGACAGGGTTGCCTGCAGCTTGCATTCTCCAAGCCTCTTTGGATCTGTCAACAAATACATTTGAGAACTTTGTTTATCTTTCATCTAACTGCGTTCCCTCCATCACCAATCCAGCAGTCAGTGCAAGGCTCTTGGCCCAGCCTCTGTCTAGACATGGCACCCCCCCAGGCCACTCCTTGCGGGTGACGCAGATCTTTTTTATAAAAATTCATTCATGGGATGTGGGCGTCGCTGGCTAGGCCAGCATTTATTGCCCTTGGGAAGGTGGTAGTGAGCTGCCTTCTTGAACCGCTGCAGTCCATGTGGCATAGGTACACCCACAGTGCTGTGAGAAAGGGAGCTCCAGGATTTTGACCCAGTGACAGTGCCGGAATGGCGATATATTTCCAAGTCAGGATGTTGAATGACTTAAAGGGAACTTCCAGGTGGTGGTGTTCCCATCTATCTGCTGCCCTTGTCCTTCTAGATGGCAGTGGTCATGGGTTCGGAAGGTGCTGTCTAAGGAGCCTTGGTGAGTTCCTGTAGTGCTTCTTGTAGATGGTACACATGCTGCTACATGGTCAGGTAGCTGCCAGTGTTATAGCTGAACAACTTAGCTAAGGGTGTAGCAAGTTCTGGAGCACAAGTCTTCTGTACTATTGCCAGAATATTGTCAGGGCCCATAGCCTTTGCAATATCCAGTGACTTCAGCCGTTTCTTGATATCACGTGGAGTGAATCGAATTGGCTGAAGACGGCATCTGTGATGCTGGGGACCTCCGCAGGAGGCCGAGGTGGATCATCCACTCAGCACTTCTGGCTGAAGATTGTAGCAAATGCTTCAGCCTTATCTTTCACACTGAGGATGATCATTGTGGGTGGGGATATTTGTGGAGCTTCCTCCTCCAGTGAATTCTTTAATTGTCCACCATCATTCACAACTAGATATGGCAGGACTGCAGAGCTTAGATCCGATCTGTTGGTTGTGGGATCGCTTAGCTCTGTCTATCACTTGCTGCTTATGCTGTTTGGCACGCAAATAGTCCATTGTTCTAGCTTCACCAGGTAGACACCTCATTTTTAGGTATAGGTGCTGCTCCTGGCATGCCCTTCAGCACTCTTTATTGAACCAGAGTTGACCCCATGGCTTGTGGGTGTTGGTAGGGTGGGGGGTACGCTGGGCCATGAGGTTACAGATTGTGTTCGAGTACAGTTCTGCTGCTGCTGATGCCCCACAGCACCTCATGGATGCCCAGTCTTGATTTGCTAGATCCATTTGAAAACTATCCCATTTAGCACGGTGGTAGTGCCACACAACATGATGGAGGGTATCCTCAATGTGAAGGTGGGACTTTGTCTCCACAATGACTGTGCGGTCCTACTGATACTGTCATGGACAGTATTTGCGGCAGGCATGTTGGTGAGGATGAGGTCAAGTATATTTTTACCTCACCACCTGTCGCAGACCCAGTCTAGCAGCTATGTCCTTTAAGACTCGGCCAGCTCAGTCAGTAGTGGTGCTACTGAGCCACTCTTAGTGATGGGCATTGAAGTCCCCCACTGTGCCCTTGCCACCCTCAGTGCTTCCTCCAAGTGGTGTTCAAAATGGAGGAGCGCTGATTCATCATCTGAGGGGGGGTTTGTGGTGTGTGGTAATCTGCAGGAGGTTTTCTTGCCCATGTTTGACTTGATGCCATAAGACTTCATGGGGTCCAGAGCTGATGTTGAGGATTCCCAGGGCAACTCCCTCCCGACTGTATACTACTGTGCCACCACCTCTCCTGGACATAGCCAGGGATGTATAGGACATTATCTGTAAGATATGATTCCGTGGGAATGACTATGTCAGGCTGTTGCTTGACCAGCCTGTGAGACAGCTCTCTCAATTTTGGCGCTGGCCCCCATAAGTTAGTAAGGAGGGTTTTGCAGGGTCTGCGATTGCCATTGTTGTTTCCGGTGCCTTGGTTGATGCAGGTTGTCCGTCCAGTTTCATTCCTTTTTTGTGACTTTGTAGCGATTATTACAACTGGGTGGCTTGCTCAGCCATTTCAGAGTCAATCACATTGCTGTGGGTCTGGAGTCACATGTAAGCCAGACCAGGTAAAGGACATTAGTAAACCAGATGGGTTTTTACAACAATCAACAATTGCTTCTTCATTGGGCTTTTAATTCCAGATTTGTATTGAATTCAAATTCCACCAAATGCCATGGCAAGATTCGAACCCAGGTCACCAGAGCATTACCCTGGGTCACTGGATTACTAGCCCAGTGAAATACCCCTATGCCATCACCTCCCTGGAGGACCACGGTTGGCTGCTGTTCCACTTCATACATGACTGTGCATGAAGATGCAGAATCTTAATCAGGGTCATTACAGCCATGCGTGAGAACTATCCATCAATCAATTGTCAGCTTACCTAGACACTCTGTAGAGAGAACATAGCCTTGCCATAATGTGAAGAGTTTAAGCATTTTGCCTTGTTAGCCATGGCCATTTAACTGGGATTAGCCAGGCTTGAGGCTAGGGTGTCCTTTCACTCCGCCCAAAAGAGGAGTCCTGAACACATCCCATCTGTTTTGAAACCCCGCCCATATTTTTTTTTCATGATTGTTTTTCAAACTGCGTCATAACTGAGAAGAGGCAAGGATGGTTCTTCTGGCTTTTGTGAGCGCATCCAACACATTCCAACCACCCACTGTCACCCAGTTTCCTCCCATCCTCCTCTACAGTCACCACCTCCTAATTCCACTCGGTCCTGTGAGCATCCAGACACAACCTCAGTACCCTTGACCCCATTATAACTTATGTTGATATTCCAGTTCCCCTCCCTGTTCCCTTCAATTTTGACGTCCCCATGCCCTTGTTAATCTGACACCTCCCCTTGTCTAGGCCAGCTGCATCCTTACTTTTAGAGACCTCCCCTCCCCCCGCCAGGAGACCATTCATTCTCCTTCCCCATGACAATGGAATTCCCACCATACCAGATTCAAATGCCTCACCTGAATGTGACTGTGCCCTCCGCGTCCCAGTACAATGCATCGAACCCCCAGGACTAAATGTACTAGATGATGGACCGCACCCTTCATGCAATCCCTTCCCCCACAGAATACTGGGACATGCTGAACCCTCTAACATGTCCCAGATAGTGTGGCCTCATTTCCCTGATAGTCACTGAAACAGGCTCCCCCCCGCCGCCCCCCCACTACCCCAGACAGCCTTGCAACCTTCCCCAGACAGTCTCATCAACCTGTCGCCCCAGACAGTATTTCACCCCTCCCTGCTGGTCTTCCAAACCCCTCCCACTAAGTCCTGCCTCCGTCTCACCCCCAACCCACTGGTATTGTCTCCTGTGCCCAGCCTTGGCACAGCTTGTGCTACCAGCACCCAATATGTAGCAATGAAGGTTTAAAAGGAAGAGGAACGCAGTGTCAAAGTCATGGATGAAGTGAAGCTCACCAGGTGTGCGCCACTTATATACAGTCCTAAAAAATAATGTCCTAATTAGTCACTGGCAGGGAACTTAAGTTGGAGGGGGTGTGTGATTCTGGTGAGTTGGCCTTTTAATGAACATTCATGACCTGCTAGTGAATGCAAATGGGGTTCCCAACATTGCTCAGCGGGAAACTCGACCCACCTTTAGCCCACCTTGAAAGTCGGGAAGACAAAATTCCAAACTATTTTCCTGCCGTTGGGAAACTGAATTTTTGACTAACGCTAAATTAACTGCCCCGCCCACCACAATTCCTGCTGCTGCGAGAGCAGAAGATTGTGCCCTGTATGTCAACCGCACTTTTTAATGAAGGGCTCTGGGTTAGCGTAACTAGAGGTAATGCTGTACATTTGGGTTTCTTGGAGTTAAAAAGCTTAAAGAAATCAGTAGAAGGCACTTTATCACAACTGCTACCAGTGCATTTAACATGCTATCAACCATCTTTAACTGATTTTTACAGTTCATTGAAAGCATTTGATTTACATCTACATGGATGTTACCCAATGATGACTTGGGCAATAGTAGAACTGTGGGAGTCATTAAAAAGCAGCAGCCTAATTGAAATGTTCAATCGATGTCATATACCTTTGCTAGCAAAAATCAAATGGCTTATGTCTGTAACCTGTGGTTACCTGGCTTTGTTGAAAACATTTACATATTATTGTGTATCAGAATATTATTAGTGTGCATACTTTCTGGTTGTGAGGGTTATTCTATTTTGGGGAGGGTTTCATACCCTTTTTGCACAGTATTGGTTGCACTGGAGGAGATGTAATTGTGATGCTATTGCTGAAATTTTATGGACAAACAGTTAGTTACCAGAGGATAAATGCAGTAACTGCAATGTAGAGAATTGAGATACCTTTCAGTGAAATACAACATAATTAATAGGTACAGCTAACACCATAAAACAAGAGAATGAGACTCCTGGCACCTGAACTCTGAGGCTAAGGTCAGGTTCTTCAATTTACTGAGAAGTACTCGGTATTATTTATATTACTTGAGTGTGACAAAACTTACTGCAAAAAAAAACTTAACTGTTGTAGTTAGTTAACTCATACTTTTCCATTGGATACACGGGGAGACCAAGGCCTGGTGTCCCTAGTTGCATTCAGCAGCCACATTGAGCTGTAATTCATAGATAGCAGCCAGTGGGAAGTGCAAAGGTATCGACAGAAAAGGTGACCACTAAAGTCCACCTCAATAATGCAAGGCCTGATCATGTACATCAGCTGAGCTTCAGGCTCATGGTTCTGCAGTGGCTTCTCTGAGAATACATTTTCCAGAGAGATCCAGCACTGCACAGGTAATTCTGTGTAAAGCAATGCGCATATTATGCAGAAGTGGCTGTTTGTGATGGATTTTTTATGTCATGAATGTTGATTTTACCTTTAAATTTTCCACTGGGCACAAACTAATATCACCGCTGAAGCAGTCCATGCCCAAATGCAACAAGACCTGGACAATATCCAGGCTTGGGCTGACAAGTGGCAAGTAACATTCACAACACACAAGTGCCAGGCAATGACCATCTCCAACAAGAGAGGATCTAACCATTGCCTCTTGACATTCAATGGCATTACCATCACTGAATCCCCCACTATCAACATCCTTGGGGGGTACCATTGACCAGGAACTGAACTGGACTAGCCATATAAACACTGAGGTTACAAGAGCAGGTCAGAGGTTAGGAATCCTGCGACAAGTAACCCACCTCCTGACTCCCCAAAGCCTGTCCACCATCTACAAAGCACAAGTCAGGAGTGTGATGGAATGTTACCACTTGCCTGGATGAGTGCAGCTCCCACAACACTCAAGAAGCTTGACACCATTCAGAACAAAGCAGTCCATTTGATGGGCACCCTATCCACAAACATTCACTACCTCCACCACCGACGCACAGTAGCAGCAGTGTGTGCCATCTACAAGATGCACTGCAGGAACTCACCAAGGCTCCTTAGATGGCACCTTCCAAACCCACTACCACTACCATCTAAAAAGACAAGGGCAGCAGATAGATGGTACACCACAACCTGGAAGTTCCCCTCCAAGCCACTCACCATCCTGAGTTGGAAATATATCGCCGTTCCTTCACTGTCGCTGGGTCAAAATCCTGGAACTCCCTCCCTAACAGCACTGTGGGTGTACCTACACCACATGGACTGCAGCGGTTCAACAAGGCAGCTCACCACCACCTTCTCAAGGGCAACTAGGGATGGACAATAAATGCTGGCCCAGCCAGCGAAGCCCACATCCCATGAATGAATTTTTTTTTTAAATTGAGCAATTTAACTGGTTCAGTTTCTCTTTTCTTTCATTGGTAGCTTCCTCCATTTTTGATCTGAAATTTTCTGAACTATGATGGTGTTCAGTCTGCTTGCTGATTGGCTATGGTGTCTGCCTGTTCAGTTGTGATTTTTTTATCAATACAAAAATTTCAGCCAATCAATTGCAAATGTGAAACAAATATTTGCATACGCATCATGCTAAATTATACACCTTATATTTCAAGAATGATAACAAGAAGCATTACCCCATTTTTATTGTATTTTTAAGTAAAAACTAGCATTTAGGCTACTATAGCTTTTACAGATGAAAAATAATATGGACACCAGAAAAGTTTTTTGAAATGCCAACAATTACTGGGAATTTGGATTATTCTTTAATTCCTCCTCTCAATTATTAATTTTTAATCCACCTTTGTGCCCCTCATTAACATACATCTCTCTCTAATGAACAGCCAGTTTCTACATTCCTAACACCGTTGCTAGGTAACTCCTGAAAAGTTGTACAACAGCAACTTAGTGTGAACTTGTCCCTGAATTTTCCCTGGGAGATTACATCTAACTTACACTCAATTGAATTTGGGACATTTATGTTGAGAAATAGAAAGCTTGGCTTCCCCACTAGATGGGATCAACTGTGATCAAAATGGAATTAGGAAATGGGTCTACTTCTTTAACTTGGATATTTAACACAGTTTAATCAGGAACTGCATGGTTAGGAGCAATGTGTGAATACCAAACAAGTGGCCACTTCAGAGATAAGCATCACACCTAATTCCATACTCAGCTGACAATTGTTTTATATTCATTCATGGGATGTGGGGGTCGCTGGCTAGGCCAGCATTTATTGCCCATTCCTAATTGCCCTTGAGAAGGTGGTGGTGAGCTGCCTTCTTAAGCTGCTGCTGTCCATGTGGTGTAAGCACACCCACAGTGCTTTTAGGGAGGGAGTTCTAGAATTTTGACCCAGCGACAGTGAAGGAACGGCGATATATTTCCAAGTCAGAATGGTGAGTGGCTTAGGAGGGAACTTCCAGGTGGTGGTGTTCCCATGTGTCTGCTTCCCCTGTCCTTCTAGGTGATAGGAATCGTGGGTTTGGAAGGTGCTGTCAAAGAAGCATTGGTGAGTTCCTGCAGTGCATCTTGTAGATGGTACACACTGCTGCCAATGTGCATTGGTAGTGGAGGGAGTGAATGTTTGTGGATGGGATGCCAATCAAGTATGTTCAGGCGTTAAATGTTACCAAAAACGTTCAGATTGTTAAAAAATACAATAGTTCCTTATCCATTATATGGTAGAGAAAATTATAATCCAAATATTGGAAAAGTTTCCTTCAACGAGTATGTTATATTCTAATATATAATGTATAAAACCTAATGTAAACTCTGTTCCCAGCTGATATATACGCCTTTGAAACCCATGATCTCTACCATCTAGAAGGACAAGAGCAGCACCACATGTAAGTTCCCCTCCAAGCCACTCACCATCCTGACTTGGAAATATGTCACCATTCCTTCACCATTTCTGGGTCAAAATCCTGGAACTCTTTCTCTAACAACACTGTGGGTGTACCTACACCACGTGGGCTGCAGCGGTTCAAGAAGGCAGCTCACCACCTTCTTCCCAAAGGCAATTAGGGTTGGGCAATAAATGCTGGCCTAGCCAGCGACGCCCACATCCTGTGAAAGAATTTAAAATGAATAGCTTTATTTCCACACACTGTACAGTATCTCATTTATGTCAGAAGAAAAACTGTTGTGTTTTAATTAGCTTATGTGTTGCACAAACCATATTTACTGACCAGGATAATTCCTTCAATGTAAATTTATATCAAAGTTATAGGTGATCTGTACGAAATAGCTCCTTTGTGTTTTTTGATCAAATGAAAGCTTGCTGGATAGAAACATGGAAGGAGAATGATTCACACATAGTTATATGCTTCATAGACACAGAACAACTAAATTTATTTAGCTGACATGGCTGAATATATTCAAAAATAACTAAATCAGTTCCAGTTTTACGCATTGTTAATCCCTGGCACTTTGAAGGAAGGTACACAATCAACCTCAATAATGTGAAAATGTGCCAATTTTAGACAGAAGAGGTAATACCTGGATTCAGTTTTTTAAATCAGCATATTTTTTTTCCTGTGCCTCTTTCTTACTGCACAGTCCTAGAGACCTGGAGGGATTTTCTGATGGATTATTATTATTGAAGAATGCAATTACTCTCTCAGTAAATTAATTTCTATGTAACCCTTTTTATGTTAACTGAAGAATAATAGGAAAACTACCTCCTTAAATCTATAGTTTCACAGACTGTACACATAATCCTTAAACTGCAGATTAATGGCCCATTCTAAGAGAGCTCTAAGGCTCTCCCAGTAGCTGAGCAAGAGGAGCTTTTCTTCAGAGCAAATTTGAACAATTCGTCTTCTTATCCATACATGCTAATAGATAAGGACAGACTAAGGGTCAAATATGGCTGCTAGGATTAAATATTGAACAAGTAATGGAGACGTATATGAACCAAGATGTAGAATGACTGGCAAAAGAACTGCTTACAATGATAGTTGCAGAATCAATTCTATTAAATCTGACTTTATATTTTAATATCATTCGATATGTTATTAATCATCCGATTCATAATATCTGTTATGAGATGAAATAAGCCCATCACCGATTGGTTAAAATCCATTAGTTATAAACAATGTAATGGTATCTCTTTCCTCCAGCCTTATTAAAATACTTGTTTCTTTCAGTTTTAACTTCTAATGAAGGATTTATCTTTGAAGGGTAAAAATTTTTTCTTTGCAAGTGCTGACTGACACCGTGTTTCAAACAATTAACTTTTTTGTTTAAAAATTAGGAAATTGGGGATGAGAAGGGAGGCTAGAGAGACCTTTAAACCCAAAGAGCAATAAGCAACACTTGGTACTGCCTTATTTCAGTAAACCTATAAATTTGTTTTCCGTAAATGGCACAATGAATTTGTTAAAATATTAATCTATGTGTGGAAATAAAAGCTGATGTGATATAATTAATGGTTTTCACTAGATGAGTTAGATTAAAACTGTTAGGCCTGTTGTTTATTGTTCATAGAATCATAAAATCTTACAGCACAGTATGATAAGTGGCCACAGAGATAAAAACAAAAAATTGTGGATACTGGAAATCCAAAACAAAAACAAAATTACCTGGAAAAACTCAGCAGGTTTGGCAGCATCGGCGGAGAAGAAAAGACTTGACGTTTTGAGTCCTCATGACCCTTTAACAGAACTTCAACAGTTCTGTTGAAGGGTCATGAGGACTCAAAACGTCAACTCTTTTCTTCTCTGCCGATGCTGCCAGACCTGCTGAGTTTTTCCAGGTATTATGATAAGAGGCCATTTGGCCCATGGGTGCCTTTGATGGCTCTTAGGAAGAATTAGCCAATTAGTCCAACACCCACTACTCCATCTCCATTGCCCTGCAATCAAATCAAAGTCTTCTTGAGCCAATTGAGGTTTTTATTTGCACTATCCCCCAAGTCCCTAGCATCCAAAAACCTATTGACTTCTGTCTTGAATTTACTCAACAGCTGAACACCAATAGGTGTCTGGGGTAGAGAATTCCAAAAATTCACAACCATTTGAGTGAAGACATTACTCCTAATCTCAATCCTAAATGGCCAACCCCTTATGCTAAGACAGAGTACCCATGTTCTTGATTTCCCCAGCCAGTAGAAACATTTTCTCAGCCTCTACCTCGTCAACCACCTCAAGAATTGTGTATGTCTCAATGAGATCACTTTTCATTTGTCTGAACACCAGAAAGCGTAGGCCTAGTCTTCTTAATCTCTCTTCATTGAGCAAACCCCTCAGCCCAGGAATCGGTCAAAAAGTTCTAATACAAATTAAAATATATTAAAGTTCTTTAGCTAATTTAAAAGCATGAAGTAATGCTTTTCAGACAACTATAATAATGCCTTGTAGTTGTACCTGTAACAACACTTCTGAATTTATGCAAATTTTTTTCTCAAAAGATGAAAGCATCAGTGTAAGAGAGTGGGATGTAATAGGCCATATTTCAAATTTGACTTAAATAGGCCACGATTAACACCCCCTCAAAAACCAAAGAGCATGTTTCCAGTCTTGCTATCCAAATGAGATACGCCCCGTAATAATTTGCTTTAATTGGTGTATAAGTCTGATGGTCCTGTTCATTTCCAACAGTATTTAATATAAATGGATGTTACAATATGGCAGTCGTCAAAGATAATACCTATGATGCTGTGCCGTCATCAATGTGAATGTGACATGACAAAGTTACCACATATAGGACTGTGTAATAAAGCTTACATCCGCAAAAATGTAACAAAAAAAGCCAAAGTTTATTGTGTGGAACTGATGGTTTCAAAGCTTGTATTTTTGAGACAGAGCCTGGTTGAAAAGGGAATCCAAGAAAGGAAACTGGCCCTACCATTTTCTATGGAAACTAAGACTGAAAATGAGATTGGAAACCAAAACATCTGGGGAGTCTGAAGCTGGTTAAAACCATTTAGAAGAACACAAAGCCATCAGAGGTCAGATGATGATTCCACTGGTGCAGTACAGGCAGACTGAAGAAGATGAAGGCTAGATCCAAAAGCTGAGAATAGACAAAGATACAGTTGCTTTTTTCTTCATTTGCTCATGGGATGTGGGCATCACTGGCTGGGCCAGCATTTATTGCCCATCCGTAACTGCCCTTGAGGAGGTGGTGGTGAGCTGCCTTCTTGAACTGCTGCAGTCCATGTGGTGTAGGTACATCTACAGTGCTGTTAGGAAGGGAGTTCCAGGATTTTTATACATTTAATGTACAATTTATAGTTTATAATCAACTGCAATTTGCTTGTTAAAACATATTTGACTTATAGTGATTCTGGTTTTAGAGTATAGGTGGTTACCTAAAATAATATTTCATGTTTGCTTTATTTGGCTCTTGTATAGTAAAAATTCTTTGGCTTCATTCTTTCAATAAATAATCAGAATTTTGGATTTATTCTTTTAAAAACAAGTTACTGGTCTCAACCTAGATCATAACATTATCAATAAGCCAATAATTGCAGTTTTATGAATTACACTGGGTGACTCCCCAGCTATAGAAGTCTTGCTTCAATTGTATAGAAGCTTGATTAGACTGCACCTGGAGTATTGTGTGCAGTTTTGGTCCCCTTACCTCAGGAAGGATATTATTGCCATACAGGGAGTGCTACAAAGGTTCACCAGACTTGTCCCGGGGATGGTGGGACAGTCTTTTGAAGAGAGATTGGGGAAACTGGGCCTGTATTGTCTAGAGTATCGAAGAATGAGAGATGATCTCATTGAAACCTACAAAATACTTAAAGGAATAGACAGGGTAGACGCAGGTAAGATGTTTCCCCTGGTAGGGGAGTCTAGAACCAGGGGACACAATTTTGAAATAAGGGGGAAGTCACTTAGGACCAAGATAAAGAAAAATTTCTTTACTAAACGGGTTGTGAATCTTTGGAATTCTTTACCCCAGAGCAGTGTGGTGGCTCAGTATTTGAGTATGTTTAAGGTAGAGATCGATAGGTTTCTGATTAACAATAATGTAAAAGGTTATGGGGATAGTGTGGGTAAAAGGCTTTGAAGTGTTCAAACAGCCATGTTCGACTGAGTAGCGGAGCAGGCGCGATGGGCTGAATGGCCTTCACCTGTTCCTTTGTAGGCTTGTTAACTGTACAGCTCAGTGTCCATTGGCAAATATAACCAATTGCTCGAAAGATACTGGGGGCGGGGCGGGGAGGTGGGGGGGTGGGGTGTGGGCGGTGGGTGGGGTATGAGCACTATTTACCTTCTGATTAAGAGCATTAACTTTCATTACACTTCCTTCTGTCCTGTTATTTCTCTCTTCCATTCACACTGGGTCTCCATAAAAAAAACTGGACAATAATATTCTCCACCCTTTCATATTAAACCTGCTACAATGTCAAAAACTAGCAGCTGAGCTATAAAATCTTGCCTACATTTTAATTTTAGAAAATACAAAATTTATAATCTGAAGGCCATCTCTGTTTAAAAGTCGCAAACAAAATACTTATCTTATAAAAACGTTTACAGGATAAGTTTATAAAGATAACTTCAATCTTTATTTTATCCTTTACTACACCACAATTGAGATATCCCATCTGGGTGTAACAAAGTTGCTGGCCTCATGGTCCAGATAATTGATCTGGTTGCAGCACATAAGATACTTTTTTAGTCATTCATGGGACGTGGGTATCTCTGGCTAGGTCAGCATTTATTGCCCATCCCTAATTGCCCTTGAGAAGGTGGTAGTGAGCTACATTCATGAACCACTGCAGTACCTGGTAGTGTATAGTTACACCTAGAGCGTTATTAGGGAGGGAATTCCAGGATTTTCACCAATTGACAGTGAAGGGCAGCAATATAGTTCCAAATCAGGATGGTGTGTGACTTGGAGCCAAACTCACAGGTGGTGATTTTTTTTTAAAACTCTTTCATGGGATACGGACATCACTGGCAAGGCCATCAGTTATTGTTCACCTCTTGGACTGAGTGGCTTGCCACACCATTTCGGAGGGCAGTTAAGAGTCAACCACATTGCTGTGGGTCCAGAGTCACGTGTAGGCTAGAGCAGGTAAGGATGGCAGATTTCCTTCCCGAAAGGACGTTAGTGAACCAGATAGGTTTTTATGACAATCAACAATGGTTTCATGGTCACCATTACCGAGACTAGCATTTTAATACCAGATTATTAATCAATTTTAAATCCCATCAGCTGTTGTGGTGGGATCTGCACCCTTGCTCCCAATGCATTAGCCTGGGCCTACTAGTCCAGTGACATTGCCACTATGCCACTGTCTCCCCCCAATTGTTCCCATCCCCCTGCTGCCTTTGTCCTTCTAGGCGGTAGAGGCCACAGGTTTGGAAGGTGCTCTCAAAGAAGCCTGGGTGAGTTGCTGCAGTACATCTTGTAAATGATACACACTGCTGCCACTGAGAGTCGGTGGTGGAGGGAGTGAATGTTGAAGGTGGTTGATAGGGTACCAATCTAGTGGGCTGCTTTGTCTTGGATGGTGTCAAGCTTCTTGAGTGTTGCTGGAGTTGCACTCAACCAGGAAAGTGGAGAGTATTTATTAAAGGAAAAAATATATTTCTATAATGCCTTTCACATCCTATGGGGCATCTCAAATGAGTTCACAACCAATTAATCACTTTTTTGGAGCGTCGTTACTGTTGTTATGTAGGCAAATGCAGAAACCAACTTGCACATAACTCAGTTCCACCAGGGCCACTCAGCTCCTGATCTCATTGAAGCCTTGATTCAAACATGGACAAAACAGCAAAATTCTAGAGGTGAGGTGAGAGTAACTGCCCTTGAAATCAAGGCAGCATTTGACCGAGTGTGGCATCAAGGAGCCCTAGCAAAACTAGAGTCAATGGGAATCAGGGAGAAAACTCTCTGCTGGTTGGAGTTATACCTAGCACAAAGGAAGATGGTTATGATTGTTGGAGGTCACTAATCTCAGTCCCAAGACATCACTGCAGGAGTTCCTCAGGGTAGTGTCCTAGGCCCAACCACCTTCAGCTGCTTCATCAATGATCTTCCTTCTATCACAAGGTCAGGAGTGGGGATGTTCGCTGATGATTGCACAATGTTCAGCAGCATTCATCAAACCTCAGATACAGAAGCAGTCCACGCCCAAATGCAACAAGAACTGGACAATATCCAGGCTTGGGCTGACAAGTGACAAGTAACATGAGTGCCACACAAGTGCCAGGCAATCACCATCTCCAACAAGAGATAATCTAACCATCACCCCTTGATGTTCAATGGCATTACCATCACTGAATTCCCCACTAGCAACATCCTGGGGTTACCATTGATCAGAAACTGAAGTAGACTAGCCATATAAATACTGTGGCTATAAGAGCAGTTCAGATGCTGGGAATCCCTCCACCACCGGTGCACAGTAGCAGTAGTGTGTACCATCTACGAGATGCATTGCAGGAACTCACCAAGGCTCCTTAGACAGCACCTTCCAAACCCACTACCACTTCTATCTAGGAGGACCAGAGCAGCAGATAGATGGGAACACCACCACCTAGAAGTTACCCTCTAAGCCACTCAGCATCCTGACTTGGAAATATATCGCCGTTCCTTCACTGTCACTGGGTCACAATCCTGGAACTCCCTCTCTAACAGCACTGTGAGTGTACCTACACCACAGGGATTGCAGTGGTTCAAAAAGGCAGCTCATCACCACCTTCTTAAGGGCAGTTAGGGATGGGCAATAAATGCTGGCCCAGCCAGCGATGCTTACATCCCGTGAATGAATAAAAAATCCAACAAACAGCAATGAGATAAATAAGAAACAAAAACAGAATTACCTGGAAAAACTCAGCAGGTCTGGCAGCATCGGCGGAGAAGAAAAGAGTTGACGTTTCGAGTCCTCATGACCCTTCGACAGAACTTGCGTTCGAGTCCAAGAAAGAGTTGAAATATAATTGATAAAATATATAAAATATATAAATATAAAATATATAATTGAGCTTATATTTCAACTCTTTCTTGGACTCGAACGCAAGTTCTGTCGAAGGGTCATGAGGACTCAAAACGTCAACTCTTTTCTTCTCCGCCGATGCTGCCAGACCTGCTGAGTTTTTCCAGGTAATTCTGTTTTTGTTTTGGATTTCCAGCATCCGCAGTTTTTTTGTTTTTATTTTTAGATAAATAAGAAGTTGATCTGCTTTGGTTGAGCTGATTGATAAATGTTTTCAGGATACTGGGAATCTTTCTCCCTGTTCTTTGCAGCTGCTTGAACAGTTTAGCATCTCGTCTAGACAAAAGCACCTCTCACAATGTAGTACTCATTTAACAAGGTCCTGATGTGTCAGCTATTGTTCAGTTGGTAGCACACTACCCTGTGAACAAAAAGCTTCTGGCTCCAAGTCCCACTCCAGAGTCTGAGCACAGAAAGAAACAAGGCTGACCTGTCACTGTTGGAGGTGTAGTCTTTTGTTTAAAGATGCTAAACCAAAGCCCCATTTGCCCTCTCAGGTGGACACAAAAAATTCTAGGGCACTATTTCAAAGAAGAGCAAAGGATGCCCTGATGCCTTAGCCAATATTTATCCATCCATCAACATCACACAAAAAAAAATTATCTGGACATTATCACATTGCTGTTGTGTGAGTTGGTTGTCACATTTCCTATGTTACAACAATGATTAGACTTCAAAAGTAATTAATTGACTGTAAAGTGCTTTGAGATGTCCGCTGGTCATGAAAGGCATTATATAAATGCAAGTTCTTAAAATTATTTTTGACACGTCAGCATAGATTACATGTGCAAGTTCTAGAAAAGGGCTTGAACCTTCTGTCTAGAGGAGGAGAGTGATATCACTGAGCTAAATTGATGCTTGCACTTGCACATTTATGTGGAAACATCTCATCAAAGTAGACTTAGTTGTGTCTATGATATGACTACAGCGATGTTTGAATTGATCGATTTGAACTATCTGAAAACAAAACCCTGTATTCCGATTTTCAGCTGTGGGGTGGGGGTGGGGATGGGGGATGAGAGAGAGAGAGAGAGAGTAAGAGGGAGAGAGAGAGAGAGGGAGAGAGAGAGATTAAATAGAGAAAATGAAGTAACAGAAATCGGAAATTGATTTCATCTTTGGTGAATTTCACCCAAAAATTATCCAGAGTTTTATAGATAATGCAGATCTAGGAAGTTTTTCTGTTGGACGCCGGAATTTTCTGGCCCCTCATGCCGGTGGGATCTTCCAGTTCTGCCGATGTGAATGGAGATTTCAATGTCTCACCAGCTTATTGCGGGGGACCCACCAGGGGGGGGCTGGAAGATCCTGGCCCAATTTGGAAAGTGGGAAGCACAAGTTAACATTGATAGTGCCAAGAGGAATGTGGAAACTTAGTCAATATCTTTTAGCAAGAGGCTGATAAATTATGGTACAGATCACCAGAGAGGATGGTGGAATACAAATCCAAGACAAGTTTTAACAAAGGACTGAATGAATTCCTACTATAAAAGGAAATCCACGGCTGATAGTTCAAGTTTCAATGTGAGGAAACTGGTGGTGGTGGGTTAAAGGTTAGACTGCTACTGATGGTACAATTGGGTTTGTTTGAGCCCCCAAGATATGTCAGCTCAAGACTTTAAGAAGTTTTTCCGAGGAGGTTAACTCTCCAATGTTGCTGGCAATAAGAGGGTTAATATATCCTTCTGACATTTTTAAAAATGGCTGCTGATCACATGTTTGTTTGGATAAAGTTTTAGCTGCTTTTCTTTGTAGCTTTACATCTTGGTTGCACAGTTAATGGTAAATTGACCTGATACAGATCAAAGCATTTACAAAGGAAGTAGGGGCCAGAGCAGGACGACAACACTAATACCAATTCTCCAACAGAGCTCCTACTGAATATGGCTCTCAGTTGGGAGCACAAGATTGATGAATTTACCCTTTGCCTTCTTGCTTAATGAAGTTTGTGTGGATGGAATCAGTCATTAAATGGTTACCCTCAAAACAGAAACAAGATTGAGCAGGTACAGCAGATTTTTAACTTAAAGTGATACCAATCAGTTAACTGTTCACCCAATTGAATCCATTTAATATTTTTACAATTACCCTCTGATGTTTAGCAAAGTGCCCTTTTGGCACCTATACAGATGAGAAATATTAAAACTGAAGCACTTCACTGTGACAAAAAGACAATATAAAAATGCATAACATTAAGACTGTCAATTCCTTTGCAGTTTTATTTGACATTGTATATCCAATAATCCTTTCCATTATTCTCTTGGAGGTGTTCAATTGCCTTTGTTGGTAATGTCAGGATAATTTTACGATGAAAAATCAGCACAATAGATCATAAAGCTTGTGAGACACAGCAAGATAGATTACATTTTTACATTGAATTTAATGAATCTCACTCCAAATGAGTAATGATTGGTGTTTCTTCAATGGCATCTGTGACCAGGTGAGGTTCAAGGCATCTATTTTGAGAAATTATACCAAGGAAAGGGGAAAGCTCAGCAGAAGTGGCAGCATCTGTGGAGAGAGAAGCAGAGTTACTGGTTCAGGTCAATGATCTTTCTTCAGAATAACATTCTTAACTGAAATGTTAACTCCCTATCTCTCTCCACAGGTGCTGCGATTTCAGATGAGCTTTTCCCTTTCCTTGGTATAATTTCTCAAAA
Source organism: Carcharodon carcharias (assembly GCF_017639515.1). Taxonomy (NCBI): domain Eukaryota; kingdom Metazoa; phylum Chordata; class Chondrichthyes; order Lamniformes; family Lamnidae; genus Carcharodon; species Carcharodon carcharias. The sequence continues at coordinate 6,278,075 of NC_054485.1, forward strand.
TAGATGCCTTGAACCTCATTTCTGCTGAGCATTTCGGGTTTTTTTTTTCAGATTTCCAGCATCAGCTGTACTTTGTTCTTATATATTTCCTGAGGTGTCCAATTGAACACAATGCACCAGAAGGGATCTGACCACGGCTCCGCACAGCTGAAGCGTCACTGCCTCACATTTAAATTCCAACCTCCTTGAGATAAAGGACAACATTCCATTCACCTTCATGATTATCTCTGAGCCTTCCTACTAGCTAGTGTATATGGACATCTAAATCCCTCTTCTACTTCATAGCTCCTTGAATCCCACATTAGGAAAATATGATGATTTATCTTTCTCAAATCCAAAGTGCATAACTTTACACTTCCATACAATACATGGGGTGAAAAGCTGAGGTCCCAGCACACATCCCTGAGGAACATGACTTGTCACTCCCTTCAACCAGAGAATCAACCCTTTAGCCTTACTCTCTGTCTCCTGTCTCCCAAGCAATTATCAATCTATGTCTTAAGGTTACCTCCAATTCTGAGCTCTGTGTTGGCAATAATCTCTTATAACAAACCCTATCAATGCCTTTTGGCCATCCACATAGACACCATCAATTAGACACTGCACTACCCTTTGTGCTGATGACATCCTCAAACGATTCAGCTGGACTAGTCAGACATGACCAGCTCTTCACAAACCCATGGCCACTTTCATTGATCACCTAATACTTTCTGCAAGTGTTCAGTTATTCTGTCTCCAAAGCTATATTCTAGTAGCTTCCTCGCCATTGATTTTAAGCTGACAGGTGTGTAGTCATCTGGTTTCTGTCTTCTCCCCTTTTTAAGCCAAGTGACATTTGCAGTTTTCCAATCTGAAGAATTTCTGAATCCAGAATGCATTGGAAAATTGTTACTATTGCACCTGCAATTTACTCACCTTTTTTTTTTAAGTCCCATTAATTTCTTCATTATATTTATTTATTATCCACAAAGATCCTCCCCATTGGCTTTTGACTTCTTGTACCACTGGTATTGAACCCCTTCTTCCACGGTGAAAATGAATACAAAGTCTGCCGTTTCCTTCTTTCCTCTTATAGTCTCATCTGCATTTCTCTTTCATGAGCTCACATTCCCCATTACCACTTACTTTCTTTTAATATATTTGTAAGAAGTTTTCCTCTTAGTTTTGGATATCCCTTGCAAGTTCCTTTCCAGATTCCCTTTTTGTACCTTATTCTCATATTCACAATAAAGGAAAGTCTCCACTTGCACAAATATGTCCTCTGTCGTTTGACCTAGATAGTCTCAAATGTGCATAGCCCATCCATTCTGGGCTACAAAACTGATTATAATAATTCTAGATGATAAGTATATTAAAATAATTCCAGCTATTTTACTTGACAAGTCTATATCCCTTCATGTTTTTCCTAAAATGGCTTGGTTATTCAGTTCAATCACCTCCCATCTAATTAAGGTAGAAGTGATTTCTGTTTAGTTTTATATCAAGTCAAACTGAGAAAAGCAGAACTGTACTAATTGGCTTCTCCTTCCCACATACCACTCATGCTTTGATATTCAGTAAGAATGCCTCCCCATCTATCAAACATGAACTAAAATCCTATTAATGCAAACCATGTGTCTGTATTAGTACAAAGCTCCGCATTGAAACCTTCAGCAACAGGCATCTCATTCTAAGCCCATTCCTCCTGTCCTGTGGGCTTGCTCAGAACCTCAGGCAATTGATACTAATTAGATCAATGTGATGAATTTGCAGCATTTGCGATCTTTCCAATGTTCCAGAGAGGTGTGGTGATTGGTTTTAGCCAGAGATCTATTTCCCAATTCCAAGAATTACCAGAGTGCTTAAAAAGTAAGCAACATAAATCATATACTAAATAATAAATTCAGCACTTAACCCATAAGCTTAAATGTTGACCGTGACTCAATTCCTTTGTATGGAGTAAATTAACATTTTTCCCTATTCATATGAGGATTTTCCACACTGAGTACAAGGGTTCACCTTGGTAACTGTTAAATGGAAAGTAATTAATTATACAGTTCAGAATACACCAGGAAACTCAACACAATGTTTCAAGATTTTTCTGTTAAATTAGTAATTATATTAATAAGGAGATTTAAAATATCTGACTCAAAGTCCTGTCTGAAATAAATTGCATTGCAAAGTGCACAACCCTTGAGAAAAGATTACAGGAAAGGCTCATATATTGTTAGAGGTAATTCTAGAGTATTTCATGAGGGGGGTTAAAGGTGATTTGGAAATATCATTACAAGGATGCTTGACAAAAATGATGGAAATTTGTGCTGTTGTTTTTGATGGATACCTTGTAACTTAGTCATCTGAGAGATTTAAATCAAGCCTCAATCATATAAATTCCCCAAAAAATGCTCCTTATACAACTGAAAAATCTGATATATCAGATGAAATTTACATCACGAATACGTTAAATGACAAGTTTCCCTCCCCCTTTTACCAAATGGGATTATGGAGGAAAATTTGCCAGCATTGTGGAATTTTTTGCCATGGTGTTAGGTGCATTGTCTGTCCTTGGCAGATACTTCATTTCTCCATTTGTCAGCTGCCAGTGCAAGGATATTGAAGAAACAAGTAGAAAAATAAATCTATAAGACAAAGCAGTGCAATTACAAAAATTAAATAACTGCTTTGAGGGCTAGAACAGAATTGGTGGTGTAGAGCACCAGAGGAGCAGGTGTGCTCACTCTCTTGGCTTTCAGGCTGCTTGGTAGCACGTCACCTCAGAGCGGTGAACAGCAACACATACCGTCAGGGCCTGCAGCTCACCAGCAGTGTGGTATTGAAGCTCGATACTCAGGACAGCTTGGACCTCCATCCTCCAACAGGAAGGGGTGTGCCATCTGTTTCATGTCTGGACGATACCCTGTCGCATCTGTAATACATTATTGCCAATTGCAGCATTGGAAAAACCTTTAATGCATAGCGGTATTGTAACATTGTGTCACGTGTTACATGTCAACCTACAGTATGATGGCATAATTTATCCAACTAAAGATATTGAAACACCTGGGCTAGAAATGTATGTTGGCAATTATTACAGCTTTAGTCACTCAGCTATCTCCGTTCAATTATCATTGTTCAGTTATCTTTATATTGTGTGAAATTTTAGCAGACATCTGCATCACTCTGCATGCTACTGCTAAGTCACCATGCATGTTCTGCAGCATGACACATATTGATGATACCTGTATCTATAGAAAATTGCAGAATCTGGTCTTCAGAGATTCAAACAATGTGATTACATTTGCAGAATTATTGGGTGAATAATGGAATAGCAGCTGTAAATATACTGCAGCAAGTATTGTGTCAGCTATGTCGCTGTTGGTAGCCCTCTTGCTTCTAAGTCAGAAGGTTGTGTGTTCAAGTTCCATGCTAGGACCTGAGATTCAGAACCAAGGCTCATACTCTGCTGCAATAGTTTGGAGGTGCTGTCTTTTGGATGAGATTTTAAACTGAGATCTAGTCCACTCTCTCAGGAGGAAGTAAAACATTCCATGGCGGCATTTTGAAGAAGAGAGAGGCAGTTATCCCTTGTGTCCTTTCCAATATTTATCCCTCAGTTAAGATCGGAAAATGAAATATCTGGTAATTATCATACTGCCGTTTATGGAAGTTTGCTGTGCACAAATTGGCTTCTGCATTTCCTACATCACAGCAATGACTACCCTTCAAAAGTACCTAATTGGCTATAAAACACCTTTGGGGGTCCAGTGATCATGAAGTGCGTGATATAAATGCAGGTCTTGGTTTTCCAAGAGACTCTCATTGATTACGATCAACTGGTGTTGCTTTTCTCTGCTGTCTCACTGAACGACTAAGATAGCGATAAGTGAAATACTGCTTGAGGCAATCTCCTGATTTACCGCTCTCTCTTCACTCTCATTGTTTTCAAACAGAAGGGACAAATTTAGGTGCCTTATAGACTATTGACCAAAGCACAGATTTATGCACAGGTTAAGCAAAGTCCTCCAGCAGCGGGATCAGGATTTTGAAAAAAGCTAGGCCTGGCCCATTGAAGTGTTATAGTACATGCTTTTTACATGAAATAAAAAGCTTATGCAATCTTTAAAAAAATATTTCTGCTGCTTGCTCAGGGGAGTGACATATGGTACCTGAAGGTGTTTTCAGCAGGATACTTTAAAATGACTTAATCTAGGTTACTGGCTGCCTGACTGATTTGAAAAGCCAGTCCTTCCGCTGTCAATTCAATCACTTTTATTTTTAAAGGTACAATTTTTGACTGCATCTGTGTAGCCACCCTCCACCTCACATCCATGTACTCTACCGGTGCTGTCATGGCAAATAAACCTTTGGATGATTAAAGAGCTGATTTTAACTTTAGTAATGGCAGTAAACAAGTGGCAGTGAATTGGACGTTTGTTATGCACTTGGACTAATTTCCCTTTTTACCGAATTCACAGGTCTGGTAAATCAGTGGGATGTAGAATGGGTCGCTGACCTGGTCTGGTAAATCAGTGGGATGTAGAATGGGTCACTGACCTGGTCTGGTAAATCAGTGGGATGTAGAATGGGTCACTGACCTTGTCTGGTAAATCAGTGGGATGTAGAATGGGTCACTGACCTGGTCTGGTAAATCAGTGGAATGTAGAATGGGTCACTGACCTGCTCTGGTAAGTCAGTGGGATGTAGAATGGGTCGCTGACCTGGTCTGGTAAATCAGTGGAATGTAGAATGGGTCACTGACCTGGTCTGGTAAATCAGTAGCATGTAGAATGGGTCGCTGGACCTGGTCTGGTAAATCAGTGGGGTGTAGAATGGATCACTGGACCTGGTCTGGTAAATCAGTGGGATTTAGAATGGGTCGCTGACCTGGTCTGGTAAATCAGTGGGATGTAGAATGGGTCGCTGACCTGGTCTGGTAAATCAGTGGGATGTAGAATGGGTCGCTGACCTGGTCTGGTAAGTCAGTGGGATTTAGAATGGGTCGCTGACCTGGCCTGGTAAATCAGTGGGGTGTAGAATGGGTTGCTGACCTGGTCTGGTAAGTCAGTGGGGTGTAGAATGGGTCGCTGACCTGGTCTGGTAAGTCAGTGGGGTGTAGAATGGGTCACTGACCTGGTCTGGTAAATCAGTGGGATGTAGAATGGGTCGCTGACCTGGTCTGGTAAATCAGTGGGATGTAGAATGGGTCGCTGACCTGGTCTGGTAAATCAGTGGGATGTAGAATGGGTCGCTGACCTGATCTGGTAAATCAGTGGGGTGTAGAATGGGTCGCTGACCTGGTCTGGTAAATCAGTGGGGTGTAGAATGGGTCGCTGACCTGGTCTGGTAAATCAGTGGGATGTTGAATGGGTCGCTGACCTGGTCTGGTAAGTCAGTGGGATGTAGACACGGTTGCTGGACCTGGTCTGGTAAATCAGTGGGATGTAGAATGGGTCGCTGACCTGGTCTGGTAAATTAGTGGGATGTTGAATGGGTCGCTGACCTGGTCTGGTAAATTAGTGGGATGTAGAATGGGTCGCTGACCTGGTCTGGTAAGTCAGTGGGATGTAGAATGGGTCACTGACCTGGTCTGGTAAATCAGTGGGATGTAGAATGGGTCGCTGACCTGGTCTGGTAAATTAGTGGGATGTTGAATGGGTCGCTGACCTGGTCTGGTAAATCAGTGGGATGTTGAATGGGTCGCTGACCTGGTCTGGTAAATCAGTGGGATGTTGAATGGGTCGCTGACCTGGTCTGGTAAATTAGTGGGATGTAGAATGGGTCGCCGACCTGGTCTGGTAAATCAGTGGGATGTAGACACGGTCACAGGACCTGGTCTGGTAAATCAGTGGGATGTTGAATGGGTCGCTGACCTGGTCTGGTAAATTAGTGGGATGTTGAATGGGTCGCTGACCTGGTCTGGTAAATCAGTGGGATGTAGAATGGGTCGCTGACCTGGTCTGGTAAATTAGTGGGATGTAGAATGGGTCGCTGACCTGGTCTGGTAAATCAGTGGGATGTAGAATGGGTCGCTGATCTGGTCTGGTAAATCAGTGGGATGTAGAATGGGTCGCTGACCTGGTCTGGTAAATTAGTGGGATGTAGAATGGGTCGTTGACCTGGTCTGGTAAATCAGTGGGATGTAGAATGGGTCGCTGACCTGGTCTGGTAAATCAGTGGGGTGTAGAATGGGTCGCTGACCTGGTCTGGTAAATCAGTGGGATGTTGAATGGGTCGCTGACCTGGTCTGATAAGTCAGTAGGATGTAGACACGGTTGCTGGACCTGGTCTGGTAAATCAGTGGGATGTAGAATGGGTCGCTGACCTGGTCTGGTAAATTAGTGGGATGTTGAATGGGTCACTGACCTGGTCTGGTAAATTAGTGGGATGTAGAATGGGTCGCTGACCTGATCTGGTAAATCAGTGGGGTGTAGAATGGGTCGCTGACCTGGTCTGGTAAATCAGTGGGGTGTAGAATGGGTCGCTGACCTGGTCTGGTAAATCAGTGGGATGTTGAATGGGTCGCTGACCTGGTCTGGTAAATCAGTGGGATGTTGAATGGGTCGCTGACCTGGTCTGGTAAATTAGTGGGATGTTGAATGGGTCGCTGACCTGGACTGGTAAATTAGTGGGATGTTGAATGGGTCGCTGACCTGGTCTGGTAAATTAGTGGGATGTAGAATGGGTCGCTGACCTGGTCTGGTAAGTCAGTGGGATGTAGAATGGGTCACTGACCTGGTCTGGTAAATCAGTGGGATGTAGAATGGGTCGCTGACCTGGTCTGGTAAATTAGTGGGATGTTGAATGGGTCGCTGACCTGGTCTGGTAAATCAGTGGGATGTTGAATGGGTCGCTGACCTGGTCTGGTAAATCAGTGGGATGTTGAATGGGTCGCTGACCTGGTCTGGTAAATTAGTGGGATGTAGAATGGGTCGCCGACCTGGTCTGGTAAATCAGTGGGATGTAGACACGGTCACTGGACCTGGTCTGGTAAATCAGTGGGATGTTGAATGGGTCGCTGACCTGGTCTGGTAAATTAGTGGGATGTTGAATGGGTCGCTGACCTGGTCTGGTAAATCAGTGGGATGTAGAATGGGTCGCTGACCTGGTCTGGTAAATTAGTGGGATGTAGAATGGGTCGTTGACCTGGTCTGGTAAATCAGTGGGATGTAGAATGGGTCGCTGATCTGGTCTGGTAAATCAGTGGGATGTAGAATGGGTCGCTGACCTGGTCTGGTAAATTAGTGGGATGTAGAATGGGTCGTTGACCTGGTCTGGTAAATCAGTGGGATGTAGAATGGGTCGCTGACCTGGTCTGGTAAATCAGTGGGGTGTAGAATGGGTCGCTGACCTGGTCTGGTAAATCAGTGGGATGTTGAATGGGTCGCTGACCTGGTCTGGTAAGTCAGTGGGATGTAGACACGGTTGCTGGACCTGGTCTGGTAAATCAGTGGGATGTAGAATGGGTCGCTGACCTGGTCTGGTAAATTAGTGGGATGTTGAATGGGTCACTGACCTGGTCTGGTAAATTAGTGGGATGTAGAATGGGTCGCTGACCTGATCTGGTAAATCAGTGGGGTGTAGAATGGGTCGCTGACCTGGTCTGGTAAATCAGTGGGGTGTAGAATGGGTCACTGACCTGGTCTGGTAAATCAGTGGGATGTAGAATGGGTCGCTGACCTGGTCTGGTAAGTCAGTGGGATGTAGACACGGTTGCTGGACCTGGTCTGGTAAATCAGTGGGATGTAGAATGGGTTGCTGACCTGGTCTGGTAAATTAGTGGGATGTTGAATGGGTCGCTGACCTGGTTTAGTAAATTAGTGGGATGTAGAATGGGTCGCTGACCTGGTCTGGTAAGTCAGTGAGATGTAGAATGGGTCACTGACCTGGTCTGGTAAATCAGTGGGATGTAGAATGGGTCGCTGACCTGGTCTGGTAAATCAGTGGGATGTTGAATGGGTCGCTGACCTGGTCTGGTAAATCAGTGGGATGTTGAATGGGTCACTGACCTGGTCTGGTAAATCAGTGGGATGTTGAATGGGTCGCTGACCTGGTCTGGTAAATTAGTGGGATGTAGAATGGGTCGTTGACCTGGTCTGGTAAATCAGTGGGATGTAGACACGGTCGCTGGACCTGGTCTGGTAAATCACTGGGATGTAGAATGGGTCGCTGACCTGGTCTGGTAAATTAGTGGGATGTTGAATGGGTCGCTGACCTGGTCTGGTAAATCAGTGGGATGTAGAATGGGTCGCTGACCTGGTCTGGTAAATTAGTGGGATGTAGAATGGGTCGCTGACCTGGTCTGGTAAATCAGTGGGATGTAGAATGGGTCGCTGACCTGGTCTGGTAAATCAGTGGGATGTAGAATGGGTCGCTGACCTGGTCTGGTAAATCAGTGGGATGTAGAATGGGTCGTTGACCTGGTCTGGTAAATCAGTGGGATGTAGAATGGGTCGCTGACCTGGTCTGGTAAATCAGTGGGATGTAGAATGGGTCGCTGACCTGGTCTGGTAAATCAGTGGGATGTTGAATGGGTCGCTGACCTGGTCTGGTAAATCAGTGGGATGTTGAATGGGTCGCTGACCTGGTCTGGTAAATCAGTGGGACGTAGAATGGGTCGCTGACCTGGTCTGGTAAATCAGTGGGAAGTAGAATGGGTCACTGACCTGGTCTGGTAAGTCAGTGGGATGTAGAATGGGTCGCTGGACCTGGTCTGGTAAGTCAGTGGGATGTAGAATGGGTCGCTGGACCTGGTCTGGTAAATCAGTGGGATGTAGAATGGGTCGCTGGACCTGGTCTGGTAAATCAGTGGGATGTAGAATGGGTCGCTGACCTGGTCTGGTAAATTAGTGGGATGTTGAATGGGTCGCTGACCTGGTCTGGTAAATTAGTGGGATGTAGAATGGGTCGCTGACCTGGTCTGGTAAGTCAGTGGGATGTAGAATGGGTCACTGACCTGGTCTGGTAAATCAGTGGGATGTAGAATGGGTCGCTGACCTGGTCTGGTAAATTAGTGGGATGTTGAATGGGTCGCTGACCTGGTCTGGTAAATCAGTGGGATGTTGAATGGGTCGCTGACCTGGTCTGGTAAATCAGTGGGATGTTGAATGGGTCGCTGACCTGGTCTGGTAAATTAGTGGGATGTAGAATGGGTCGCCGACCTGGTCTGGTAAATCAGTGGGATGTAGACACGGTCACTGGACCTGGTCTGGTAAATCAGTGGGATGTTGAATGGGTCGCTGACCTGGTCTGGTAAATTAGTGGGATGTTGAATGGGTCGCTGACCTGGTCTGGTAAATCAGTGGGATGTAGAATGGGTCGCTGACCTGGTCTGGTAAATTAGTGGGATGTAGAATGGGTCGCTGACCTGGTCTGGTAAATCAGTGGGATGTAGAATGGGTCGCTGATCTGGTCTGGTAAATCAGTGGGATGTAGAATGGGTCGCTGACCTGGTCTGGTAAATTAGTGGGATGTAGAATGGGTCGTTGACCTGGTCTGGTAAATCAGTGGGATGTAGAATGGGTCGCTGACCTGGTCTGGTAAATCAGTGGGGTGTAGAATGGGTCGCTGACCTGGTCTGGTAAATCAGTGGGATGTTGAATGGGTCGCTGACCTGGTCTGATAAGTCAGTAGGATGTAGACACGGTTGCTGGACCTGGTCTGGTAAATCAGTGGGATGTAGAATGGGTCGCTGACCTGGTCTGGTAAATTAGTGGGATGTTGAATGGGTCACTGACCTGGTCTGGTAAATTAGTGGGATGTAGAATGGGTCGCTGACCTGATCTGGTAAATCAGTGGGGTGTAGAATGGGTCGCTGACCTGGTCTGGTAAATCAATGGGGTGTAGAATGGGTCGCTGACCTGGTCTGGTAAATCAGTGGGATGTTGAATGGGTCGCTGACCTGGTCTGGTAAATTAGTGGGATGTTGAATGGGTCGCTGACCTGGTCTGGTAAATTAGTGGGATGTTGAATGGGTCGCTGACCTGGTCTGGTAAATTAGTGGGATGTAGAATGGGTCGCTGACCTGGTCTGGTAAGTCAGTGGGATGTAGAATGGGTCACTGACCTGGTCTGGTAAATCAGTGGGATGTAGAATGGGTCGCTGACCTGGTCTGGTAAATTAGTGGGATGTTGAATGGGTCGCTGACCTGGTCTGGTAAATCAGTGGGATGTTGAATGGGTCGCTGACCTGGTCTGGTAAATCAGTGGGATGTTGAATGGGTCGCTGACCTGGTCTGGTAAATTAGTGGGATGTAGAATGGGTCGCCGACCTGGTCTGGTAAATCAGTGGGATGTAGACACGGTCACTGGACCTGGTCTGGTAAATCAGTGGGATGTTGAATGGGTCGCTGACCTGGTCTGGTAAATTAGTGGGATGTTGAATGGGTCGCTGACCTGGTCTGGTAAATCAGTGGGATGTAGAATGGGTCGCTGACCTGGTCTGGTAAATTAGTGGGATGTAGAATGGGTCGTTGACCTGGTCTGGTAAATCAGTGGGATGTAGAATGGGTCGCTGATCTGGTCTGGTAAATCAGTGGGATGTAGAATGGGTCGCTGACCTGGTCTGGTAAATTAGTGGGATGTAGAATGGGTCGTTGACCTGGTCTGGTAAATCAGTGGGATGTAGAATGGGTCGCTGACCTGGTCTGGTAAATCAGTGGGGTGTAGAATGGGTCGCTGACCTGGTCTGGTAAATCAGTGGGATGTTGAATGGGTCGCTGACCTGGTCTGGTAAGTCAGTGGGATGTAGACACGGTTGCTGGACCTGGTCTGGTAAATCAGTGGGATGTAGAATGGGTCGCTGACCTGGTCTGGTAAATTAGTGGGATGTTGAATGGGTCACTGACCTGGTCTGGTAAATTAGTGGGATGTAGAATGGGTCGCTGACCTGATCTGGTAAATCAGTGGGGTGTAGAATGGGTCGCTGACCTGGTCTGGTAAATCAGTGGGGTGTAGAATGGGTCACTGACCTGGTCTGGTAAATCAGTGGGATGTAGAATGGGTCGCTGACCTGGTCTGGTAAGTCAGTGGGATGTAGACACGGTTGCTGGACCTGGTCTGGTAAATCAGTGGGATGTAGAATGGGTTGCTGACCTGGTCTGGTAAATTAGTGGGATGTTGAATGGGTCGCTGACCTGGTTTAGTAAATTAGTGGGATGTAGAATGGGTCGCTGACCTGGTCTGGTAAGTCAGTGAGATGTAGAATGGGTCACTGACCTGGTCTGGTAAATCAGTGGGATGTAGAATGGGTCGCTGACCTGGTCTGGTAAATTAGTGGGATGTTGAATGGGTCGCTGACCTGGTCTGGTAAATCAGTGGGATGTTGAATGGGTCACTGACCTGGTCTGGTAAATCAGTGGGATGTTGAATGGGTCGCTGACCTGGTCTGGTAAATTAGTGGGATGTAGAATGGGTCGTTGACCTGGTCTGGTAAATCAGTGGGATGTAGACACGGTCGCTGGACCTGGTCTGGTAAATCACTGGGATGTAGAATGGGTCGCTGACCTGGTCTGGTAAATTAGTGGGATGTTGAATGGGTCGCTGACCTGGTCTGGTAAATCAGTGGGATGTAGAATGGGTCGCTGACCTGGTCTGGTAAATTAGTGGGATGTAGAATGGGTCGCTGACCTGGTCTGGTAAATCAGTGGGATGTAGAATGGGTCGCTGACCTGGTCTGGTAAATCAGTGGGATGTAGAATGGGTCGCTGACCTGGTCTGGTAAATCAGTGGGATGTAGAATGGGTCGTTGACCTGGTCTGGTAAATCAGTGGGATGTAGAATGGGTCGCTGACCTGGTCTGGTAAATCAGTGGGATGTAGAATGGGTCGCTGACCTGGTCTGGTAAATCAGTGGGATGTTGAATGGGTCGCTGACCTGGTCTGGTAAATCAGTGGGATGTTGAATGGGTCGCTGACCTGGTCTGGTAAATCAGTGGGACGTAGAATGGGTCGCTGACCTGGTCTGGTAAATCAGTGGGAAGTAGAATGGGTCACTGACCTGGTCTGGTAAGTCAGTGGGATGTAGAATGGGTCGCTGGACCTGGTCTGGTAAGTCAGTGGGATGTAGAATGGGTCGCTGGACCTGGTCTGGTAAATCAGTGGGATGTAGACACGGTCGCTGGTCCTGGTCTGGTAAGTCAGTGGGATGTTGAATGGGTCGCTGGACCTGGTCTGGTAAATCAGTGGGATGTGGACACGGTCGCTGGACCTGCTGCCACCTGTTTCTGGTCATTGCTGAAAGTTGAAATCAAAAAGTTCAAAATTCAGATGGTTTCCCCAATGGTCAGATAGTTTGTTTTACCAGATCTCCACCCAGGCAATGAAAGTGAAAATGACCCCTTACAACACTCTCCTTCCCTGTATCTGTCTCTTACTACCTGCCTCTCTGTTTCTTCATCTGTTTGTGTCTCTGTCTCTTTGTGTCAGAGAAAACTCCCAAGCCTGGTTGTGATGAAGATACTGAGACTAGGGTGCTTTGGCAGAGACTGGTTTTTGCTTATCACCAAGCTCACGTCTCCAATCTAACACAATCTCCCCAGTGCTGGCTGACTCTTCTTTATATACACATCTGAGTATAACTAACTAATCAACACCAAACACCTAATCACCTTACTACCTTAAACATCCATCAACAGAATCTATTAGATACTAACAGATTCCCCTGTTTTCTTTAAATTAAATTGATATGCGAACAAAAACTATTCATAAGAAAAAAGTACAACATGATAATACGTTATCTTATTATACAATCAATCTTTAACATACTCCATATTGCCCCCCTACCCCCAGTCTTGAAAACAAAAATATTAGTAAGGTTACAACATAAAAATTTCTGTGTTCTCATAGTCCATTATAACCCAAGCCTTCGAGGATACCCAACAATTTCTTTGGACGGGCAATTCTTTTTGTGAAACAATCCAACAAGCGGTGACTTTCATTGACACATTTTATTTTGGAAATCTCCTTCCTTTCCAATATTTGTTTTATAGCCGTGAGATCAATCCTTAGCCTCTTTTCCACAATACTCTCTGTCGAATGGACATCGCTATATAGATAACCATTTGCTCTGGGACATTCTATAGGCACACTTTTCCCTTGTTGCCTCATATATAGGAGTTCCTTTAAAATACTCAATAAATACAAAGCCATTACCTGTCGCTTCTACCAGCGCAAGTGCCTCTACAGCTAAGGTGCTTTTGACTATTCTTTATTTTCTTCAATTCTCAAGCAAATGGAAAATATTTATTGTTTCTTCCCACTAAAAATATAAGGATTCCTGCTGTACTGGAATAACCATCCAGATTAGTGTGTGAGGCGTAATTAAAAAATGATGAATTTCATCCATTCTGGGTCACCCAGGTCTGGAAAGCAGAGTGTATATTCTTCTAAGCCTAATGGGTTGTAACCTCCAAACCCCCCAGCGTCGGATTTTGTGGGGGGCACTCTGAAGGAGCACTGCAGCATCCCTCTCAGAGGTTCCCAGGTAAGGGTTTCCGCAGCCATTGCCCAGGAGTGCACACCTCCTCTGGACGATTGCCCTGATCTGGGAACCATCCAAAAATGCGGTTTAAATCATTAACTTTGGATGATTCTGCCATGGTTACACCAATAGTTATTCAGAAAAAGTTAGAAGAATTAAAGCCTCTTTTAACTTCTGGGTAACTGTTGTAAACACCCAGACCGATCCCATGGAACTCCCCCCAACAGCCCTGACCCCACCACCGCCCCCCCAAACCACCACGGCACTCTCTGACACCAACTCCACCTCTCCTCCGAAACCCCCAAACCCCCAACCTCAAACACCCCCGGATCTTGACCTCCACCCCACCCCACCCTGGACCTCCCAGCCCCCAGACCTCAGCCTGCGCCTCCCTGGGCCTCCAGCACCCTCTAACCCCCGACCCCCCCCCTCCCACCCCCCCCCACCACCCCGACCTCCAGCCACCCCCCGAATCCTACCACCCCCAACCCAAAATCCTACCCACTTACCTTAGACACTTACCTTCTCCCAGGCCTGTCAATTTTACAGGCCCTTTGAACTTACCTGTTTTACAGCAGCTAGTGCCGTAACAAAGGGGACATGGCCTCCTTGAACCTGCAGGAGCTACACTTCCCTGGGGCCTCCGAGGAGTCTTTCAATGCTGGCCCCAAACAGCTCCAGCAAACAGAAGTGTCAGTGTAATTTTCAAAGCCAGGTAAGTATGTATTTATTTATTCTAATTCCTGTGGGCCATCCCTCTCCAATGGTAGTTGGAAGTTACGGCCCATTTAGTTCCTTCAGTGTTTTATTTGCTTTTAGCACTTCCCCAACAGTAGCTTATTTCAGCATGGTGCTCAATTCTAAAAGCACACATCCGGTCTAGCTTGTGTGTACAACCAGTTTAATTGCCCAATTAAGCTTCTTAATTGATCTGCTTCTTCCTTGGTTGTAGAGTCTTCCTTTTGTGCAGATTTATCGGGATCCTATTAACATTCTCCAGGTAAGACCATTGAGTCAGGATTATTCCCAGCTTAGTCTGCCAAATGTCCAACTCCATATACTTAAAAGCTCCAGAAGCCTGGCTTACACTTTTGAATTTGTTTCTTATTTTATTTGTTACAAGTTTCTCAAATGCCACACATCCTCCCACAGGAAATCATCTACATGCATTAGGAAAATGCCTGCAAGTTTTTCTTTGTCGTACCAATAAAACTTTTCTGGATCTGCTTTTAGATCAAGTTGACCAGCTTTTAGCAGGGTGCACCTAACTGAAAAATAGCCATACCCTGGGTGTATCGTTTAGCCCATAAACACACTTGTTTAGGCTCCATAATTTCCCCTCTTTATCGCCAGCTTCTTTTGGAGGCTTTAAGTATACTTCACTTTGAAATTGTTCCTGTTGCAAAAGTGCTGCCTTGGTGTCAATGGGTTTACATTTCCATGAGTGTGTTACTACAGATGATAGGAAAATCCTCATACTTTTCCTGCTACTGGGGAGTCTACTCTAATTCCCTGGTCACCCAATTGTTCCTCAAATCCCTGAGCTACAAGCCTGGCCTTAGCTTTACATGTACCATCGGGAAGTACTTTCTCTATGCATATCCATTTATGGCACAGCGCTGGCTGTCCTTTGTCTGGCACCTCCGTATAAACATCAAACTCTCTCCAAATGTCAAGTTCTTTTTGTTTTGCCTCCTTTACCAATTCAGCATCTAACTTGTTAGCTGCTACTAGAGCTTCTCTATCATAGGGGCTCCTACTTCTTGTGTTGCTCCTTACCTGTTCTTTGCTTCTTGCTCTTGTTAAACTACATCCCCTAGATGCTACTAGATACTACTGGTAGTAGTATGTGGACTACTACTACTCGATCTGTCCCTCCTGTGACTAGGCTTCCTTCCATAAGTTCTTGATCGTTTGCTTGGGCAGTGATCACCATTGGGCCCACTGCCTGAACTTGCATTACATTTCCTGGCTTTCCACATTTTTACTTCCACCTGCTAATCCATAGATCTGATATTCTGCCCCTCGTCTTGCACATTCAGCCAGTTTTTGTATTTCCCTGTGGCCTTTCCTGCCCTCCCTACTTTGTGGCTTGCCTCCACTCATTAGCCCCTTCAGGCATAGAGGCCACCCTAGTTCCAACTTTTGGCAGTTGGCCTTTGAGATAAATGACCCGATCCTCATCTTCACTATCACTTGTTCTACTCTCAGTCAACCAATTATCTGCCACAGTCATACAGGTCCGGCATTTGCGTTTGTGAAGTGCCTGGTGCATCTTCAGTTTCCATCCTCTGTTCAGGTTCCATCAATGTGTAATCAGTGCCAGGAAGCCATGTGGAATGTACTCTCACAATTTAGTTACCATGTTGCAAGATTATCGTTTTGCCATCAGTGCCTGTAACTTTTCCTGGGCCTTTCCATTCTTTCTGCCCTTCTCTTTTACAATATGCAATGTCCCCTGGCTTAAAATTCATTTCTGACAGCCTGATTCGATACCTCAAAGACCTTCTGATCTTTTCCTGAAACCTCCCCCTTAATAAATGTTCTCCTCCCTGTACGCATGGCATTCAAACATTCTGCAAAACTGGAACCAATGGTAGTCCCCTACGAAGCTGGAGATGGTCCCACATTATTGAAAGTATCTTCGAATTTCTGTCATAAACTAATTGACAGGGACTGTAGCCCCCAGCCATCTGGAGTTTAATTTTTTGCACGTACTGTCCATGCTAGAGCAGTTGTCAATTTGCAACTCAGTTGGTCATTTAAAATTTTCCAGGCATTTTGTCAATCACAGCCCGATTTCTAACAGATTTCCCAGTGCTAAAAGGACTTTCTGCTGCTGTGTGCATTGCTACAATATTCAAATTTCCACACATGGTCCTGAATTCCTCATTGGCAAATTTCCCTCCATTGTCTGTTAAGAATTTAGCTGGTGCTCCCTGCCCTGTTCCTGTCCATCTTTCCATTATTATGTCGATAATGACTTTTTTGTCTTTACCATAAATCACTGTTGACAGATTAAATCTAGTCACCATGTCTACAAAACGTAGGAGAAAAATTAAATTTTTAAGTGATTTCAATGTGTTACCAATGCCGAAATTGAAACATACAAACGTATGAAATAGGAGCAGAAGTAGGCCATTTGGCCCCTCGAGTCTGCTCCAACATTCAATGAGATCAAAGCTGGTCTACTCGTGCTTCAAATTCCCATTCCCATCTACTTCCGAAAAGAGAAACAAGTAGAACTGTCATATTCTTTGCAAAAACAGAATTACCTGGAAAAACTCAGCGGGTCTGGCAGCATCGGCGGAGAAGAGCACAGTTGACGTTTCGAGTCCTCATGACCCTTCAACAGAACTAGGTGAATCCAAGGAGAGGGGTGAAATATAAGCTGGTTTAAGGTGTGTTAGGGGGAGGGGGGGGTGGGGTTGGGTGGGGGGAGAGAAGTGGAGGGGGGGTGTGGTTGTAGGGACAAGCAAGCAGTGATAGAAGCAGATCATCAAAAGATGTCACAGACAAAAGAACAAAAGAACACAGAGGTGTTGAAGTTGGTGATATTATCTAAACAAATGTGCTAATTAAGAATGGATGGTAGGGCACTCAAGGTATAGCTCTAGTGGGGGTGGGGGGAGCATAAAAGATTTAAAAATATTTAAAAATAATGGAAATAGGTGGGAAAAGAAAAATCTATATAAATTATTGGAAAAAACAAAAGGAAGGGGGAGGAAACAGAAAGGGGGTGGGGATGGAGTAGGGAGTTCAAGATCTAAAGCTGTTGAATTCAATATTCAATCCGGAAGGCTGTAAAGTGCCTAGTCGGAAGATGAGGTGCTGTTCCTCCAGTTTGCGTTGGGCTTCACTGGAACAATGCAACAAGCCAAGGACAGACATGTGATAAAAACAAAAAAACTGCGGATGCTGGAAATCCAAAACGAAAACAGAATTACCTGGAAAAACTCAGCAGGTCTGGCAGCATCGGCGGAGAAGAAAAGAGTTGACGTTTCGAGTCCTCATGACCCTTCGACAGAACTTGAGTTCGAGTCCAAGAAAGAGTTGAAATATAAACTGGTTTAAGGTGTGTGTGTGGGGGGCGGAGAGATAGAGAGAGAGGGGTGGGGGGGGGGTGTGGTTGTAGGGACAAACAAACAGACATGTGGGCAAGAGAGCAGGATGGAGTGTTAAAATGGCAAGCGACAGGGAGGTTTTGGTCATTCTTGCGGACAGACCGCAGGTGTTCTGCAAAGCGGTCGCCCAGTTTACGTTTGGTCTCTCCAATGTAGAGGAGACCACATTGGGAGCAACGAATGCAGTAGACTAAGTTGGGGGAAATGCTGCTTCACTTGAAAGGAGTGTTTGGGCCCTTGGACGGTGAGGAGAGAGGAATTGAAGGGGCAGGTGTTACATCTTTTGCGTGGGCATGGGGAGGTGCCATAGGTGGGGGTTGAGGAGTAGGGGTTGATGGAGGAGTAGACCAGGGTGTCCCGGAGGGAACGATCCCTACGGAATGCCGACAGAGGGGGTGAAGGGAAGATGTGTTTGGTGGTGGCATCATGCTGGAGTTGGCAGAAATGGCGGAGGATGATCCTTTGAATGCGGAGGCTGGTGGGGTGATAAGTGAGGACAAGGGGGACCCTATCATGTTTCTGGGAGGGAGGAGAAGGCGTGAGGGCGGATGCGCGGGAGATGGGCCGGACATGGTTGAGGGCCCTGTCAACCACCGTGGGTGGAAAACCTCGGTTAAGGAAGAAGGAGGACCTGTCAGAGGAACTGTTTTTGAAGGTAGCATCATCGGAACAGATGCGACGGAGGTGAAGGAACTGAGAGAATGGGATGGAGTCCTTACAGGAAGCGGGGTGTGAGGAGCTGTAGTCGAGGTAGCTGTGGGAGTCGGTGGGTTTGTAATGGATATTGGTGGACAGTCTATCACCAGAGATTGAGACAGAGAGGTCAAGGACGGGAAGGGAAGTATCAGAGGTGGACCACGTGAAAATGATGGAGGGGTGGAGATTGGAAGCAAAATTAATAAATTTTTCCAAGTCTCGACGAGAGCATGAAGCAGCACCGAAGTAATCATCGATGTACCGGAGAAAGGGTTGTGGAAGGGAGCCAGAGTAGGACTGGAACAAGGAATGTTCTACATACCCCATAAAGAGACAGGCATAGCTGGGGCCCATGCGGGTACCCATAGCCACACCTTTTATTTGGAGGAGGTGAGAGGAGTTGAAGGAGAAATTGCTCAGTGTGAGAACAAGTTCAGCCAGACGGAGGAGAGTAGTGGTGGATGGGGATTGTTCGGGCCTCTGTTTGAGGAAGAAGCTAAGGGCCCTCAGACCGTCCTGGTGGGGGACGGAGGTGTAGAGGGATTGGATGTCCATGGTGAAGAGGAGGCGGTTGGGGCCAGGGAACTGGAAATTGTTGATGTGACGTAAGGTGTCAGAGGAATCACGGATGTAGGAATCACGGATGACACCTTACGTCACATCAACAATTTCCAGTTCCCTGGCCCCAACCGCTTCCTCCTCACCATGGACATCCAATCCCTCTACACCTCCGTCCCCCACCAGGACGGTCTGAGGGCCCTTAGCTTCTTCCTCGAACAGAGGCCCGAACAATCCCCATCCACCACTACTCTCCTCCGTCTGGCTGAACTTGTTCTCACACTGAGCAATTTCTCCTTCAACTCCTCTCACTTCCTCCAAATAACAGGTGAGGCTATGGGTACCCGTATGGGCCCCAGCTATGCCTGTCTCTTTATTGGGTATGTGGAACATTCCTTGTTCCAGTCCTACTCTGGCCCCCTTCCACAACTCTTTCTCCGGTACATCGATGATTACTTCGGTGCTGCTTCATGCTCTCGTCGGGACTTGGAAAAATTTATTAATTTTGCTTCCAATCTCCACTCCTCCATCATTTTCAAGTGGTCCATCTCTGACACTTCTCTTCCCTTCCTTGACCTCTCTGTCTCAATCTCTGGTGATAGACTGTCCACCAATATCCATTACAAACCCACCGACTCCCACAGCTACCTCGACTACAGTTCCTCACACTCCATCCCATTCTCTCAGTTCCTTCGCCTCCGTCGCATCTGTTCTGATGATGCTACCTTCAAAAACAGTTCCTCTGACATGTCTTCCTTCTTCCTTAACCGAGGTTTTCCACCCATGGTAGTTGACAGGGCCCTCAACCGTGTCCGGCCCATTTCCTGCGCATCCGCCCTCACGCCTTCTCCTCCCTCCCAAGGTCCCCCTTGTCCTCACTTATCACCCCACCAGCCTCTGCATTCAAAGGATCATCCTCCGCCAACTCCAGCATGATGCCACCACCAAACACATCTTCCCTTCACCCCCCCTGTCAGTATTCCGTAGGGATCGTTCCCTCCGGGACACCCTGGTCTACTCCTCCATCAACCCCTACTCCTCAACCCCCACCTATAGGCACCTCCCCATTCCCACGCAAAAGATGTAACACCTGCACCTTCAATTCCTCTCTCCTCACCGTCCAAGGGCCCAAACACTCCTTTCAAGTGAAGCAGCATTTCACGTGCATTTCCCCCAACTTAGTCTACTGCATTCGTTGCTCCCAATGTGGTCTCCTCTGCATTGGAGAGACCAAACGTAAACTGGGCGACCACTTTGCGGTCTGTCCGCAAGAATGACCCAAACCTCCCTGTCGCTTGCCATTTTAACACTCCACCCTGCTCTCTTGCCCACATGTCTGTCCTTGGCTTGCTGCATTGTTCCAGTGAAGCCCAACGCAAACTGAAGGAACAGCACCTCATCTTCTGACTAGGCATTTTGCAGCCTTCCGGACTGAATATTGAATTCAACAACTTTAGATCTTAAACTCCCGCCTCCGTCCCCACCCTCTCTCTGTTTCTTCCCCCTTCCTTTTGTTTTTTCCAATAATTTATATAGGTTTTTCTTTTCCCACCTATTTCCATTATTTTTAAATATTTTTAACTCTTTTATGCTCCCCCCACCCCCACTAGAGCTATACCTTGAGTGCCCTACCATCCATTCTTAATTAACACATTCGTTTAGATAATATCACCAACTTTAACAGCTATGTGTTCTTTTGTTCTGTTGTTTGTGACATCTTTTGATGATCTGCTTCTATCACTGCTTGTTTGTCCCTACAACCACACCCCCCCCTTCCACTTCTCTCCCCCCACCCTACACACACACACCTTAAACCAGCTTATATTTCACCCCTCTCCTTGGATTCACCTAGTTCTGTTGAAGGGTCATGAGGACTCGAAACGTCAGCTGTGCTCTTCTCCGCCGATGCTGCCAGACCTGCTGAGTTTTTCCAGGTAATTCTGTTTTTGTTTTGGATTTCCAGCATCCGCAGTTTTTTGTTTTTGTCGTCATATTCTTTGACTTTACTTCCATCTTCTTACTTAAAGAATTTATGTAACAGTTTAGATAGTCCACTCCAGCCAACCATGGACGTACACCCACTGTTTAAAACCACACAATGGAATGAATCTGCGACTAGGATTCTCATTACTGGACTGAAGCTTCTGGTGACCAATGTGATTCCTTCTGACTGGTCAGTGTCGTCCTCTGCACCTTACGCTCCTCCCATGTCATGTGTTGCCTCAAAAGTCCTGTTTTTCATTTTCAATGCATCTGAAGTGCCTATTGACCACCCCCTGGTTATTCATGGGGTTCACCCTCCTTCCATATTTGCCCAACTCCCACCAACTCAAAGCTCCTAAAAGGGTCTCTGTCCTCGTACTTTTTGTTTGCAATTCTTCTTTCGTACAGACATTTGGGCCCTATCTTGTAGCAGTCTCGAAATTCTGCTAGCATTGTATCCTCCATCTTTGGTGTCATTTGCACCATAAAAGCAGCTGGAAATGAACGCTTTCCCGGAAATTTTTTTTTTAAGGCTTTGGACATTTGATCCAAAAACATTTCTCTCTCTTTGAATCTAACTCAGGTTAAAACCAAGAGTCTATCCATGTTTGATACCCTAACACAGTCCAATAATTTAAAGGCAAATACTAATATAGGAATTTTCAAATGTAATTGCTGCAATCTTGCATAGAGTCAGTTAAACTCCATCATGTGTTCTTCTATGGAGGAATCATCCGCTTTCCTAAATTTATCAAAGTTCGACCAAGCCTCATAGGCATTCAATAAGTCATTTTTCATATACATTTTATCCATGAATCTTAAGAGAACGTCCAAACCTTCATTGTCCAGTTCCTGAGTGTTTAGTTCCGAGAACACTTTCGCAGCTGATCTTACTCCTGGCAGGAAGTGAAAGTGCCAGAGCTATCCCTTGCTTTCATTTTTGGTAGAGGCGTACCCCATGTCCATGCCTCAACTGTGTTTTTCCGTTGATCATAAGGTTCCGTTTCACAAAGCAGTGGTGGAAAATCATATCCTGCCAGCTTATGCCTGTCATCTTTCAGTCATCTTTCTTCAAAGAGTCTCCATTAACAGTATCCTCTCAACAAAAACTCCAATTCTAATGTTCCTCTGGAAGTAAATCTTAATCTCCAATCTTCACTCTCAGGCAACCATTCTCTGCTAACAGTGTCAGAGAAAACTCCCAAGCCTGATTGTGAAGTAGACACCGAAACTAGAATGCCTTGATAGAGACTCTTTATTGCTTACCACAGCACTTACTTCTCCACTCTAACACAATCGTCCCAGTGCTGGCTGACTCTACTTCATGTACACACCTGAATATAATAAACTAACCAATACCCAACACCTGATCACCTTATTACCTTAAACTACTGCGTATTGAACATCCATCAACAGAACCTATTAGATGCTAACACTTTGACTCTCTGCCTCTCCCTTTTCTCTCCTGACCTGATCACAACCCTTCTCTCTCACAGCCGGTTTTGTGCTCACTCACTCGCTGTGTCTCAGTTTCCCTCTCTGAAGTAAAAATAATTTTAAACTTCATGCTTTAGTTTCTTTGAAAGCCATTTTGTCCATTGCAGCTAAGTCTCTTCAGCTGGCAAGGTGCTTGGCACCAGAAGAATATCATCAATCCTGTAGATGCTGCGACCTCCAAATTAAATGGTAATGGAGGGATTTAATGGGTAAGTTTAATTATGTTAATATGAAAGATGTAGTGGTCTATGTCTTTACAATATTACACATCTTATTATCAGTGTAAGATACTTCAATTACTGAGAAAGCAAATATGGCAGTAGAAAGAATTTTAAAGACATTTTCAGAGTAATTAGCTCTCACCTTCCCTGTTGGTACACTTTGCCAACTGCTTATAGTTGATATGTTTGTTTTTATAAATTCTTAGTGTTTCCTCACTGATAGTTTTCAAGCCACTTTTACTCAACTTTGATTTGTACACTCACAACCAACTAAATAATGACTCATTGATCTTTTTAGGAATTTGAAATTTTCAATCAAACAGAAATCTAAGACCTAAAATCAAACATCATATGATTTTTATTACGGTTAATAGGTGAGTATTTTTATTTATTGTCAAGCAAAAATAAAATGCCTATTGCACAAGATGATGTTAGTGCTGGATAATTAGATGGTTCCTGACTTCTTGTACCAATTCTATCATCAAGCACTCTCAGTATGTTTTCCAGGTAATGAATGTTGGGTGGAAGTGACTTCTCAGGGAGAGTTCATTGGTTTATGATGTCATTTGAAGACCTCAATGGGATTTTTTATCTTACTTCCAGATATTCATTATCTATACTGTTTTTCTAATCAAAAGATGGAATAGATTTACCCATTCCTACTATTTCAAGGTACTTATAGGGGTTAGTCTGGAGAAGCTCCATAATGATACTACCTATTTCTGCTTTGCTGTTAAATTATACATTCTGGTGCTATTACTGCAGGTTGAAGAAGGATTGACAGTTAATGTGCTAATATATTAAATGCATAAAATGAAATGTTATTTTTGTAACTTGTATGTAGGATGCTTGACAATAAGCCACAGTGAACATTTACCATTCAGTTCCACTTCTGGATGGCATTACTACGCTAGCTAATTGTTGTGGCAGGTATATATATATATATATATATATATTTATTTATAAAATTACACATGCATATAACTGAAGCAGGCAACATAATAAATAGTCAGAATAAGATTTGGATGTAGCCCAGATTCAGTACATGAGTAATGAAGAAAAGAGCATTTTATTGATCATTGAATCATTGAGGCATAAAGTGACAATGCTCAGCAACCCCAGAAACTACTGCTCACATTTATCATCAGGTCTTTAACTAGAAATTGTTAACTGGTGAAACAGCAGATTTTATGTGACATGAGGCTTTGCAAATGAGGTGAGATCATTTGTCTGGGGGCAAGGTGACAACAAATACCACCAACACGCCCCCCCCCACCCCCCCACACCCCCACCCCCCACCAACCCCCATGCCCAATTATCTCCAGCTGATGCTTAGGGAGAATGCATGTCTAAATGCATCGGGTGGGTAAGTTCAGATATAGATTTGTCAGGGTAGTCCAGAATATTTCCTTCCACCTTTGCTACACTTTCTAGCATCACGGCTACTGGGGTTAAATTAAAAGGAGACCAAAATGGAACAACCAAAGCACCAGCCACCACTTCATCAGAGACCCAAATACATAAATGCTCATATTAGCACATTTTATTTCACAATTGAAATCCTGTAGACAAGGCTAGGCAGATGTTTTTTGTTCTTGTTCTAAACACACAGGAGGAGACAGTGATTTCATCAAATACCAGTGTCCACTGAGACATTCGCTTAATGACTGCTTAGAGGATATTTTCATTCCTCCATACAGTAAAGCCAACCCAAATATGGGTTCAGTCATTGCTCTGCAAGTTACTTTGTGAAAATATTTTTCACAATAATGCTGTAACAACATGATTAAAGCAAACTATATGGGAAAATGGGAGGTTACCATTCACAGAGTCAGAGCTTAGGGAGGCAGATTGAAATATCAAGGGTAAAGTCATATAAGTAAGGGAAAGGGTGGAAAGCTAGGGAATGACAATAATGCTAGCATGGAATATCTGGATGTTATTTAGATTGAGCTGAGTAATGATGCCCAACCATCACCTCGTTTTAATTGATCATTATCAGTATTAACCAGATGTAAGTTTGTATATTTTTATATTTTTATTATGATGAAGAGTTCTCTTGTTAACTTTTTCTGTTGTGTATTTTTTTTACAATGTAAGAATAAATATCTTGCTTTAAGTATGAGATCTTCCCCTTAGTGATGAGTAAAGCATTAATGTACAATACTTTGCAATTTTCAAGTTCATTTTCGAATGCTACAGTTACTATCCCACCTTAGCAATGTTGTATAAAGAGACTACATTTCATAGAATCATAGAATGGCTACAGGACTGAAGGAGGCCATTCAGCCCATCAAGCATTTGTTGGCTGTCTACAAGAGCAATTTAGCTAGTTTAATTTTTGTGCCCTTTTCCTGTAGCCCTGCAAACTTTATTCTCTTCAGGCGCTTGTTCACTTTTCTTTTGAAAGCCACGATTGAACCTTTCCCCACTGCCCTCTCATTCCAGCTCCTAACCACTTGCTGCATAAGAATGTTTTTCCCCAAACCGCCTTTGGCTCTTTTGCTAAATCGGTGTCCTCTGCTTCTTGATCTTTCTGCCCACGAGAACAGTTTCTCACTTTCCTTCCTGAACTTTGAAATATTTTTCAAACGATTCTCAATCAACTGGGTTAATTTCTGTTGCCTGTATGAATGTGATCCCATTTTATAACGCTGATTTGATGATCTCTTTATGACCAAGGGATACCTGCACTGATAAACTTTTAAAATATTGCACATGTCTACATATGGTCTTGCAATTTTCTCATTCCGGATCAGCAATTTCTCCAACTGTGATGCCGCCTGACTCAACTAATATAATTTTCATTGTATCGATAATTTGTATATGATGCAACTAGTAACTAAGTAGTTGCAAAATTTTTTAAAGACTGCACCATGTTCTGGCCCCCATCAATTATAAACAAGAATGCATTTTCTGGATCCCAGGGTGTACATTATATTCAAATGGTTGTGTTTCCTTCATTTTATATTTTACTCTGAAGGTTTGGCAGTGGAATCATGTCATGGACACAGAATATAGTCTCTCTTCCAAGAGAGAAAGAATGGCATAGAGATAATGCTCAGATATTCTCATGATAATTATGTGTCTATGAGCTAAGCATCTGTCAATTCTCCTTCCTGAATCTCTGAACTTTCTCATAATTGATGAAGGTTTATAAGTCATAGATGCAACCACTATACTTGGCTAAAACATTTCTGATGATTTTCCGAGAAGAAATCACATACCATCTGTGTCTTTATGAAGTAAAACTCTTGCCTACTTTGGTGCCTGTCTATCTGCAACGGATACTAGGTGGAATTAATCACCTCAGGGACACTGGGAAACTCTGTCAAAGCAAATGAGAACTGTTCGCTTCGCAGTTGCTGAAAAATGGATGTACTGAATGAGCCAAATTAGCAGCAACATGAAAAATCACTTTACACATTGCTGACTCATCATAGTTGTTCCAAATGGGGCTTGACATTGGCAGTGTATAATTCATGGGACCAGGAAAACTATAAGTTCTTTCTCAACTTTTTACTCAGTGCCTGTTTGGCGGGTCAACAGGCACTATGTGCTAGAGTAATCAATAAAGTTTCTCTATGTCTGTTGTTACGACCAGGATGAGAGGAGTGTGCAGTTTCTCTAACTCCAGCACTCCACAGGTCGTACTATAAGTGTAAATGTTTTATTCACTCACCAAAATGAGTGCTTTTGCTACTTTTAGACCCAGAATAAAAAAGACTTTAACCAGGCTTCTTTCAATAAACTCAGAATGATTGATTTATTATAAAACAAACCTTATTTTTAAAAGCAAGTTGCAAAAGCTGGTTAACATATAATTTGCAATCCAGAAGTGTAACTATATCCCTTTTAAATCCCAACGCACACACACACACACACAAAAGGGAAAAAAACAAGTTCTCTGCAGAGGCTAACATTTAAGGGGAAAAAAACCTTTTAACCAATGGGAAACTTTATGACAAAGAATAAAGTTCAAAGGATTTTGATGCTGTCGATCTGGTGTTTCTGCATCCAAAGACGGATCGCTGGTCACTGCAGTTGTTTAGAAGTTCTTCCCAAAGGAGCTTTGGTGTGGAGGAGAACAGAGAAAGATCAATGTCCTTGGGATCTCTCTCTTGACTCAGCTTCTCAGGTTTCCGAATACAGATGAGTTATACTGATATGAGGATTTCTAGATCCTGATAACTACACAGAGTTTCAAACAAAGCAGGGAAAGATGGAATTGGGCAACCTTCTCCTTCTTGGTTTATTCCCAAACTAAGTCCAAAAAACAAGTTCAAAACAGTAACTCATCTCAGTTGGGTGGTTTCCAGAAAATCACCAGGGCCACCCAGCCTCTGAAAACAATATTTTTTTTCTCCAGCAATTAAAGTTCAAATAAAGTGCCTTGCTGGTCATTTAGCTGAAGTCATGTGACTTCTTAGAAAAGGTTATTTGCCCACAGTCCAAAGTGAACTTATAACTGCTTACAAAAAGCCTGGTCAGTTCCCAAGAAACTGTCCAGATAATTTGTTGCCTTTTCAATTAAAAAAAACATGTTGGAGATACGTAATCATAACACTGTAGATCCCGAGATATACTTCTCTTTCCTCAGTATGGTCATGGTGATACCACTAGTACAATTGTCCATTTTGCGACTTTCAGCTTGGTGTGTACATGATCTGTGCTTGTACAACTGGCAACAGGAGAAATTGGACAATTAGCATCTACAAGTTGTTTAACAGAACAGCTGTGGCTCAGTTGTTAGAAGAAATTTGAAGTCCAGGGATTGGGCCCAAAATCTAGGCTGACTCTCAAGTGCAGTACTGATGGAGTGCTGCACTGTTGGGGGTGCTGCCTTTTGAATTTTATGTTAAACTGAGGCAATGTCTGCTCTATCAGGTGGACAAAAATTCCCAGGATACTATCTTGAAGAAGCGTAGGCGAGTTATACTCGGTGGTCCGGCCAATGTATATCCCTCAATCAATATTACAAAAACAGATTACCTGGTGATTATCACATTGTTGTTTGTGGGAGTTTGCTGTGCACAAATTGGCTCCTGTGATTTCTACATTACAACAGTGAAGACATTTCAAAAGTGCTTCATTGGCTTTACAGTGCTTTGGGATGCTTTGAGATCCTGAAAGGTGCTAACTAAGTCCAAATGTGTCTTCCTTACTTAGCAAATTTGAAAACAAAACAGCTCATAAGAACATAAGATCCAAATTAACTTAGAAACATAAGGACTTTAGAGTAGACCATTCAGCCCTTCCAGCCTGCTCTGCCATTCAATAAGATCATGGATGGTCTGGTTGTGGTCTCAACTCCACATTCCTGTCTTCCCCCTGCCCCTACACCCCGCCCCCCCACCCCCCGAAACCCCCGCCAATAACCCATGACTCCCATGTCTATCTAAAACCTGTCTAACTCAGTCTTGAATAAATTCAATGACCCAGCCTCCACTACTCTCTAGGAAGAGATTTCCACTGATTAACAACCCTCTGAGAGAAAAGATTTCTCCTTATTTACACCTTAAAAGGCAGATGTTTTATTCTTAAACTGTGTTCCCTAGTTCTAGTCTCCCCTACAGAGGAAACATCCTCCCCGTATCTACCCTAATAAGTCCTCTCAGGATCTTTTATGTTTCATTAAGATCACCTCTCATCCTTCTAAACTCCAATGGGCATAGGCCCAACCTCTTCAATCTTTCCCCATAAGATAAGCCCTTCATTCCAGGAATAAGTTAAGTGAACTTTCTCTGAACTGCTTCTAAAACAATGTTATCATTTTTTTCAAATAAGGAGACCAAAGCTGTACACAGGATTTTAGACGTGGTCTCACCAAAGTCTCACCAGTTGCAGTAACACTTCTTTACTTTCATATTCTGTTCCCCTTGTGCTAAAAGCCAACATTCCATTTGCCTTTCTAATCATTTGCTTTACCTCCATATTAACTTTTTGTGATTCATGTACCGACACCAAGATCCCTTTGTGCTGTAAGTCCTGCAATCTCTCTCTGTTTAAATAATTTGCTGCTTTTCTATTCTTCCTGTCCAAGTAGCCAGGTTCACATTTTACAACAATATACACCATCCGCCAAATTTTTGCCCACTCACTCAACCTATCTCTATCCCTTTATAGACTTTTGAAATCTTATTTTCCCCTACTTATCTTGGTGTCATCAGCAAATTTAGCAACCATGCATTCCGTCCCTTCATCCAAGTCATTGATCTGGATTGTAAATATTTGAAGGCCCAACACTGATCCCTGTGGAACTCCTCTAGCTACAGCTTACTAGCTTGAAAAAGACCCATTTATGCCTACTCTCTGCTACCTGGTTGTTAACCAATCCTCTGTCCATACTAATATTTTACCCCCTATGCTATGTGCTCTTATCTTGGGTAGTAGCATTTGATGTGGCACCTTTTGAAAGTCCAAATACACCACACCTTGCTTGTTAGCTACTTAAGGAACTCCAATGAGTTATTTAAGTGTAATTTCCCTTTCACAAAACCATGTTGACTCTGCCTGATCCCATTATGATTTTTTTATATCTTGCTATAACCTTCTTAATAATGGATTCTAGTGAGTTCCCTATGACAGATGTTAGGCTAACTGGCCTATAGTTTTCTGCTTTCTAGTTCCCTCCTTTCTTGAATAAAAGTGTTACATTTACAATTTTCTAATCCTCTAGGACCCACCCAGAATCAAAGGAATTTTGGAAGATTATAACCTATGCCTCTATCACCTCTGCAGTCACTTCTTTTAAGACCCTAGGGTGAGATTTAGTGTAGGACAAAAGGCATCAGGTTTCTGAGGCATTGGGAGCAGTTCTGGGGCAGGTGGGACCTTTACAAGCAAGGTGGGTTACGCTTTAATCGGACTGGGACTGATATCCTCACAGGGATCTTTGCTGGTGCTGAGGGGGAGGGTTTAGTCTAGTTTGTCAGGAGGCTGGAGCCTGGCAGGTGGCTCAGATTAGAAGAAAATAAAGCTGGTAGTGGGAAGTAGGAAAGTAGCAAGTGAAATTAAAAGGCAGGTGAAACGAAAGCGCACATCATCTAAACTTAGAATGTGCAATAATGTCAAAAAGACAAAGTTAAGGGCACTCTACCTATCACAACAAGGTCGATGTTTTAAAGACACAAATAGAGGTAAATGGGTATGATGTAATTGCCATTACAGTAGCATGGCTGTTGGGGGACCAAGACTGGGAACTGAATATTCAAGGATATTCAACATTTAGGAAGGACAGACAAGAAGGAAAAGGAAGTGGTTTTGCGTTGATAAGAAGGGATGGAATCAGCACATTAGTAACGGTGAATCTCAGATCGGAAGAACAAAATGTGGGATCTGTTTGGGTGGAGCTAAGAAGCAGCAAGGGACAGCAAACATTGGTAGGAGTTGTTTCTAGGCCACCAAACAGTAGTGGTAATGTGGGGCATGGTATTAATCAGGAGATGAGAGAAGCATGTGACATGAGCAATACAGTCATCAAGGGTGACTTCAATCTGCATATAAACTGGGTAAACCTAATGAACACTAATGCTGTGGAGGACAGGTTTCTGGAGTGTGTTAGGGATGGTTTTCTAGAGCATTATGTTAAGGAACCAACTAGAAAACAGGCTATTTTAGATCTAGCATTATATAATGGAAAAGAGCTAATTAATAATCTTGTTTTAAAAGAATCTTTAGGGATGCGTGACAATAATATGATAGAATTTTACATCATGTTTGAAAGTGAGGTAGTTCAATCTGAAGCCAGAGTGCTAAATATAAATAAAGGAAATTGAGGGCATGGGGGGCAAATTGGCTGAGGTGGTCTGGGAAAATATATTAAAAGGTATGTCAGTACATAAGCAATGGATAGTCTTTAAATAATTATTACATAATTACATAGTTTACAGCAACTATACATTCCTTCAAGGACAAAAAACCCCAAAAAAGTCAGTCAACCATGGCTAACAAAGGAAGTTAAGGATTGTATAAGATTAAAAGAAAGTCCTATAAATTTGCCAGAAGTAGTAGTAAACTAGAGGATTGGGAGGATTTTAGAATACAGCAAAGGAGGATCAAGAAATTGATGAAGAAAGGGAGAATAGAATATGGATGAAAGCTAGCAAAAAACATAAAAATGATCTTTAAATGTTTCTATAGGTATGCAAAAAGGAAACATTGGGTTAAGATAAATATGGGTCCATTACAGGCAGAGTCAAACAAATTTATAATAGGGAATAGAGTAATAGCAGAGAAGCTAAATGATTACTTTGTGTCTGTCTTCACTGAGGAAGATACAAGAAATCCCCTGGATTTAGAGCTCCAAGGAACTAAGGAGAATGAGGAATTGAAGGAAATTAATATCAGAAAGAAGGTTGTATCGGAGAAATAATGGGACTGAAGGCTGGTAAGTTCCCATTACCTCATATTCTACATCCCAGAGTGTTGTAAGAGGTAGCTATGGAGATAGTGGATGTATTTTCTTTTATTCATTCACGCGATGTGGGTGTCACTGGCTAGGCCAGCATTTATTACCCATCCCTAATTGCCCTTGAGAAGGTGGTGGTGAGCTGCCTTGAACCGCTGCAGTTTCTATGGGGAAGGTACACCCACAGTGCTGTTAGTGAGGGAGTTTTGACCCAGCAACAGTGAAGGAATGGCAATATATTTCCAAGTCAGGATGGTGAGTGGCTTGGAGGGGAACTTCCAGTTGGTGGCATTCCCATGTATCTGCTGCCCTTCTCCTTCTAAACAGTAGCGATTATGCACTTGGAAGGTGCTGCCTAAGGAGCCTAGGTGAGTTTCTGCAGTGCACCTTGTAGATGGATTCACACTGCTGCTACTGTGTGTCGGTGATGAAGGGAGTAAATGTTTGTGGATGGGGTGCCAATCAAGCGGGCTGAGTTGTCCTGGATGGTGCCAAGCTTCTTGAGTGTTGTGGGAGCTGCACTCATCCAGGCAAATGGAGAGCATTCCTTCACACTCCTGACTTGTGCCTTGTAGATGGTGGACAGGCTTTAGGGAGTCAGAAGGTGAGTTACTCGCTGCAGGATTCCTAGCCTCTGATCAGTAATCATCTTCCAAGATTCTACAGATTCTGGAATGGTTCCTGCAGATTGGAAGGTAACAAATGTCACTCCAGTATTTAAGAAGGTAGGAAGAGAGAAAACAGGGAACTACAGACCTGTTCGCATTATATCAATAGTAGGGAAAATGCTGGAATCTATTATAAAGGATGCAATAAGTGGACACATGGATAATAATGATTTGATTTGGCATTATCAGCATGGATTTATGAATGGGAAACCATATTTGACGAACTTGTTGCAGCTTTTTGAGGATGTTACTAACAGAATTGATAAAGAGCAGTAGGTTGACGTAGTATATATGGATTTTCAGAAGGCTTTTGATAAAGTCCCCCACAGGAGGTTGGTTAGCAAAATTAAAGCACAAAATTAAAGCACATGGAGGTAATAAAATGGCATGGATTAAGGATTGGCTAACAGGCAGAAAACGGAGAGTAGGAATAAACGGGTCATTCTCACATTGGCAGGCTGTGACTAGTGAGGTACCACAAGGATCAGTACTTGGGCCCCAGCTGTTCACAATATATGTCAATGATTTAGATGTTGGGATTAAATGTAATATTTCCAAGTCCGTGGATGATACAAAGCTAGGTGGGAATGTGTGTTGAGAAGGTGCAAAGCAGCTTCAAGAGGTTTTGGACAGACTTAGTGAGTGGACAAGAACGTGGCAGGGGGAATATAACGTGGAAAAAATGTGAGGCTATCCACTTTGGTAGAAGGAACAGATGTGCAGAGTATTTCCTAAATGGTAAGAAATTAGGAAGTGTAGATGTAGAAAGGGACCTGGGTGTCCTTGTCCATAAGTTACTAGAAGGCTAACATGCAGGTGCAGCAGGCAATTAGGAAGCCTAATGGAATGTTAGCCTTTATCGCAAGAGGACTTGAGTACAGGAGTAGTGAATTCATGCTTCAATTGTATAGAAGCTTGGTTAGACCGCACCTGGAGTACTGTGTACCATTTTGATCCCCTTACTGCAGGAAGGATATTATTGCCATAGAGGCAGTGCAACGAAAGTTCACCAGACTTGTTCCCAGGATGGTGGGACTGTCTTATAAAGAGAGACTGGGGGAAACTGGGCATGTGTTCTCTAGAGTTTCAAAGAATGAGAGGTGATCTCATTGAAAACTACAAAATACTTAAAGGGATAGACAGGGTAGACGCAGGTAAGATGTTTCCCCTGGTTGGGGAGTCTAGAACCAGGGGACACGATTTCAAAATAAGAGGGAGGCCACTTAGGACCAAGATGAGGATTTTTTTTTTTTCGCTCAGAGGTTTGTGAATCTTTGGAGTTCCCTAGCCCAGCGAGCTGTGGAAACTCAGTCATTGAGTATGTTTAAAGTAGAAATGGACAAATTTCTAAATACCAATATGTAAAGGGATATGCAGATAATGTGAGAAAACGGCATTGAAGTGAATGATCAGCTGTGATCACATTGAATCCTGGAGCAGGCTCAATGGGCTGAATGGCCTACTCCCATGTTGCTAACTCCCTAATATTTCATCCATTTTGTTCCACATTCAGATACAGAACTTTCAACTTTGTCTTTTTACCACTTTTGCCCTCTCGAGCCTTATCTGCTGGTGCACTCTTAAATGTGTATGCCCTGTGCCTTCCTGCCGCACTCTGGTTATCATTATCCAGATCGCTTTCCTGCTCTACTACCTCATTGTTTCCCTTTGATTTACCACATCATTGCTCACATGATCCCTTCCCCCACTATTTATTTTAAAGCCATCTCTATGGCCCTAGTTATATGACTCGCCAAAACACTGGTCCCCGTATGGTTCAGGTGAATACTGTCCCAACAGTGCAGCTCCCACTTTCCCCAGTACTGTTGTCAGTGCCCAATAAATCGTAACTCACTTCTCCCACTCCAGACTTTGAGCCATGCATTCATCTCTTTAATGTTATTTATCCTATGCCAATTTGCTCATGGCTCAGGCAATAATCCAGAGATTACTACCTTTGAGCTTCTGCTTTTTAATTTAGCTCCTAGCTGGGCTATGCAGAGCCTGTTTCCTACACCGGCATCGTTCTCCTCTCACGCTCTTTTGAGCTCTGAAATTGCTCTCCTTTCACATTCCTTTGAACCCTCGATGTATTATTGCAAGGATGGTATAAAATGTGTACTGGTGCAAATATAGATCATGTTACAATGCAAAGAATGGAAACAACAGCATCCGTGAACAAATTTTGGCATAAAACTCGCAGTATGATGATACATAGTTGTTTCAAATTGAGCTCACAAAAGTAATAGCCCACTTCATGCTCCCAGCTTTCTTTAATTGTGATGTGTGCTAAAGTTCAGGAAGGGAAGGAACTGTTTCACATTTATCATTGTCAACAGTTAAGTTTTACAATGTGCTTTGCCGGATCCACAGTGAAGTTTTAGTGTTAACAATATTGCCATTATTCAAATTGGAATCTATATTGTCTGAAATAGCAAATTATAATGAACCCAAAGTATCCAATTATCAGACATCCGGCAATAAATGCAGTTTTAATCAGTTTTATTTTGATCGTTGAGTCACAAGTTTTCAATTAGAAAATTTTCAATGGGAAAATGTCTTTTTATTCCTTTCAGTCAGAAAGTTGCAGAAAGTCAGACCTAACTGTTGGACCTTTTTCAGTTGTTCTTTGAGGAAATTTACCTTAAACTGTATTTCTTTTGGGTGCATTTTGGCCCATATGTAAAATATTCTGCAAAGTAGAAAAATAAAGCTTGCTGTGTAAGCAGAATTGTGGGATCTATCCTTGTTCATATTGTCCTCTGTTCAATCTTAAGTAAAGGTTTTTGTTCCTGTAGGAGTTAATTGTGGTTTTAGACAAACTTTCATTTCGAGTGTTATATGTGGCATCTACGAGATTCTGTATAAATATCTTCACCCAGTGAGTAATGCAGCTGGTTCACAACCAATTGTACATGTGTGATAAAAACAAAAAAACTGCGGATGCTGGAAATCCAAAACAAAAACAGAATTACCTGGAAAAACTCAGCAGGTCTGGCAGCATCGGCGGAGAAGAAAAGAGTTGACGTTTCGAGTCCTCATGTTTCAAAGGGTCATGAGGACTCGAAACGTCAACTCTGTACATGTGTGAGCCTGGTTCAGTGATAGCCCTCATGCATTTGAATCAGAAGGTTGAGTATATATTCTAGGTTAACTCCACTGATGGTGGTGCCACCTTTCAAATGAATATTAAATGGATGTCCTGATAATTGCAGATGAGGGGATTTGGCCCATCACAATTCATCCATCCAATTGTGCCCTGATTGTAGCATCTAATATTTTAATTCCAGGATTTTTCTCTCCACTGCTCTGTCTTTTTTTTTATTCATTCAAGGGATGTGGGCTTCACTGGCTGGGCCCAGCATTTATTGCCCATCCCTAGTTGCCCTTGAGAAGGTGGTTGTGAGCTGCATTCTTAAACCCCTGCAATCCATTTGATGTAGTTACACCCACAGTGCTATTAGGAAGGGAGTCCCAGGATTTTTGACCCAGAGACATTGAAGGAACGGCGATATATTTCCAAGTCAGGAAGGTGAGTGACTTGGAGGAGAATTTCCAGGTGATGGTGTTCCCATCTATCTGCTGCCCTTGTCCTTTCAGAAGGTAGAGGTTGTGCGTTTGGAAGGTGCTGTCTAAGGAGCCTTGGTGAATTCCTGAAATGCATCTTGTAGATGGTACATACTGCTGTTACTGTGCATCGGTGGTGGAGAGAGTCAATGTTTGTGGATATGATGCCAATCAAGCGAGCTGCTTTTTCCTGAAATTCTATTTCATATATTAATCACACTTTGTATACAAAATATTTATTTTGTCCTAAAATTAACTTTTGCTAGTTTGGACCTTTGTCCCTTTGATCTATTTCAAAGGTTTAAATTAAAGCAGTATTCTGAGCTAACTTCTGTTACAAGACAAGGGAACCAGCTCTCCAACACCTTCTCTGCCATGGTGCAGTATAAGTTAAGAAAGCAGGTCATTAGATCCTCTCTTAACTCTCCACATGTTGGTGAACACTGGATCCTCTTCCACATAAAGCCGGTCAACGCGGTTCTGGAAATCAGGCACATGTGTTACATGAGTGTGTCATTAGGCCATTCATATACTGTAACTAACAATTACATGGTTAGAACAATGGCTTAAGGCTTCAAGAGTGAGACAGAGTGAGT
Organism: Carcharodon carcharias; assembly: GCF_017639515.1. Classification (NCBI taxonomy): domain Eukaryota; kingdom Metazoa; phylum Chordata; class Chondrichthyes; order Lamniformes; family Lamnidae; genus Carcharodon; species Carcharodon carcharias. The sequence goes on from NC_054485.1 coordinate 6,313,849, forward strand.
TGACATGGTCATCGGCATTTCGGAAAGATAAGGATTTGACTCGATGTATGAAATTTCAACCTCTTCACCTTCCGAGATTGTGAGTGTTACAGGGCATTTCATCCCCAGTCTCTGGAGTCTAGGGTACCTTTAAATAGTTGACTTGTAAAATCTTATAGCAGGGCAATTACAATTATAGAGAAAACATTTTGGTCTGGCATGGATTCCTTCAAATGATGTGAGGGTTTAAAGAATCCTGAAAGCTGAGCTGCTACAAGACTTTCTGATATCTCTATGTAACCAGAATGTCACAAAGGAAAGTTCTTTAATTATAGGGAATCTAAAACATTAAAGGGAAACTCAACTATAATTAGTACACTGAAAGGGCTCCAAAGCGTTAGTATTATCTACCTTGTTGTGAAGCCCTGGCACCAGTAATTGTAAGACTTAAGATGATTATTACAACAAGGTTAAAAACGGAGCTGGAATTTATACACAGTATTTCACAATCGTTTGTGAATTGCGCGTGTTGTCATTAATAATGTATATACATTTACAAAGACTCAATAGATTTTAGGTATGGACTATGTTTTTGAGCCTTTCCTTTGTGCAAACAGAGATCAAAGGAAAGGTGAGAGCTCTACCGAGATACACTGGCAGGTTTCAAGATTGACTCTGACTCTGGTAAAATCTTTATAAAATTAATAATTAACCAGAAACCTCCTGCTTTATGATTGATCTGTTGAGACATATGGCTGGAACCAAAATTCAATAAATACATGGAAGAGGCAACTGTATAGTTAGTTCATCTGTTACTTACTTTCTCAAAGTCTTTCATTTTTAAAATCAATTTTCTCCTATTTTTTTTTGACCTTAGCTGTTGAGGGGCATTTAAAAATGGCGGACGGGCAGCAAGCCTGCACCCTGCACTCCTAATCTGGCCGGCTCTATTGCAGGGGTAGGCAACCCCTAGCCCCCCACCCCCCACGCTCTGCAATTTTCACGGGGCAGGATTTTACGTTCCGCAGGTGGGCGTGGTGCCTGACCTGATAGGGTGTGAAATAGCGCAGTGATGACGTTGGGTGAGTGTCCCGATGTCGTGATATTTCAATCACAGGCGCCTGCCAACAATCAATAGGACCATTAAGGCCGTTAAAGTCTTCATGAACAGCGATTTCTTTGCTGCCCATCTAACTTTATGGTTGGCGGGTGGGTGAATCAGCCAGGCGGCCTTTGCATTTTTCAGGAAGCCTCATCTAAGGGCAGGATGAGGTTTCCGTAATTAAATTTTTTTTCAAAATTGTTTGGGCAGAATTTTTATAAGGTGAGTGAGTCCGATGTGTGGACATTTTTTTTTTCTGCATTTATAAACCTTTATTTGATGATTTTATATTCTTCAGGCCCCTGAGGCAGCTCTCTGCCTTCAGGGAGCTTTCATTCTGCGCTCCCCCCCCCTCCATGCCTGAGCAGACTGTAGCGCTCGCCCTCCTCCCCACCACCCCCCCCCACCCAACCCCACCCCGGCGGTGCTGAGCCTTTCAGTGGCCATTGGTCGGCCTGCCAGCGTCAAATCACAGTCGGGGACCGATCGTGGGCGGCGGGCTGTTTCCCAGCTGCTCCCGAGCCCACCCACCGTGCCTGCCCACCGTGCCCGCCCACCGTGCCTGCCCACCGTGCCCACCCACCGCATCCGCCCACCGTGCCCGCCCACCGTGCCCACCCACCGCGTCCGCCCAAGGACCTCAAGATTCAGCCCCTGGAGTCTGACCAGCTTCTCCATGATTCGTCGTTCATGGAAATTCATAGTTTGGATTCAGGAACCTTTTGAAAAGTAAGGTAAAAAGGCTTTACCCATGTCCCCCATGCCTCCTCCATGCCAACTCATGCCCCCCACCCCCAGCCCCAATGGCCCCTCATACCCTCTGTACTAACTCATGCCCCACGCCAACTCCATGGCCCCTCATAGCGTCACTGCCAACTCATGCCCCCCACCCCCAGCCCCAATGGCCCCCATACCCTCTGTACTAACTCATGCCCCACGCCAACTCCATGGCCCCTCATAGCGTCACTGCCAACTCATGACCCCCACCCAGCTTTTTACTTGCCTGAGAGCCCAGGCTCCCATGAAAGGTTTTACTTTGTTAGCACAACAGGGTGAATGGACTTGGAAGTGCCAAGAGTTGGCATGGAGGGTCTGGGGGCCACTAGGAGTGGGTGGCAGGCATGAGTTGGTCTGGATGTGGTATGGGGAGTGGGTAAGGGTGTGAGGAGAAGTGAGGAGTCAGGGCTAGTGGACCTAAAATATAAGCAAACTGCTGGAACAAAGTTCCAGAGAACCGAGGCGGAACTTTTAAACAGCCCACCTTGCCGCTCCTGTGACAACATCCAATCTGGTTCAGGGGGCAGAGAGCTCAACTCCATCCGGCACCCACCTCCCTGGGTCTGACAGGACACTTTTTACCAAGGCAGGTCTGCCAAATCAGGAAATTCCCTGACTCCAGATACCTGTCTCGAAGGCAAAAAAATCCAGGCCAACTAGCCAGAAGAGGTAGGTTTTAAGGCAGAGAGAAAGGTAGGGAGAGACGTAAACATTGAGAGAGGGAATTCCAGGGCCTAGGGCCTTGGTGGTTGAAAGTATAGCTGCCAAAGGCAGAGCGATGAAAATCAGTGAAGCACAAGAGGTCAGAGTTTAGGAGCGCAGAGAGTGTGAAAGGTTAGAGGACTGGAGGAGGTTACAGAGTTAGCCAAGGAAGCATGCGTTCGAGGGACATTTTAAATTAAAGGGTGTTTTATCTCTTTGACCAAGCTTTTAGTCACCTGTCCTAATATCTCATTTGGGTAAGTGTCAAATTTTGTTTGAAGCACCTTGGGACATTTTACTATGTTAAAGGAACCATATCAATATTGATGTTGTTATTGTTTTGACAGCATAACGTTTAAGACTATCGTGGGCTGCCAGAGGAATGATTGGAAGACATGAGGTTCTGATTTTAACTCCACATTGGTTTTGGGCAGATGGGGGGGAGAAGGGTGGGGGAGGGTGCGGTGGTGGTGGTTGGGTGTTAGTGAATGACATGAGCTGGTGTAGCTGCTGGCCAATTTAGCCTCTGTCCCTCATTTACATGTTGCTCCTGGCCCATTTCTATGTAGAGCAGTAGAATGCCAGCTCTGAGTGATGGATTATTACAAAATCCTGAAGACCACTCACTGACATTAGGCAAGTGGTGGAATTGGGTTCAGAGGGGGTGTCTTGGTGGGTGACTTGCATTTGAGATAAGGCAATGTCTGGGCCAGGGTCGAAACTTTCCTTGTTGGGTTTGAGGGAGTAAATCTGCTTCCCCTGCCCCCACAAAGCAAAGGAAGGCATGAACCTTCTTTGGGTCCTTCTGAGGCTGATCCCTTTTCTTGGGACATCTTACAGCAGTAAAGACGCTACTTAAATGCAATTTGTTGTTGTCTCACAAAGCTTTTTGACTTGGCTGTTCAAAACCATTGAGAGTTAAAATTGAAGATAACTGTCCTGTGCATGGCAGGGTCACAGCTGGAAGGTCCAAGGAGATGTGATAAACATCTATTCTGCCACTATGTCACAATCTTTTGTATATTATCCATGGGATTTATCTGCTCACAAGAGATAATACTTGCAAGACAAGTCACAGTAACTAATAAATACAAAATATTACCAATCTTGGATATCTTACATTTTCCATTAACTGATAAAATCTGAGTTTCATGCAATTATTCCCAAGTTAAATAATGCCATTTTGAGTGTGAGATCAAAACTTTAAACAAAATTGAGGGGCTGGGCTTTGTAAAGAAAAATAATACTGAGGCGAAATGTTCATTGCTGATCACATGACTTGTGACTGTGCAAACTATTCTGCCACCATTGTAGCGTTTATTTCCAGTTTACGCACTTTGTTCAGTTTTCTGTGTCTATTTGCCTTGATTATCTTGTGGTAAAGGAAGTGTGTTCAGATGAACTGTCCTTGTGCAACGTTGTATCGCGTCAATGGTTAAAAAGAAATATTGGGCAGGATTTTGCCCTTGGCGGTGGAGGAGGGGCTGGGGGGGGAGGTGGTGCTCGGTGGGGGCAGTTGGGAAGCCGCCCGCAATCAGCACCGCACCGCGATTTCACGTTGGCGGGCCAATTAAGGCCCACCCAGCGTGGAAAGTGAGTGGCAGCGCTGGGTGCTGCCTGTGCGGGTGGGGTGGGGGTGGGGGGTGGGGGGGGCGGTGGTGGAGGAAGGAGAGAAGGGTGAGCAGGCCCGATTGCAGGCGCACAAAAGAGCACCTCAATCTCCCTGAGGCACGTGAGCGGGGACGGACACGTTTTTAATTCAAGCGTTAAAATTTTTGTTTTATTTTTTTATTTGCTTTAGGAAACCTCATCCCGCTCAGTGGGTGAGGTTTCCTAAAAAGCGCAAAGGCCGCTTGGCGTATTTGCCTGCCCCGCCGACCGGAACGCTGGACGGACAGCGTAAATTCGATTTTAATTACCTTTTTAATGGTCTTAATAGGCCTTTTAATTGTCGGCGGGCGCACTGCTGACTCTGGGGCCTGCCAGCTGAACGAAATATCGCGGGACCATGTGATCTGGTCGGGACTCTTGCCCAACGTCATCGCGCATCATTTTACCCTCGGCTGGGTCTGGAGCGCGTCCACCCACCGAGCTCAATATTCCGCCCATTGTCTGCGTGGTTTAGACCTACTTGGTCCCATCTTAGACAGGCAGATAATAAAACTCAGCGTGGGAACTGGCTGATATCCTGCACTCGCCCAAGCAGCAAGCAGCAGTACGATACCTACCTGACATCTACAGCTTGTCAGTGACATTTAAATAACATCCAAACCTCAGTTTGATTAGGACCTACCATGGCGTGAACTGGCAGACAAAGCAATCGCTTCAGGCAGAAGTGCAATTTCTCAGCCCACATCTTTTTTTTTTAAATACACTTTTGACACGTTGACATATGTTTACATAGAATTACGTAGGAGATGCAGCACAGAAACAGGCCATTTGGCCCAACAAGCCCATCCTGGTATTTATCCTCCACTCGAGCCTCCTCCCATTTTTCCCCATCTAACTCTATGCACATAACCCTCTATTTCCCTCTCGCTCATGTGTTCACCCAGCCTCTCCTTAAATGCATCTATACTATTTACTTCAACTACTGCTTGTGGTAGCGAGTTCCACATTCTCACCACTCCCTGGGTAAAGACGTTTCTCCTGAATTCCCTATTAGATTTCTTGGTGACTATCTTATATTAATAGCCTCTAGTTTTGTTCCTCCCCCACACGAGGACACATTGGGCAGAATTTTGCCATCGGCGAGCAGGGGGGGTGGGGCCCGCTTGTCGACACATAAAATGACGCGGGATGACATCGGGCAGAACCCCTGACGTCACCCCGCCCCATTTAAATTCTCAGGAAGGTGGGGGGCACAGCAAAATCAGCTGTGGGCCCGCCGACCTGTCAATGGCCAATTGAGCCCATTAACAGAATCACTTAAACAATTAAAGGACCTGCCGGGCCAATCCTAAGGTTGGCGGGCAAACCAGGAGACCCGGCGGCAAATAGAGAAAACACGAAACCTCATCCAGCGGCGGGATGAGGTTTCATGTAGAGTTTTAAACATTGTAATAAAGTTATTCTGTAAATTATGAACACGTCCCAACTCGTGTGACATGTAAGGGATTTTTTTTTTCTCTATTTTTAATATTTTTAAAAGTCCAGGCGATCTCCCTGAGGCTGCACTTAGCCTCAGGGAGATGTGCGCTCTTTTGTGCACATGTGCTTGACACCTTCCAGAACAAAGTAGTCTGCTTGATTGGGACCACATCCACAAACATTCACTCCCTCCACCACTAACACACAATGGCAGCAGTGTGTACCACCTACAAGATGCACTGCACTCTCGATTTCGGGGATTCCCGCCCCCCCCGCCGCACAGGGAGCACATAGCGCTTCCCGCCGGACGCCTTAACTGGCCCGCCCTCGTAAAATGGCGGTGCGGACCCGATTGCTGGCGCCGATCAGTTCTGCACCCGCCCGCGATCTGGTCAGGTCTGCCCGCCAGACAGGCAGAAAAATTCTGCCCATTGTCTCTGTATCCATAATTTTAAAGACCTTTATTAGATCACCCCTCAGCCTCCTCCTTTCATGGGAAGAGATAGCCAGTCTCTTCATCCATTCCAGAGAGGTGCAAACTCACAATTCTGATGGATGCTTTCAAAACTTATGTGAAAAGAGAGGGAGATTTGGCTCTTACAGGTGTCTGTTCTTTCAATGTCCTTTGCATGTTACAGATTGTCCAATGTTTTCAGCACACTGCTTATTCTCAGTATATATTTAAGTTTGTGTTGTTTTAATGCAGTCATTAAAAAGTCATGTTAGAATAACACAGCTATGAATTTATATAAGCAACTTGAACTAAAAATGTTGGATGTCACAGACTACATAACCAATGGAACATTTTGCCACTTTTCTTTTAGGCATTCATGGGATGTGGGTGTCTCTGGCATTTATTCCCCATCCCTAATTGCTCCTTGAGAAGGTGGTGGTGAGCCGTCTTCTTGAACCGCTGCAGTCCATGTGGTCTAGGTGCACCCACAGTGCTGTTAGGGAGGGAACTCCAGGGTTTTGACCCAGCCACAGTGCAGGAACGGCGATGTCTGTCCAAGTCAGGATGGTGAGTGGCTTGGAGGGGAATTTCCAGGTGGTGGTGTTCCCATGTGTCCGTCCTTCTAGATGGTAGTGGTTGTAGATTTGAAAGGTGATATTAAGGAGCCTTGGTGAATTTTTGCAGTGCATCTTGTAGATGGTACACACTGCTGCCATTGTGTGTTAGTGGTGGAGGGAGTGAATGTTTGTGGATGTGGTCCCAATCAAGCGGACTGCTTTGTTCTGGAAGGTGTCAAGCTTCTTGAGTGTTGTGGAAGCTGCACTCATCCAGGCAAGTGGGGAGTGTTCCATCACACTCCTGACTTGTGCATTGTAGATGGTGGGCAGGCTTTGGGGAGTCAGGAGGTGAGTTACTCGCTGCAGGATCCCTGGCCTCTGACCTGCTCTTGTAGCCTTAGTATTTATATGGCTAGTCTTGTTCAATTTCTGGTCAATGGTAACCCCCAGGATGTTTCAGTGATGATAATGCCATTGAATGTCAAGAATTAGATTCTCTCTTGTTGGAGATGGTCATTGCCTGGCACTTGGGTGACACGAATGTTACTTGCCACTTGTCGGCCTAAGCCTGGATATTGTCCAGGTCTTGCTGCATTTGGACATGGACAGCTTCAGTATCCGAAGCGTCTCAAATGGTGCTGGGCATTGCGCAATCATCAGCGAACATCCCCATTTTTGACCTTATGATGTAAGGAAGGTCATTGATGAAGCAGCTGAAAGTGGTTGGGCCTAGGACACTACCCTGAGGAACTCCTGCAGTGATGTCTGGAATTATTGACCTCCAATAACCACAACCACCTTCCTTTGTGCTGGGTATGGCATGGAATAGACAGTTCTTTGGCAATTTAGTTGGTATCCATTCCGAGAACATATGACAGTAATCATATCACCAGCCACTTAAATACTCAGAATACTATAGTCAGCTCTACATTCTGTCTCTGAGGTGTAGTTCAGAGAAAGAGAATCAACCTTATCATCCAACCCACTTGTGGTGCCATGAAATAAACTTCAGGGTACTATAATGTGTTTATCATGACTAGACAACTTGTTATAATTAACTACTTGGAACTTGTTGTGGTTCTTTGGGAAAAACCATGTCCTTGATTGTCCATAGATCCACATTTGAAGCCCTCCAATTAGGTTTCTGCCCCTGCTACGATCCCAAAACTACACTTATCAAAATTATACATGACATCCTATGTGACTGCGACAAAAGTAGACCACCCTTCTTCGTCCTTCTCGAACCGTCTGCAGCCTTTGACGCTGTTGGCACCAACTTGCTCCAATACCTCTCCACCTTCATTCAGCTGGGACTGCACCCACCTGATTCCATTTATATCCATCCTGTCATCGTGGCTTGTCTTCCCATTTCTACGCTGGATGAGCAGAAATTTCCTCCAACTAAAGTTTGGGAGGATTAAAGTCATTGTTTTCAATCCCTGCAACAATTTTCTAGCAATTGACTCCATCCCTCTCCCTGTCAACTGCCTGAGTCTGAACCAGGCTGTTTTCACTCAGTATTATGTTTGACCTTGAAATGAGCTTCTGACCACATATTGATGTCATTGCTAAGAACACCTATTTCCACCACTGTGACATCGCCAAACTCCACCCTCCCTCAATTTATTACCTGTGGAAACCTTCACTAACGCCCTTGTCACCTCGAGACTGTATTTCTGTCATACATGGTCCGACACCCACATTCTCTCCTCCATAAACTTGAGGTCATCCAAAACTCTACTACCTGTGGCTTAACTCTCACCAAGAACCATTCACTGATCAACCCTGTGCTCGCTGACCTACATTGGATCCCGGTTAAGTAACCCCTTGATATTGAAATTCTTATCCTTGTTTTCAAATCCCTCCATGCTTGGCTCCTCCCTATCTCTCTAATTTCCTCCAGTGCTACAACCCTCTTCCCTCCTCCAACTCTAGCATCTTGAGTATTCCCGATTTTAACCTCTGACATTGGTATTCGTTCCTTCAGCTACTGGGTCCTAAGCCCTGGAATTCAGTCCTTTTCTTTGCTTCCTTTCTTCTCTTCCCTCCTTTAAGATGCTCCTTAAAACCTACCCCTTTGACTACATTCTTGGTCATTAGCCCTAATATCTCCTTATGTGTCCTGGTGTTAAATTTTTTTTGATAATGTTCCTGTGAAGCACTAAATTATTTGCTCTGTTAAAGGTGCCATAGAATCATAGAGAATCATTTAGTGCTTTTTTTTGGTAGATAAAATAGATATTTCCAGCCAGAAAGCAATCTCATTGTACACCCTATTCCAAGGTGTTCCACTCCAAGAATTAGTAATACATGTGACAGCCTCATGCATCATTACCTTGGCAGATAATAATTTTTAAAAGATGATCTCACTTGTCATCACATGTTCCCATTCTTGCTGAAAATAAATCTAAACATTTGTAGGCCATGTCAGCTTTACAGAGTGGGTTTTACATAAATATCTTCCCATTGATCTAGCTTTGCCTCCTGTTAGCACCATTTTGAGGCCTCAGCGAACTGAAGTCAGTTTAGACAAATTTCTTAGTGTGCTTCTTTCAACTCAGCTGGGATGGGTAGAATGCAAATTTGGTTTTGTCTGTCACATTTTTGGTTATCCATGCAAAGATGAAGCTGACAAGGGAGTTGTGAGTTACACTCATCCTTTTCACTCATGAAGTCTGAGTGTCACTGGCAATAATTGTCCATCCTTAATCATCCTTAAGAAGGTGGTGGTGAGCTGCCTTCTTGAACCGCTGCAGTCCCTGTGGTGTAGGTACCCCCGCCACCCCCCCCCACACCACCACCCCTCCACCCCCCCGCCCGACAATGCTGTTAAGGAGGGGGTTCCGGATTTTGACCCAGTGAATGAACAGTTATCTAGTTCCAAATCTGGATGGTCAAATGGTGCCATTGAAGAAGAATTCATAGCTTCAAAATGCTGGTCCTGCAAAACCCTCCTTGGTGAACTGGAGTGAGGAGAGGCAAACTGCTGGGTTCAGATGAGAGGAAGCCTCTGTGGAATGTCAGTAGGAGCCTTCTTATTGAGGAAGTTGAGGGATTGCCTATAAGAGCTGACAAAGTCACTTGGATGCTATCTCTTGAACCCTGGATCATGGACAAGCCAGCAATCCTGTAAAAATGCATGACTCTCTCTCATTGCTCCCTTACAGTGATGGCAGTCAAAGGGGTCCCCTGCTCTGCTATAAAGTGCATCAGTCACCCGCTGAATCCTTGCCCATGCAGCACTCTGGCTGCTATTATGCAGATCCCATTGGTGGAATCTTCCCCTCCCACCCTAAGTTCCTTGGCTGAACCAGAAAGTCAGAGTGACTCCCATTGTGGAATGGGGCGGGCATGCAATTGTGCCCTTCCCACCTCATTAGTTATGCATGTGCATGGTTTACTTCGGGCAGGAAGTTGGCCATCGTGTCCGGGCACCATATTTAAAAGACACATGCACAGGCGTTCGTTAACGGCGTCAGGACCCTGGAAGAAAGATGAGCAGGAGAGGGCAACAAGCTGTGGTTCCCCGCTTCAGCAATGCATCCCCGGAGCACCTCCTCGAGGCCACGCAGGAAAGGAAAGATGTGGGCCGAGATTGTCCGGCCCCGTCATGTTGGGCCCACCGCAGGAGGTTTGAGGGCCCAGCCAAATGCTCATCGGTTTTCAGCGGGACCGGACGATCCTGGAGGCAGCAGGCGGGGCTCGGAAGTCCCACCTGTCATCTTCCCCCAGGGATGGCCGCAGGAGGCCCACCTGACAGACCATGCTGGCCTGGGGAGGGGATCGCCAGGGCGGTCAGCGCCCATGGGGTCCAGAGGAAGACTGCTCTCATGAATGATCTCATCCGCTCCATTAGGGCGAGTGAAACTTCTGCTCTCCCAACTCGCATCACCACTCAACTTGTGTTTCTCTCATGGGACGTGGGCATCACTGACAAGGCCAGCATTTCCGTTGACCATCCCTAAATGCCCTTGAGAAGGTGTAGGGTTGCTGCCTTATTGAACTGGTGCTGTGCTGTTAGTGAGGCAACTGCAGGATTTTCACCCAGCCACAGTGAAGGGACAGGGAGTGCAGGGCAACTTACAGGCGCCGCTGTTCCCGTGCGTCTGCTGCCCTTGTCCTTCTAGGCGGTGGAGCTCACGGGGTTGAAAGATGTTCTTCAAGGAGCCTTTGTGAGTTGCTGCAGTGCATTTTGTAGATGGTACACACACACTGCTGCCACTGTGCATCAGTGGTAGAAGGAGCGAATGTTGAAGGTGGTGGTTGGGGTGTCAATCAAGAGGGCTGCTTTGTCCTGGATGGTGTCAAGCTTCTTGAGTGTTATTGGAGCTGCACTCATCCAGGCAAGTGGGGAGTATCCCATCTCAATCCTGACTGGTGCCTTGGTGGTCAGGTTTTGGGGAGTGGCGGGGTCAGTAATCAGCCATAGAATGAGCAGCCTGCTCTTTCAACATATGTGCTCACAATCTATCTATCTGCCTTTATGCAGGAGAAGGCGGCGTACAAAAGGAGGGAGAGAGAGAAGACAGCTGGAGGGATACGTGAATTAGGCTCCTACCTCAGTTCAAACTGCAGGTGGCCGAGCCGGCAGGGGAGGGTCTTGGCCGTGCCTGTGCCGATGGTGAGGTCAGCTGCCACGCCCCCCCCACCCCCCACCCCCCCCGCCCCAAGCACCCAGCGAGGAAGCCTGCATAACCCCGAGAACCTCGGAAAATCCAGGTGATTGATGGGAGCCATGCCTGATCCAGGCACTCACTTATTCTCTCCTCGCTCATTCTAGGTGGCAGCAGGAAGAGGGTGAGTTCAGCCTCCACAACAAAAATAAGCCCCAGCCCCCAGCAGGACGCACCCCAGGGGGAGGACAAGGACGCCTTCACACCTGTACAGCCACCACAGCATTCATCTGCACCCTCCCCCAGCCCAGAGACACACACCTCAGTGGGACATTTATCTAGTTCAGGCTCAGGCTCACACTTTAGTGGTCACCTCACGGACATTTGTCCCCAGCAGGCAGAGGCAGTGACAGCCAAGGTCTCTGACACTCAGAGGACTGTTGGAGACGAGGGCTCTGCTAAGTCAGAGTCAGAAGACAAGTCCCTGGAAGCGGTCATAAAGATTTTTTTTTATTCATTCATGGGATGTGGGCTTCACTGGCTGGGCCAGCATTTATTGCCCATCCCTAGCTGCCCTTGAGAAGGTGGTGGTGAGTTACCTTTTTGAACCGCAGCAATCCATGTGGTGTAGGTACACCCACAGTGCTGTTAGGAAGGGAGTTCTAGGATTTTGAACCAATGACAGTGAAGGAACGGCGATATATTTCCAAGTCAGGATGGTGGGTGACTTGGAGGTGAACTTCTAGATGGTGGTGTTCCCATCTATCTACTGCCCTTGTCCTTCTAGATGGTAGTTGTCATGGGTTTGGAAGGTGCTGTCTAAGGAGCCTTGGTGAATTCCTGCAGTGCATCTTGTAGATGGTACACACTGCTGCTACTGTGCATCGGTGGTGAAGGGAGTGAATGTTTGTGGATGTGGTGCCAATCAAGCGGGGCTGCTTTGTCCTGGAAGGTGTCAAGCTTATTGACTGTTGTGGGAGCTGCACTCATCCAGGCAAGTGGAGAATATTTCATCACAGCATAACTTGTGCTCTATAGATGGTGGACAGGCTTTGGGGAGTCAGGGGATGAGTTACTCCTCACAGAATTCCCAGCCTCTGACCTGCTCTTGTAGCTTATGGCTAGACAAGTTCAATTTCTGGTCAATGGTAATCCCCAAGTATGTTGATAGTGGGGGATTCAGTGATGGCAATGCCATTGAACATCAAGAGGCAATGGTTAGATTCTCTTTTGTTAGAGATGGTCATTGCCTGACACTTGTGTGGTGCAAATGTTACTTGCCACTTGTCAGCCCAAGCTACATTTTGTCCAGATCTTGCTGCATTTGGACATAGTGCCGAACATCGTACAATCATCAGCAAACATTTGACTTTATAATGGAAGGAAGATCATTGATGAAGCAGCTGAAAACGGTTGGGCCGAGGACACTACCCTGAGGAACTCCTGCAGTGATGTCCTGGGACTGAGATGATTGACCTCCAATAACCACAACCATCTTCCTTTGTGCTAGGTATGACTCCAACTGGCAGAGTTTTCCCACTGAGTCCCATTGACTCCAGTTTTGCCAGAGCTCCTTGATGCCACACTTGGTCAAATGCGGCCTTGATGTCAAGGACTGACACTCTCACCCCACTTCCGGAGTTCAGCTCTTTTGTCGATGTTTGAACCAAGGTTGTAATGAGGTCAAGAGCTGAGTGGACCTGGTGGAACCCAAACTGATCGTCAGTGAGCAGGTCATTGCTAAGCAAGTGCTGCTCGATAGCACTGTTGATGACCCCTTCCATTACTTTACTGATGATGGAGAGTAGACTGATGGGGCTGTAATCGGCCGGGTTGGATTTGTCCTGCTTTTTGTGTACAGGACATACCTGGGCAATTTTCCACATAGCTGGGTAGATGCCAGTGTTGTAACTGTACTGGAACAGCTTGGTTAGGGGTGCAGCAATTTCAGGAGCTCAAGTATTCAGTACTATTGCTGGAATATTACCGGGACCTATAGTCTTTGCAGTATCCAATGCCTTCAGCCTCTTCTTGATATCACGTGGAGTGAATTGAATTGGCTGAAGACTGGCATCTATGATGCTGGAGACCTCCGGAGGAGGCCGAGGTGGATCGTCCACTCAGCACTTCTGGCTGAAGATTGTTGCAAATGCTTCAGCCTTATCTTTTGCACTGCTGTGCTGGGCTCCCCCATCATTGAGGATGGGGATATTTGTGGAGCCTCCTCCTCCAGTGTGTTGTTTAATTGTCCACCACCATTCACAACTGGATGTGGCAGGACTGCAGAGCTTAGATCTAATCCGTTGGGATCGCTTAGCTCTGTCTATCACTTGCTGCTTATGCTGTTTGTCATGCAAGTAATCTTGTGTTATAGCTTCACCAGGTTGACACCTCATTTTTAGGTGTGCCTGCTGCTCTCCTGGCATGCCCTCCTGTATTCTTCATTGAACCAGGGTTGATCCCCTGGCTTGATGGTAATGGTAGAGTGGGGGATATGCTGGGCCATGAGGTTACAGATTGTGTTCGAGTACAATTCTGCTGCTGCTGATGGCCCACAGTGCGTCATGGATGCCCAGTCTTGAGTTGTTAGCTCTGATCAAATCTATCCCATTTAGCACGGTGGTGGTGCCACACTACACGATGGAGGGTATCCTCAATGTGAAGGTGGGACTTCATCTCCACAATGACTGTGCGGTGGTCACTCCTACCGATACTGTCATGGACAGATGTATCTGCGGCAGGCAGGTTGGTGAGGATGAGGTCAAGTATGTTTTCCCCTCTTGTTGGTTCCCTCACCACCTGCCACAGGCCCAGTCTAGCAGCTATGTCCTTTAGGACTCAGCCAACACGGTCAATAGTGGTGCTACTGAGCTACTATTGGTCATGGACATTAAAGTCCCCCACCCAAAGTACATTCTGCACCCTTGCCACCCTTAGTGCTTCCTCCAAGTGGTGTTCAACATGGAGGTGCACTGATTCATCAGCTGAGGGAGGGTGGTACAAGGTAATCAGCAGGTGATTTCTTTGCCCATATTTGACCTGATGCCATGAGACTTCATGGGGTCCAGAATCAATATTGAGGACTCCCAGGGCAACTCCCTCCCAACTGTATACCACTGTGCCACCACCTCTGCTGGGCCTATCCTGCTGGTGGGACAGGACACACCCAGGAATGATGATGGTGGTGTCTGGGACATTAACTGTAAGGTGTGATTCTGTGAGGATGATTATGTCAGGCTTGACTAGTCTGTGGGGCAGCTCTCCCAATTTTGGCTCTAGGCCCCAGAAGTTAGTAAGGAGGACTTTGCATTCCTTTTTTTGAGACTCTGTAATGGTTTAATACAACTGAGTAGCTTGGTAGGCTGTGGGTCTGATGTTACATGTAGGCAGACCAGGTAAGCACTGCAAATTTCCTCCCCTGAAGTACATTGGTGAACCAGATTGGTTTCTACAACAGTCGACAATGGTTTCATTGTCATCATTAATTTAAATTCCAGATCTTTATTGAATTCAAATTCCACCATCTGCTGTGGTGGGATTTGGACCAGGTTCCCCAGAGCATTACCCTGGGTCTCTGGATTTTTATTCCGGCGACGATACCACTATGCCATCACCTCCCTTGAGACAATGGAATAGTGGTATTGTTGCTGGACTAGTAGAAGATGCTCGAGTATCAAAGAGATACAGGAGAATATCAGGCAGAGTTGTCAGAGGGTCTCAACAGAGTGTCATGAGAGACTGAGGAGTCCGTCCACGTGCTCTCTGATATTGTGGCTCTGGCATGAGAGTGCATGGAGGTCTCCATGGGAAGGTTGGCAGCTGCCAAGGGGACCTTGGCCCAGCAGAACTCCCAGTTGCTTCCAGATATGCACTCAGACCTGCACTCCACCAGTGTAGCCATGGGTGAGTTTCTGCAGTGGCTACACGAGAGGGAACAGGGCACTTCGACCTTCCTCCAGGTGCCCCCTGCCTCAAAATGTCAGGCAGGGGCTCTCGTGCACCCAAAGGGAGGAGAGGTGTCAGGCAGGCGCCCCAGGTGCATGCACCCAGGACACTCCAAGTGTGTCCAGGCAGTCCCAATCCCCTCTGCCCATGACCCATCAGCTCCACACACCCAAGAAGATCCATTCCCCACCTCAATGTTTTGCAATTGGATATCAAAGGTGTTGCCTTGATCTTGAGCTGCTGTTGTCTCAAGATGGTGCATGTCACGTATCGGACTGTCTCCACCACCTTTCACCCTCCTCCTGTCACCTACCTACTTTCCCCAACCACCACTTACCCCCTAATGTCAACGTCACTCTCCCCTTGATAACCCTTGAGCCTCTCCCCCATCGCCCTGAACCCTATCACGGTTAATTTTGACATGTCTTCCCTCCCCGCTGAGCTCACCCCAGTTCCTCAGCCCACTTTGATCCTCCCCACTCCTGTAATCCATGCCATCATCCTTATTCCTCTCAATGACCCTCCAGATGAAAACTATACCCGCCATTCCCAAACGCTGACCCTACCACACCACCGCATCCCATTTCCCCCTCTCTCAGCCACTATCCCCCACCTCCAGTTATCACCACTGTTATGATAACCACTGAAGTCACCCCTGGACAAGCCTGATCCCAGAGCAGAACCCAGCTTGATAGATCTGAACTTTTATTTGTTTGTTTAGATACGTGGAGAGGGGCTACTGAACAGTCACAGGAGTCAGCTGATGAACTACGAAAGAATAAAACACTTATTCAAGAAGAAAAGGTGAACTATATTACAACATTTCTTCACCCACAACTATACCTTTACAGATAACACAAGTTACAAAAGCTATCTTATACTCTAATACACACAGTAGGTACACAGTTCATGTAAACCTATGGCAACCTGTGGTCAAACACACCACACTCTGACCTCAAGTCAACCAGATGCCATGGATCTTCCTCAACTCCCCCCAGACGCTTGTCACACGGTGAACCAACCGGCCTCACCAAATTCCATCCTTCACTCAAGGGTTTCCAATCTCCACTCTCCAAGATCTTACCTTGGAATCTTCTCCCAAACTGACGCTTTCTCTCAGATGCCTTCCACAAGCGTTCACCTCCAGTGTTTCAGGCTCTCCTTCTGATGTTCCTTTTCCCTGGGTCACCACATGCATTCAAGCTGTCTTCCACTCACTCTGTCTCTCTGACTCAGCCATCAACAGTACACCATTGCTTCACACGCCCATAGCAAAGAGCTACAGACCTTCAGTTGTCTCTTTAGACCTTCTTGTTTTAAGTCTGCTTTCTGCAGCTCTTATCTCTATAAATCTGAAGCTTTCTGCCCCTCACTCTTAACTTCACTTAACACGACCTTTTCCGAGGTTCCTGTCCTTCCTTTAACTAGAAGGCCATCTTTGGACTTTCTCTTCTTCCACTCCCCTGGACTTTTGGAGTTTTTCTTAGCTTGGGACTTGCTATCTGTCCCCATTTTAGGCTGCTTTTGCTGCACAGCTGCCTTCAGACCAACTGAACCCAAACAGCTTCCAAAACAAACTACTGTCTTTCTTCTTCTGTGTGTGTTTCTGTGGGAGGGACCAGCCTCTCTGGGCCCGTGTTGCTAGGCAGCAGTCCAATCCTTCTAGCCATGTATGCTTACTTTCTCTTTAGTGGTCGTAAAATTCCTCATTAGAAATGCAGGCACCTTTCTAAAGTGAAACTAAAACCCCGTTTGACCTTTCTTAACACACATACACAGAAATACAAATCAAATTTAAACTTTAAACTTTAAAACTAAAACTCATTCCTAACACAAATACAAGTATAACTTATTTAAACTATCTCTATTTCCTAACAACCATCCTTTGTTCTCCCTCCAGGATTCTAACATTGACTCAACCGGCTCCTCCCTCTGAAACATTCTGGGCCCACTCTACCTGTTCACTCCCCACCTCCACTTCACGTCTTCCCTCCCCCTTCCCTTGCATGCCTTCCTTCACCTCTCACACCGTGCCCCTCTTTGTCTCCTCCAGACCCTCCCTTCATGTCTCCTATGCTCCCCGCCACAGTCGTGTCTTGCACCCACACCATGGCCCCCCCCTTTGTGTCTTCATGTGCACCATACCTGCTGACAGCTCCCGTGGTGCAGGCAGTGTTGATCATAAGGGCTTCTCCCACGCCGTGTGCAGTCGGGTAATGGAACGGCTTTAACTCCCGCTGGCAGGGCAGAGGATCTGACAGGGGTGCACGATTCCGGTCTGTTAAGATTTTAATGAGCGTGCATTAGATGCAAAATGGATTCTCTCTAAGCTTCAACAGGGAGGTCGACCCACCATCAGTCTACCACGAACGTCGGGAGAGGAAGATCCCGGCCTCATTTCCCACTGTCGGGAAACCGATATTTTGCCTCCTGCCGTATCTTTCACCCCCGCCCGTTACAAGTCCCGCTGATGGTGGGAAGAGATATGATTCCGCTCATGTGTCTGTCTGAAATGACCTTGAACCTTAATAGCTGAGTGCATCTGCCACAGGCAAAACAGTGCAGGCCAGTGAGCATGACTGCCGTATCCCATACAGAGCATGACAAACTCTGCTGCTGCCTCTCCTCTTGAAGGTCCTTGTAGGACCACGTTACCCGTGTATTCTGTGGAGGGGGAAATGCCTGGTGAGATACATCCTCTCTCTCTGGGCTGTCTCAGCTTCTCCTGCATCCTTTGCTGCTGCTCCTCCACCATTATAATGGCAGTCAATGGAATGCCTACAAGGAATGCCATACCTGCTCCTGAAAAGCCCTCACTGTAGGTAAGGGTGGGGAGGAGGTTACAATTTTCAAGTGACATCAGAATCCTGGAAACAGGATGAAAAGAAACCTGTGCTTCGTAGGCAGAATGTCAAAATAATGCTCTAGAAAGTCATTGCCAATAATCGCTCCTCAAATTCCCTCTGGGATCTCTTCACTTCTGCCTGGTTCAACTAATCCCAGCAGTTGTCCCGAAACTCCTTATTCTAACTTACCTCACCTGGTGTAATCACAGGAAACTTATAGCTGCAGTTCTACTGGCCTTCGTTACCAGATATTAGAATGAGCTCACTTGGAATTCTACAAGGCAAATTGCTGGAAGAGCCAAACTGCTTTAAGAAACTTAGGGATCGATTTTGGGGCAGGAAACTTAGGGAAGCAGCTTCCATGCTACCTTGCTGCTGAAAAGAAATACAAGGATGCCTCTATCTTACACCAAACGCGACTCAGAAGAAGTCAGACCGACCTCGAAACGTTAACTCTATTTCTCTTTCCACAGACGCTGCCAGACTTGCTGAGTGTTTCCAGCAGTTTCTGTTCTTATTTCAGATCTCCAGCATCTGCAGTATTTTCCTTCTATCGAAAATGACACATAAATTCAGGCCTTCTCCATCTGCAGCACTGTGAACATTGGCACTGATTTTCAGATCTTAGTTTGGAATCACATTTCAGAGGTTTGAATGAGTGGATACAATTAACAACAATTGGGTGGCATTGTTTCAGCTGCTGTGTCATTTTGCACTCTTTCTGGCAAGTCTGGTATAGTTTACCCATGGGACACATCATCACACGATTGTGTCTCTTCAACATGCTGGCTTGTCTGTGCAGGAAAAAACTGCACAGGAATTAAGCCGAGGCCACGCTGATGGATGTAAGAAGAATGGAGACATTAATCAGGTGTCATGACAGCTTAAGAGTTGCATCAGAAAATCATATGATGGGTTGAAATGATGGCGCAGAAAAATTGATAGTGAAGCTGGGATGTGTGTCAACTTGTGACGCTTAAAACATTATTCCTTAAGTCGCATTTAGCAGCATTCATGTGAATAGTACAATGTTACACTAGTACCCTAGTTTATTTATGTGACATTGTTGATGGGGTCTTGCATTCTCAATAACCCACGTTTGGTAATTGTGCTCTGCTTTGAAAATTTTTGGCTTCTCTCATGGATTAGTTTAAAACATCGATCAAACAGCCATCTCTCTCGTTCCAAAGCTGTCAAATAGATCCACAAAACATCACTTTTCTTGGTCTTCAGCACACCTCCGGCAACTAAGCCTGAAGAGGGCAAATTGCAAACGAGACCAGCACTGGAGAAAGCTGGCCAGGGGAAGTTTGATTTTGCGCGATAATGTAAAATGGGAAGGGATTGACAGCCTGCACTGTCTCTGGTTTTTATTTCCATTGTCAAATTGAGGGAGATGTAAAGTGGGCTGCCGACTCAATAACATGTGTTTTACACTTTCCTTCAAAGTCAAATTACCCACTTAGTTGTTTGTACCAGCAGATTTTCATTATTTATTAAAGCTGAGAAATTGTAGGATTTTACAGAAAGAGGTCATTCAACTCATTGCATCAGTGCTTGGGAAAGACCTACCAACATTGATCTCTCTAAGCCACATGGGTTCACGGTTGAGTAACAATCTGGAATGTACCTCTCAATGAAACAGAAAAGCCACACACAACCAACATCCCTTTTAAGATGCATGCATCTTAAAGGGGCCATACAGCACAGCAAACTGGCTATATACAACAGAGAAAAATTAAAGGGAACATTGTCTATCCACATAGACCAGTTCCTCAACCCTTTTCCTTAAACCCTTGTATACTTTTATTCTTTATCAAATATTTATCTACCTCCCTTCTAAAAGGGATGATGGATTCTGCTTTCACTACTGCCTCTGTTAAGGCATTCCATGTTCTAACAACCCTCTGTGTAATAAAAAAAACTTTAAACCTCTCTCTCTGCTCTTTTGGCAGTCACCTCACATCTGTTCCTTTTAGTTCCTGACTCACCGACCCATGGAAATAATCTTTCCTTATTTACTTCAGCAAAAGCTTTCATAATTTTCACCAAATGTCTCTGCACACCTAGCACTGGGTTTTCAATTGCCTGTGGGGCTGGGTGCAGGTGGGCCCTGGAAATAGCGCACTCCGATGGCGTGTCAGTCTTCTGATACCTCAGTGCTGCACCCCGATTTTTAAAGAGAGGGCAGAGGGGTGGGGAGCTGGCAAACCCACACACACCTCCAGTTAATTTGCTGTTAAGCTTGTAGAAGAGCTTGCCAACGGGCTGGAGAGGGACAAGAATCAAATTTTCCAAGTTAATAAGAGGGAAGAGCGAATGATCTGGGACACGTTAGTGCACGTCTGTCTGGAGAAAGCCATTATTGACTGTGGCTGCTGTTGAAAAATCTTATATAGAAAAGGATAGTCAAACAGAGGTACTTCTAGAATTACACAGGATCTAGGGCACAAAAACAGGTAATTCAGCTCAATCAATCTATGCTGGTGTTTATGCTCCAATTGAGTCTCCTCCCATCTTGCCTCACCTAAATCCACCATTGTAAGCCTCAATTCACTTCTCCCTCATCCACTTGTCTAGCTTCCTCTTAAGTGCATCTATACAGTATTATTCACTTCAACTACTCCCTGTGATGCTTAGTTCCACTTCCTCACCACTCTCTGGGTAAAGAAGTTTCTTCTGAACTCCCCTATTGGATTTATTAGTCACTATATTATATTGATGGCTTCTAGTTATACTCTCATCATGAATTTTTAACAAATTTAGGACCTTTCAATTTCCTTGAGCCTTGAGGAAATTCAATAACTTTTTAAAAATTCATTTACAGGATGTGGGATTCGCTGGCTGGGCCAGCATTTATTGCCCATCCCTAATTGCCCTTGAGAAGGTGGTGGTGAGCTGCCTTCTTGAACTGCTGCAGTCCATGTGGTGTAGGTACACCCACAGTGCTGTTAGGAACAGAGTTCCAGGATTTTGACCCAGCGACAGTGAAGGAACGGTGATATATTTCCAATCTGCCTAATAATTAGGGGTGGTCGGTGCAGGGAGGAGGGGGCACCAGTTCAGGTGGTGATTTTAAAAGGCAGTCATGACTCAGCTTGCTGTTGCCTGAAGGAATGGGGAGCAGAGGACAGGATCCTCATGGTCTGAACAAGAGCCCGAATGCTCGCTCCTCAATTACTCAAGAAACTGTCCTCAAGCAATGGCAGCTTTGTGCCACTGCAATTATTAAATTGGCATGTTGTTGTTCATTTTATGCCCAGAAGCATTTGCAACTCATAGAAATTTCTATCCCCCGGTTTGATTTTCACAGCTTGTATTTTTGTTATGCAGAGTTGGTGATTTGGAGGGGAAGGTTGGTGACTTGGAGGGGAACTTCCAGGTGGCGGTGTTCCCATGTATCTGCTGCCCTTGTCCTTCTAGATGGTAGTGGCCGTGGGTTTGGAAGGCGCTGTCTAAGGAGCCTTGTGAATTCCTGCAGTGCATCTTGTAGATGGTACACACACTGCTGCTACTGTGCGTCGGTGGTGGAGGGAGTGAATGTTTGTGGTTGTGGTGCCAATCAAGCGGGCTGCTTTGTCCTGGATGGTGTCCAGTTTCTTGAGTGTTGTGGGAAATGCACTCATCCAGGCCAGTGGGGAGTATTCCATCACACTCCTGACTTGTGCCTTGTAGACGGTGACCAAGCTTGGGGAGTCAGGAGGTGAGTTACTTTCACACGATTTCTAGCCTCTGACCTACTCTTGTAGCCACAGTATTTATATGGCTGGTCCAGTTCAGTTTCTGGTCAATGGTAGCCCCCAGGGAGTTGATAGTGGAGGATTGAGTGATGGTAATGCCATTGAACATCAAGGGGCGATGATTAGATTCTCTCTTGTTGGAGATGGTCATTGTCTGACACTTGTGTGGTGCAAATGTTACTTTCCACTTGTCAGCCCAAACCTGGATATAACTCTGCATAATAAAAATACAAGCTGTGAAAATCAAACCGGGGGATAGAAATTTCTATGAGTTGCAAATGCTTCTGGGCATAAAATGAACAACAACATGCCAATTTAATAATTGCAGTGGCACAAAGCTGCCATTGCTTGAGGACAGTTTCTTGAGTAATTGAGGAGCGAGCATTCGGGCGCTTGTTCAGACCATGAGGCTCCTGTCCTCTGCTCCCCATTCCTTCAGGCAACAGCAAGCCGAGTCATGACTGCCTTTTAAAATCACCACCTGAACTGGTGCCCCCTCCTCCCTGCACCGACCACCCCTAATTACTAGGCATATTTTGCCTCTGGGCCATTTAAGGCCTTTTTTCATTGAAAACCACATTGTTTGACTGATACTAATGTGGTGCAAGGTTGTGACCTGGAAGTCATCCCACCCTTGGGGTCCTGGGTATCAGATTCCCAATCCCATACTGAAAAGTCAGGCCCAAATCTCAGTTTGATAATACTGCATTAGAATATTTCGAGTGTTTAAAAAAAAACAACATATAATATCAGAGGAAACACACTTGTTAACGTTCAGATCTTGAGTCCTCCTTCAAAAAAGTGTTCAATTGGGGCACAAATCTGATGTTGATCAGTGCACACAGATACAAGGATAATTGCCCTGACTTAAACCACATTTACTCAAATTTGAAAAATTAGGTCAATATAGTATTATGTATATTAGCATTTCTCTAAGTAATTGTACAGAAGCCACGTATTTATGTTGGGTACACTTGCTTATTTGAGCTGCTATCACACCTATTTTTTCGCTCTTCCTATCTGGGTCACACAATCAGCTGGAAGACAAGGAGGGTGTAAGATTTGGACCTCTCTCTGACTATGATTAACACTGTTCTGCAATTGTATCACAGCAGGAGGGCTGAGTGATATTAGATTTCTTCCATCATGAGGTGAGTACCTAACTGCCATGTGCTGCTCCATTTAACAGCTTGGCTGAAAATTGATGAAGCTCTGCCAACAGAGTTTATGTGAGAGGCAGCCTTGAGAATTGATCAGATGACCTTCTGTTTAAGAATGCTTTAATACCTGAGCTTCTCAGTCACTCCGTGATAAATAGAATTTTATGAGGGTAATCAGAAAATTTTGCTTCCATTCTGACAGTACTGCTTTCAGAAATCCTTCTGTGCTATGAAACCAAGTGGAATTAATCAAACACTAAAACTGCATGGAAGTGGGTCAAGTGATTATAAACAAAGCCAGCAGTCTTTCATTTTTATAATTTTTTGCTTTATAAAATCTCTAATTAATATATTAAAGCACATGGATATCTCTCACCTCCTACTCTTTTATAGACTTGGTAAATTATTTTTCTCAACCACTCTTGTTCTTCAGTTCAGTTAGGCATTGGCATTCATTGTATCTTCTTTGATCAGAAGATAACAATGGTCATTCTGGTAGTTAGCTCTCTGCTGCTTGAGTTGTTCCTGGGCAGTGTTCTTCTTGAAAAGGGAGATGCCCACTGCCAGCCTGTTTACAGCCCTTCACATCAACCAGCCTGATACTAACAGAGCAATGAGTCAGGTGGAGTTTTGGATAGCCAACAGTTCAATAACCCAAGATACCTCACATAATCTGGGTAGTTCCTTGCGGTAACAGTTAGCAGACCTTTTAATATTGATAACTGATGCTGACTGTTTGCAGTCTGATGTCTTGCAGAGTGGGCTTTCCAATATACAAACTAAGATTTACTTTACGTGCCTATATAAACATAAGTGGAAAATGATGGTTCTAAATTCTTGCAAATTTAGTGTTGAACAATAAAATGTAGGTATTTTAGCTATCCAAGAACTGTTGTAAAATCTATGTATAATCTTGCTTCTTATACATTCTATTACTGGCGAGGTGGCTCTGTACAGCAGTGCACTGGAGGTTGAGTATGTTGTGCAAGGTCAGCCGCACAGCTCCTGTTTCCCAGCATGTCAGGTTCTAGATTGTGATGAAACCAGCAGGGGGAGGTACTGAGCAGAGGCCAAACGCTTTCTCAGAAGGAACAAACCAGCTGATTAATGACTGAAGAACTCCAGATTATCATGCTGGGGATAAGCTCACCTGCATGTTTACTGAACTGGGGTTGGTGGTCACAGATTTACAGAAAAGGGACGTAAATGTAACATGTTTATATTTTTTAAAAAAAAGAAGCATTCTGCTCCAAGTGTTGGCAGTTGTGTCCTTGTATTGGTGAGTACAGGGAGAGAGCAAAGGGCTTTGGTTCTTAATATAGATGTTTGGAGCATGGTCTCAACCTGTAAGTCGGGGCTGGATGGGAAAGGTGTTTGGTGTATGATTTATTGTGCACAGTTTTAGGAATAGTAAAAGCCCAATTTACTGTGCTAATGAATAAATTTGCAACTGTAACATAAGTTTGGAGATAAGGCAACATGTAGAATGCAATCAGGATCCATCAGACCATCTTATACACTGAGCTGATGCAAACCATTTATTTCTTCGGGGGCTCTGGGAAATTTGTGCCATGGCCGAGCATCACATAAAGTAGCACATTCTACCCACTGGTTCAGGTATATTATTTAAAACAATTTATTAATGAAAATACACTGTACAATACACTATACACATATCCTCACATTGCAATTTTCACAAACCTTTACAGCACAGTTGAAAGTTTTACATTCATTAAGGTATGGAAATCTTAATCAAATGACTGTAGCGCACCAGATCTGACCTGATAAAGAGATTACAACATGTCTTATGGGTTTATAGACAGATACAGCTGCAAGGGGATCTACTTTCTATTGAACTCAAGTTCATGCTGGCTTCACAGCATTTGAATTAAAGGGACAGAACAACACAAAGGTGTATTTTTATATTCATTACAGGTTTCCTAATGGTACGACAACCATTAATCCCTTAGCAGACAGGGCCTGTTCCAACCCCAAGCATAACCTCTTCCTCGCTCTCTGTTCCAGAAAAAGTAGGCTTCTTCATGAAATTTTGACAAACTTTCATTTAAAAGCACTGGTTGTCTTTGCGTTTTCAGGCTTTCTCAACTCTCGTGTAACTTAAGCTCAGTTCACTGTACATTAAGGATCCAAACTTGCACAGGCCTCAAAGGTATTGGAGGAGTTGCTTCCCATTTTTTCACTGTAAGAACGCTGTTTGTGGGCTGCACTGCACACAAATGTAGCGTCAATAAAACTGTATGTTTTTTGGGGATGACTTACTCCATTCGCAAAGCAATGAATGTAAAATCTGATGGGGCATAATGCCATGTTTACCCCGTTTGAGCAATGACATTACATAGCTGTCTATGAAAATGTGAAGCCATGACAAACCAAGAAGGCCTTGTTAGATTACGATTCACATTTCTGTATGGAAGGGCATTCAATGATACTATTA